>NW_026844264.1:22690713-23290713 GCF_029955315.1 Cylas formicarius | reverse complement strand
AACAGCTGTTGTAATAAACGTTGGACACTACTTGTTAAGTAATTTTTAGTTATTGTTTTTTAAATAATTCCTCTTACCTATATTTTATATAACTCAAAAAACTTTTCTTTCTTAAATAATAGGTCGCCAAATTCCCTCAAGTCAATCAAGAGTTTAAATCCGGAAAATTTTATTAATTGTAAGTGGAGCTGTCTAAGGTCATTTTAAAGCGAATATGGACCTGGATATGGATATTTGCGACAAAATACAAAACAGATTTGAAAAACATGTTATAATAAGAAGTTATTATTCCTTTTTTTAAAATTATTTTGCAATTTTAATTAGTATACATAGCACGTTTCATTCTTACATTAGGAAGAGTTCTTTTCTACTCACTATTTTTTCAATGCTGTCGTCTAGTTAGTTTTGTTATAAAGTTTCTACAATACACGAATCCCACTAACTAACCATTATACAGGAAATATTTTTAAGATAAACACACTTGAACGATGAATATTAGATTAGCAAACCGATTAGATTAGACGCTTTTTGTTCAGCAAACACTATCGGTCGGACGCGGATGTGGAATGTTACAGTATTTTGACCTGCTGTTCATCAAGCAGGTGCTCCATAATTATAGCGACTATTGAAATCAGTAAGCAAAAACATGAATGACATATGATTGAAGAACTCTTGTTACAAAAATATTAATTAACTTTTATAGTTGCTTGCACCTATAAATATCGAAATTATGTTTTTAATTCACCATTGAAACAATATAGTTACATATTGGTATTTAGTAGATATTATCCACCCACCTCACGCCGCAAACTGAAAACGGAAACTAATTACATACCTACTGCAGGTATGCGAAGTTATTATGAGTCATTTCAATTAATGTGACGTGAATCATTTTCGTTGGATTTTCACAAAATTGTACTAAAATTACTAAAATTAAAAGTTTGACGTTTATTTTAATTTATTTCGTAACAAAATCGCAAAATCGTAATTCTAGCCGCCTTGTATAATTAGTCCTAGTGCATATAATTATAAATAAATAAATAAATAAATAAATATATATATATATATATATATATATATATATATATATATATATATATATATATATATATATATATATATATATATAATACATTTTCGATTTTGGTAGGTTCACATGAGATACTTTGAATCATATTGACCCATCATGCGAGTGGAACCTTGTTAAGTTGCTTACTTGTATTATCTTTTTGGTGTTTGTGAAGGTTCGAATTAAACAAAAATTCTTATGCCATGGCTTGTTTAGTCTAGCAAATACATAAATTGCGCTGTAACTTTAATTGTACCTAAAGGCCGGGAGACATAAACTTGTTTAGATCCACGAGGCATGTATTTTTATTAGATAAAAATGGCAGTTAAAAATGCCTGCTTTGAACTGGTAATTTTTGCGGTGGTAGTCAATATTCAGCTTTTTCGAGCAAAACGTGGTTGAATTTTGTTTTTAAACATTGTTTTTTAATTTTTGACACAATAAACGATACTTTATACTACGCATGTAATAACTTGTGCTCATGAATCTTCACATTTTTCATCAAGGTTAAACCTGTAAATTTATAAAAACAAACGCTTTGAGTCGATTTCCACTCATAAATTCGGAAAAAAAGGTGGGAATTTTATCTGCCCAATGTCTTGCCAGTTGGTTAAATAAATATTACTAAATATTTTCACAAGTCTTAGGATAATTAAATAAACTAGATACAGTGACTCACACCTTAAATGATGCTGTCGCTATAACAAAAACTAATTGGTCCGAATGTCTATTTATTTGGAAAAAACCAACTTATTGAAATTAACTTAGTAAAGAACCTTTCAAAACAGTGCAAATTACTTTTTGTCTCAAATATGCCTTACTTAGTTAACAACACATGTAAAAGTATAACCAAATCAATAAAGTAAAACTGCATAATTTCAAATACCCCTGCTAATATTTAGTCAGGCCTCCTTCATTATTCATAAAGGCTTGTAGTCTTCTGGGTATTGATTCAACTAATTTTTTAGTATACTCCAGAGAAATTGTGTTTCATATTTCAGTAATTTTTACTTTTAATTCATTCTTTTAGCTATTGGGGCACTATTTACTTTGTTTTTTAATGTCAACCACAAATTTTCAATTAGATTTAAGTCTGCTGTCTTGATATATCCAAATACACATATTGGTTCATATTTCCTTCAATGAAATGCAGATGACTACAGCCACATAACACCACTCCATCTCCATCGTGCTTAACAGTAAGCTTTTAAATGTTTCAATTTTAATTCTTCCATAGACATTCTGGCAGTTCGCAGATGTAAATTATTTTTTCGCAGGATTCGTCGAACTCTTACGGGGTTACATCGTTTTCCAAACTGTCTCTCCATCTCGACCCACATTTTGGTTAGTTGGTAGCACTTTTTTTTGGATAATTCGATACCTTTCTTACAATCCATCTTTCCTCACGTTCATTGAATATCTTATTTGGAGCTAGCCTTGATTTATTCTCGACCCTATTTTCGTTACAGTAACGCCCAATGATATGCTGAACAGTTTAAGAACATTTATTTACCATTTTAGCTATGTCTCTTTGGCCGTATCCATTTCTGTGATGAGTAATAATTAAATTTCTCTCAGAAATTGTAAAAAAAAACGTTTTACTTAGCGAAAACCTGTTTTAAAATGTCAAACTAAGGGAAAAAAATACAGTAAAAGAATAAAAACCACCTTGGCAAATTTCTGATATTTTGACTCCGGTTATTATTTTTGCATCATCTCAGCTGTAACGTTAATATTGCTTATAATTTAATTAATTTTTTATTGTTAACTAAGTAACGCATATTTAAGACAAAAAGTAATTCACAATTTTTGGCTCTTTACTAACTTAATTTCAATAAGTTTTTTTGCCAAATAAATAAATAGTTCAAGTGGTATTGACATCAGCATCCAGCTGAAACTTGCTTGGGTAGCTGTCTAACCCGAAGCGAGCTCATAATTAGGAAGCAGGAAGGAAGCAAAGAACTATAAACCGTTAAATACGTCGTTAAAATAGAGTCATCAGTCTGAATTTTGGTGTGCCGGAATTGTTTGTCTGTTTGTCGTCAATTTATAATATTAATTCATTGCTGAATTTCCTTGCCAAATGCCGGTTATAGGCAAATGCACTAAAGATCTTGCCCGAGGTAATAAAAGGAGGGAGGGACAGAGAGTTCTGTGGATCGTTATAGTTTATCTGTGTATTGTGGGGAATTAAATTACAAAGCAAAATATTTTTTGAGGTTAATTTCGAGTAATTGTGTTCGGAAGACTTCCTTCCTTTCTTTAGTAATAAAAATTAATATACGATGTCGTCCAGATATGATCGCGCAATTACAGTTTTTTCACCAGATGGTCATTTGCTTCAAGTGGAGTATGCTCAAGAAGCCGTCAGAAAAGGATCGACCGCTGTAGGTTTATGCAGTTAATATCTATTATAACTAATTATATTTTTACGACATTTTCCTTTAAGGTGGGTGTTCGAGGTGCTAACGCTGTTGTATTAGGCGTAGAGAAAAAATCAGTGGCCAAACTCCAAGAAGAACGTACAGTCAGAAAAATTTGCCTTCTAGATGATCATGTGGTTATGGCTTTTGCTGGCCTTACGGCGGATGCCAGGATTCTTATTAATCGGGCACAAATAGAGTGCCAGTCACACAAATTAACAGTGGAGGACCCAGTAACGCTTGAGTATATAACAAGATACATAGCCAGTTTAAAACAGAAATATACCCAAAGTAATGGTCGAAGACCTTTTGGTATTTCTTGTCTGATTGGCGGTTTTGATTTTGACGGTACACCTCATTTATATCAGACTGAGCCTTCGGGAATTTATTATGAATGGAAAGCCAATGCCACTGGTCGATCTGCCAAGACAGTTAGAGAATTTTTGGAAAAGTTTTACACAGCAGAAGAGGTAGCGACAGAAAGAGGTATATAAATCATGTTATTTTCTTATATGGTAATTAGCAGTGCTATTACAATTATTGTTGTTGTTATCTTTAAAAACAAGTTGATCAAATAGTAATGTCAAATTCTATAGAAATATTAAGTTTGGCTTTTATTTAAGGTACTATAAAATTAGCAATTCGTGCCTTGCTTGAAGTGGTACAGTCTGGGCAAAAAAATCTTGAGATAGCTGTAATGCGGCATGGCGCACCAATGCTAATGCTAGACGGTGATACTATAGAGAAATATGTGAGTGAAATTGAAAAAGAGAAGGAGGAGGAAGCTGAAAAGAAAAAGGCAAAGAAGTGAAAAATTAACTGATTAGGTTTTATTTTTATTTCCTTATTAGTGTAAAATTTTCTAATTAAATACATTGCTGAATTCTACACAAAATCTTTAAACTTATTTTAACTGGAAGTAACATTTTTTCTTATTTTAAATTGCACCCCTTATACTTTTTGGGCTAGTAGCATTGGGAGTCCGCGCTAGCATTATTTTTTTAGTTTCTAAATAATAAGTTCAAAGCAGTTTTGATTGTTTCTAATTTGTAGTTGAAAAATTTGGGAGTCGAAAAAAACTAAATTCTGAAAAATCATTGTGGTATGATATGGCATTGTTTTCATGGCCTGTATATTACATTGAATAGATATTTTGTTTTGCCGAAATCGGATAAAAAGACGATTTTTTCGTAACCTTATCTAACCCAACAGGACGCCTATGACCAGAACCGGAAATCCCTGCAATTTTTTTTTGCGGCAGAGGTCTCATTAAAGTGTAAAACCACCAATAGCTGAACGTTTTACAACTCATCCAATGTAGGTTTATATATCTCTTAAAAATGTCGGTAGTTTGTCACTCTACACTTACACATTACACAATGAACCAATAAACAGCGATAATTTATTTAATGACTAGAAAACCATCAAAATATCAAAAAATTACAAGAACAAAAATTAAAAAACAATCACTTGATATAGATTTGACGTAATTGCATGGCTCTCGGAACAGTACGTTTTGGTTAGTTTAAATCTGTCTAACGAAGAAAAACATACTCTTTATGGTTACGTTACTTTAAAATATAAAATTTAATTAAATCTTATTTAATAACAGGAAGTGCATTAATAGATATAATTAGGCTTAAGACAACTGTTAAGAGAACAAATGTTTGGCTGTCATTGCTGCGCCATCTATGTTCTAACAGGCAAATCATCGAATAAAGTTAAAACAGTGAGCCTTCGTAAAAACGGCATTAGAATTGCAGTAAACCTAAGCGCATGTCCAGAGATACACCGAGAAACACTTGTTTGGATGCCTGTTTTATTTACTGTTTGGTTGCAAAAAAAAGTTCGTGTCAGATCGGATCTGATTTTTTTCGGTGGATGTTCTTGGTAGATTTTAGCCGGGGTATTTTGACGTTTGTCAATTAGATATAGTGGGGTAAAAATTGAGGCGCCTTGGGCAGCTATGATAGAGATAGATGGTAATGACCTTCCGCGTATGCCGCTAAATTTCATCCACATCACTTTGCGTCATATTCTTTCTATACAATCGTTGTATCGACTCATAGACTTTCCTCATTTTTTGCAGAACATTTAACTAGATCTGGGCATCTAAACTGTTCGAGACATGTGAGTTTTTGATCGCCACTAGGTCTTATTAGTTGAAATCAATATTTTAATTGACTGCAATATTCCTAATTCTGATAACCTTTAGTGATACACTTCTAAAGTTTCCTATGTTAAAAAATCTTCCTAAATTCCATTTAAGATAACAAAATTATCAGGTGTCACGTAAACGCGGTAAATCTCACAACACTTCTATTAGTATTTTTCAATTCTACAGGTTTCAAAACTCCCAGGAATTGAATTTATCCTTTCTGGTACTTTTGCTAAGCTAGTAAGTAGTAGCTATATGGTCACAGGTGTACTGGTACTGTTTTACAGTCTCTCTGTTATGTTGCGTAATATACTATTTATGACTTGCTAGAAACCAGCTACTTGGGTATAAAAAATAAAAAATCCAATATATCTATAGAAGTTTATTAAATAAAAAAATCCAATCGAATTTCGTAATGGACCACAGATACACAAATCACTATGAATCCTTCAAAACAAGGAACCTCCAAACTCATTATTAGCACTCAAAGTATGCAAATTTAACCAAATTTAAACGTTAAAAAAACAAAACAAAATGATACAATATTGATGATAAAGAGGTGCTAAATCATAAGATCATTATTTTGTAATGTAACGAGTATACAGTATTAAATTATAACGAGACATTTGGTGCAAACACATAATTTGATAGTTAATACACAGCATTCTGGGTTTTAATTACATTTATTAAGTTAATATTGGCACAACTTGCGCTCCGATCATATGATCATCCATCCGTTCACCTTACATACACTGCGCTATATACATACCTACAAAATCAATTGCTTACATTTAAATGAGTTGAAGATATTATTCGTGTACATTCTCTAAATATTTCCTATAGGTAGATTGATGCCCTTCCAGTGTGAAGGGTATGAATTTACTTTGTTTTTAAAACGGACAGTGTCTGATTATTTATGATTCGGTGCTAAAAGAGTACATTACAATTTTTCAGCGATATCAAAAACTAAATACTACCCTTTCGATTAAGTATTAAAATTAATAACACAACGTATGAGTATCGAACGTCTTTTCCTTTAACTTAACCTAAAAGTTAACTTAGCGTCTAATTAAATATGAAAAAAAAAAAAAAACGCGTGATTGGATGCTCTTTATATACACGAAGTACTGCATACTTAACAGCCATTCACAGTGAAACCTAAGTTCTAATTAACCTGTATTATCATATTATAATTTCATCTAAAACATAATTAGTGACTTGACCTACAAATTAGGTAGGAAATACGGTCTTAGAAAGTTGTATTTCTTTATTAGTCTTATTAGTAATGTGCTTTACAAATAAAATATGATACGTTTAACAATTATTTCGTTTGGAAAACTCCACATACCAAGAAATGGGTTGCTTTAACCTTAGTTTTACTAACTCATAGCAAATATTATAAAATATTGCAGCAAAGTTTAAATGATTACTGTGTATTGTGTAAATGAAGTATCACCCTTTTGGAAACTTGGCAACCTATTGTTGTAAAATTGCATTTATTGAAAATATACCAGAAGGATTCAATTTATTTACAATGTACAATGTAGGCAAATATGTTTTGCCTATGGAGTGTCGAGAACAAACAATACAGTTTAAAAAGTGTAAATATGAGGTATCTATTTCCTAACCTAAATCTCTTTCAATGTACATATTTTTAAAAGTGAAATCAATTTAACAAAGTTATTCGTTGTGTGCTTAATAGAGATACCAGGAAAATATTGGTTTTCGATATAATATAAATTATAATACCCGAACGAAAGTATGTTTTGCCGAATGGCAACTATTGCTTTAGGAATTTAAGTATTTAAGTAGAAACGCGTTTTTATTCTTTTCGACATTTAATTTCATACATTAGAGACAACATTAAAATTTGCTATTTGAAGCCACATATTGATTAAAACAACCCATAGTAAACCTACGAAATAGAAATCTTTGGTAAATAATGGTATTGTACACAAACAGTGTGGCAGTGAGGTAAAAGAACTAAGAATTAAAGGACGCGTTGTCGAAGAACTTCTTCCAAAAAAAGTCTTAAATTTGCTATTAATATCATTCACGATACTCATGTGTCGGGAGAACGACGAGGCAGCGAGACTAATAAGAGCTGTTGCGTCAAAAAGGATAAGGGTATTTAGTTCTAGATAAAACATTCGGCAATATATCACTATAACTTCGATTAAGAACCGGTTTAATACAACGCGACGGGTTAGCTCCGAGCGCAAAGTTAACTATAACCTATACCGTATAAGCTAGTGTCAAAAAGTGTATTAAACCATGACGTGTTGACGCCCACACGAGGGTTTTTGAAAGGCAACGACCAAAAAAATTTTGTCAACTACCATTTGTTAATCTTATATATAAAACGCCCAACATTATTGACGGAAATCTGGTTTACCCCGATATCAAAAATTAGGTACCAGCGATAATTTTCTTAACTTAACTACACAGGAAATTTTAAAACTGATGACGACAACCATTTTTGACACATTACACCAAACAACCAACATATTAGATAATACGGAGAGTAGTATTTCCGTAGTATTGACAAACTATCAATTTTAAAGCTTGATATCAACTGCTACCGACACCCAGCTGCACCAAAAATTATCAGCTTAAAATATTAACAAAGATATCTTAATGCTCATGCTACAAGTTTGAGGAGAGCACTTTCCAAAATTAACAAGTTGGTTTATTAATTTTTTTATTAACTGTTTGCTTTGTTTAATTGGTAACTGAAAATTATTGTCCAAATTAAAGTAGTAAACAAATAAAAACTCTCGCTAGCGCTTTATTCAATACAAAAACAAGGCACAAGAATCAGGATAGTTTTGAGCCGAATTTAGAAACCTATTATGGTTTTATATATAATGCGTTGAGAATTTGAAGCAGCTTTTATTATTATATAGCTACAAAATTATCGAAATTGACCAATTCTAACGTATTGTAGAAAAATTATAAGTACCATTGATGCCTGCTATCATCATGCATCCTACTAGGTGTTTGGTATATGACTTAGCTTAGAGGTTAATATTAATCGTAATTGACTTTTTGTTGCAAGACGTTCATCGGCACACGCTCTCGCAATATGTGACGTTTTCCACAAACTCGTCCAGTCGGATTAAATTCTCTACAAATAATTCTCTTACGTTACATTATGAATAATGCAGCGGGTAACTGCGGAAACAGTCTTATCGGACACACAATTTGACAAAAAGCTTGACGTCGCCCGGGAGGAATGTGGCGCCGCCGATACGTGTGCGGCATTTTCGCAGTTATTTTCTGGGGGACCGCGAATAACGCCCTACTTTATCGTTCGATTGTTGTTAACTATTTATTCCTCTTCGAGTTCGGTTTCTAGGGCCGGACCGGTGTACATGTCGCTTAGTTTGTCAAATCGAGGGCCCCAAGCGTCCAAGTATCCGTAGTTTTGTTCTTCGTCATCGGTACCTGCAATATTTTGTATTGTTTATGTTATTAACACGGGATTTTCTGCGACCACAGATTCAGTTTATCGTGTCGTAAATTTAACGCCTTATTGTTCTAGGGCTTCAGTTCGCTGGATTGCGTTTCGCGATTAGAATCATTAAAGTCTGTCTAAAAGATATTCGGTAGTTTCATGACTGCAATAAAAGAGAAAAAATAGTTCAATACAAAAACACATTTTTTTTAAAAAGAAACTTCCACAGTCTACTATAATACTATAATACTGTTGGTTTCTTCAGAGATTAACTAAAACTGGCTCACATTTTACTCTGTAACTGCTTATATATTATTTCAGGGAGGCGGAGGAGCCGTCTTATACCAGTCTTTTAGCTCCGCCTCCAAACAATATATAAGGAGGTACAGAGTAAAATGTAAGCCAGTTTCAGTTAATCTTTGAAAAAGTCAACAGGATGATTGGCGAAAAGTTAGCAAGTTCGACAAAACAAGAAAGGACCCAGAAAATTTGTAAATAGTACGAAAACATCTGTAGACTATTCCAAGCGGTTATAAACGGGCCACTATTGTTCGAGTGTATAATAATTCGTGTTCGATGTTCATGCTCGGTTCATGCGACAGGCAAAGTTGTAACCATATAATTATTGGACAATATAGTGCCCGTAAGAACGGTGAAAATTGATGCGATTACGGGCCCTTCTCAATATTTTCTGTATTATCAGTATAGACAGACCTCAATATATCTAGTAGCTATATGGTTTATAGCTATTAGATGAGTGGTCCAATGGACGGTAACGATTGACACGTCTCAGGCATTAAAGATATTCTCGTAGGAAGATTATTCCCTTATCTTCCGCGAATGCCCTTAAATTTGACACACTAACTTTTTTTTTCTTTTCACTGTCTTCACACTTAATTTGAATAGATCTGGGCATATTTTAAGTACAAGTGCCGTACAATGGAACATGTAAGTTGGAACCTGTCTCAGTCATGTTGATTGTTGAACGTCGAAACGTGTTATTAGTTCGTTTGAAGTGACAGGTCTTATTGGTTGAAAACGAGATTTAGGAGGGCCTCACCTGCGCACCTTGAATGAGCCTTCTCTTTTTATCATAATAGCTTGGAAAGTTCGTGCATTATCGGCCTAGACATGGAGTATACAATATCTACTATCTACATTTGGTACACATTTTTAGTTTTATATTTATAATTTTTTGTGATAGTCTATACCTACGATTGAAAAAATACGTCAGGCAAGCTTGACAATTAGATTTTGGTTACTATTACACAAATATGAAATTATTTAAATAGTTATCGAATAAAATCATGTCATTTCAAAATATTACATCTACATTTTTCTAAAAGATCCTTAGTCGATATATTTGCTTAATATCTAAGGCAAATCAATGAGCTGTGGTATGCGTACTTCTTTCATGCAGATAATAAAAATAACGCAAAGTTATCCTGAAGTAAACTATTAAAACAATGTAGTAGAACAAGTATTAAAAAATTATAAGAAAGAAATTTTACATTATAGGAATTATTTTACTGATTTCAGTAGTATTGATCTAGCCCGGGAATATGCGTATATGCGTACAAACCTATTTTTGTGGTGGTTGAATACGCGAAATAGATCCTCCCTGGTTATTATTTGCGTTTTGCGTTTAACTTTAGCCTAGAGTCAAGAGTCAAAATAAGGATCTACTTATTTATTTACTTTACTATGTACCTCTGCATATAAATTAATAATTTATATATTGTTATTAATTAATATGAAATAATGAATTGCTTTAATAGTTACACCGCACCGCCTGGAAACAAAGTCAGCAAGACAGCAGCGCGTCTAGATTTTCACTCGTTATATGCGATGTTCCCAAAATTTTGAAATTTTCAACAAGAAAATTTGAATAATTTAAAACAAAAATTATGTTTGGATGACCATTTCCTTTCATTATGACTATGCAGTGTTTAAGAGTACTGTTACTTAAATAATTAAGATTATTAATGTTATAATTAAAAAGCGGGATAGAAAAGCACTATTTTGAATTACTTTGCGTCTTTTTATTTGTTTTTTTTTTAAGTTTTGTAGGTAGGTATTTTGAACATTTTCCATTGTTTGAAGGAAATACTATAATCTTTTTCATATTTTGTGGCCAAAGTAGAATCAGCGAATAAATTTACGAAACTCAAAACTGAAACTCCCTGTAGCACATAAACAAATTATTAGAAATGTGAAAGCTCGTGAAATATTTTACAAGTGTGGGTATAAAGTGCATAAAATTTTATTCAAATCGATTTGACGTTTGGTTCATACATTGGGCTGTTTCTCTGTCATGTCTATCAGTGAGAAACAAGATTTTGATTTCCTTCATTAATCAACCTTCACAAACTTAAATCCATTGGCGAACAAACTATGAAATATTATGTAGTGCTGTCTATGCATAGTGAGTCTTATTTTTGCATGAAGGGAAAATTTATTATTTTAAAACGGTGTCTTCAAGCTGGCGTGTACGATCGCATGCGGGAGACAGATATTTTGGTTCTTATTAAAATTCGAATTCAAATTCCACGATTCCCTTTAAAGCGTTCGTTGTACTTCAAAAGAGACTACATGAAGCTAATTATAGCAAAAGCGCGAAAATGTATTTCCACACGGAAATATACTTTTAAAAATGTTCTTATTGAATATATTTCGCTATTGATTGAATTGCAGCGCTGAAACTGCTCAACCTAACAAAGAGTCCCGACTTTTAGCATATTGATTCCTGACATTACTATTGGGAAACTTGCTGCACTAATTTAAGCTTCAACTGGTGAGTCATAAAGACTATAAAGACTCACATAGCAAAATGTATTAAAGGAGGAGGTACCAAATGCCGCACCCGACCGGGCCGAGTTCGCCATATGCCAAGAGTACTATCAAAAAATGTTGGGTTTATCGATTTCGATATTTTTAAAAATGTCCTTTATAGTTTTGGTCGGGAAAGCTGAAATTGTTGTCTCCGCTTTCCTTTATAATGAAATATATTAAGTACTTTTGTCTAAGTGTGTCAACTGAGCTTAATCTATTGGTAGAATGCTAATCTTATTTTATCTTAATTTACATGTTAAAAGGACACCACTGAAATGTTTTAGTTATTCTCAATTAATATAAAAATAGGGATTAAATTCCTAATAGGTCATAGAAGAGAAGTCTGGAAGTTGGTCTCAAGACATTCATAAAATATAAGTAGGATATCTGGCAAGGTTTTGTAGAATATAGAATATAATAGAATATAACCGATCATCTGCAGTGCAAAATTAATCAAGACTATTCTTTACTGGGTGTTTGCTAAAGTAGAGGAAAAATTTATTGAGTCAATTAAAAAATTTATTTGGAAAGTTGAAAAATGACGGCTTGCGTATGAATTATTAGTTTCCCACGTCGCACGAAATTCAATTCAATACACATTTGGTAACAAGTAATGTGGATCAACTCCCATTTTTAAATAAATATAGTTCAAAAAGAAAATCAAAATATTATTTTTTTAATATTAGTAAAGTATTGCGCATTCCAGGAAGCAAGACATCTAGTACCTCCCAAGTCAAAAGTTAGATATCGGTATATAGAAACACTGAAACAGTAAAACCAATATTCATGCCCACCCTAGACAACCAATAGTAGGTATGCTGGTTGTGCTTTTTAGCTCGTGTTCTGTGCAACAATTACTTACCGCGCTATAAATTAGACACGACGATCAGTTAAGCTTGCAACGAACTACGAAAACCTTAATAAACATGTAATTATAGAGATAGACAATAATTCAAACAGCTAAATAATAGTAATATGGAAGTACGAACCTTATGGAAACTTACCGGAAGCTAAGGAGCTGAGCGAACCGGCTGTGCTGCCGCCGCCCTCGTACGCGTAATTTCTCAGATCGTCAAAAGGTGGCGCGTTTGGATCATTATCCGCGCGTTTCTTATGCTCTTCGATAAAAGTTCCCACATTGGGTTCTTGTCCAATGCCCAACATTGTAACTGAAAATTAATATGGATCATGTAATTTTTCACAGAGTGCGCTTCATATTGCCGACGATTATACTAAACTCTACAGTATAATATGTTAGTTCACAGCACCTCTGTTGCAGCAGAGATCAAGTGGAATTCCAACACTACGGTATTTGCAAAAATGTATCCAAAAAATATATAATAATAAATTAATAAACTTTTTTCGACGCATGTTGTTTAAGCGCCAATTTTGCTGAACTCCGAACATGCTAAATCAAACTCATGCCTAAAATGCTGTTTATCAAACTTGTTTTATATATCAAAAGCTTAATTTGATAGTTATTTGTAATTAGTTATTACCCTGTTTAAAGAGACAAAAATGATATTTTCAATGAATTTACATTTTCAAAAAAATACCTTATTTTAAAAATTCGCCTAGTTGTGAAAGTTGTGATATCTGAGCGGCAGCCTCGAATTTCAAATTTTCCTACACACCTACTCTTTTGTCCGATACAGAGTCAGGTACTAATATTTATTTTTTATTGGGCAGAAGGTGACTCAAGTAATCCTGTCAATAATTAGATTAGATTTAAAAGACTGAATCTAAATGCAGTTATATATTTGAGATATTAAAATAGAATATGTGATATCCTTTGAAGCAATGCGGAGAATAGATTTAAGGGGAGGCACGCAAGTTATCAACGAAAATGTTTGCACAAACCTTGAATTTTATTATTATTCATAGATAACAGCTATTTAGGCAACCACGTTGTATACAGTAGTTTTTCTACAGCTGTATTGAAAAATATTTGTTTGTAAAATGAACACATTATTATCCATTAAAAAGTTATGTGGCGAAATAGCTTCTATATTTCTGTTTCTATGAAAATACCGTGTTATTGTTTTCTGTCAACTTACCGAAGTGGCGCAGTTATTTAGAAAATAATTAAAATGGAAACAAACAACAGTGAAGAAGAATTATTACTGCACTCCTTGAAATTGCTATTTCGGCCGCACGTTGCCTTATATCAGAAAAATGGAATTTCCTTTACGAAAGAGTTTGAGAAATATTTCTCGCACAGTGTCAGCTGAAGATAAAAGAAATTAAGAATATACTGACAAACTAAGCTGAAGCATAAAAATTGTGTGAGGACCTCATTTTCATATCATATTTTTTAAATGGCCTGCTGTCTGCTGATAGTATTTTTTTGTATTTATTTAATTGGGTTAATTTTTCCGGCGTCTGGCGAGGAAAATTTAATAACAATTTTCATAAAACCCAAAAAATTGCGCAATTGGAGTTGGAAGATCTGAGGCCATCCTCGGCCTCTCTGATAGTATTTTGGCGATTGTAAGTTTTAGTTTGTTATGTCACGTCATACATCCTACTATTTCTTTAAAAATATTCCCAAATATTAATGGTCGCATAAAAAGTGTGCGACATGTTGGTAAACGTCTTCAATCATTCGTTTATTAAACAATCGCACCGCTCGTGCGAAATTAAATTTGTGTCCAAAGTGGCGTTGCAAACTTACATAATATACTATTTTTCTTCTGTTTTTCATTGTTTGTATGAAACGTTTATTACTATTATTTTTTATGAATTGGTAAAACCATGTTCCCACGTCCATTTTGCCGAGAATAAAAATGCATTAGATTAAAAACGGGGAATATAAACGAATAACACAAATGTTCTAACTCACATCCAATTTTGTTCGGATCAATCTCCGGATGGGGTCCGTTAATGGGAATCTGCAAGGGTGTAATGTCGAATGCTGTCATGTCGTCCTCGCCGCCTCCCTCGTCGTCGTAGTTGATAATATTTTCCCGGACATCGTCGTCTGGGCCCGGGTATTTGATGTGGGCTTCACGCCTTCGGTTATATACCACGAACACTAATACTAGAACTGAAAAAGGAAATTTATTTGTGGCATACGATAGCGGACACGAATTAATTCAAAACCTTAATATCATGGATGATATGCATGCAGAGATAATTTTTAATATTCAGAATTAGTCCGCGAACGCTTTGAACTCTTGTTTGAACATATTTTCAAAATTATTATTTCGCTTAAAATTTGCTCATCCCATACAAAACTGTGTAGTAATTAAATAACTTCATTGATCTTATTGTTTACGCTACCTGTTGTACTGGCATACAATGTATCTACCAATACTTATTTCTACTTACATGAATGGCTTTTCACGTACGGAAGTCGCTCGAAATATTTGCTATGTATTATACATAAATACACACATACACACAGATATATCCATACATACATCCATACATAGATATATACATACATACATCCATACATACATATATACATACATACATACATACATACATACATACATACATACATACATACATACATACATACATACATCATACATACATACATACGTAAATACATACATAGATATATAGATATATAAATAAATTTCCCACTTATGAATAGAAACACGATGTTTATTATTCGAATAGAAAATGAGGAATTAATCAACGTTGTGTACATCTCGAATATTCATGCTTAATATAATGCTGGTCCACAACATTGTGATTCTAACTAATTGAAAACCGTTTGGACATGATGAAAATATTATATTAAATAAAAATAAATAGATGGATACCCATATTGATAAATGACCTCCTTGATGGTGCAGAGGGGAGGATATGACTGTCAAACCTTACAACTAAAATTAATATTGAGTGTATACTAAAGAAACTCAATCGTTACAATATTTTTGACACAACACTGCCGTTAGCATTTTTGAAAGTTGCATTCTCAAAAGTCAACATAGAAACTTATTACAGCTGAAAGTCGATCTCTTTGCAGGTACGTCTAAATTACATTCCAAAAAGAGCCAATTACCGGTCTCAACGGCATTTAATTATAACCTCCCCACATATACCCTAAAAACTTGAGCAAATAGGCGTTTGCTCTCCTAAGTTCATCGCAAAGTTTATCGCAGGTTCCGTATCGTATACAGAAGCGGTGTTCACTCTTAGCCCCAAATCGCGAATTTTAAGACAAACCTTGTTAAAATTTAATTACTCCCTTCCTCAGAAATGATTACTACTTTGTAGAGCGTGGTCGGTAATTTAAGTTTCAAAGCGAAAACAAATTAGCGTCGCTAAGAAGCTAACATTGTCACTAGAAGTTTTAATTTTAAACTCTCGGTAAGTTTCTTGAGAAACTCGCGAATATTAAATAAAACAAAGCCGAGATTAAGTCTAACGGTTCGCCATTTCCTCTAACGAAATTTTTGCTCTTCGGAAAAGGCGTGGAAAATGTTCAGTTTTATTCAAACAGCCAAAGGTCTGAAACGGTGATTAGAACACACCATTAAGGATAGCTATAGATATTTTCATTAAGTTTGTGAAAACTATAGTTAGTTTTGTTGGTTGCATAGTACATGAATAAGACTTGGTGCTTTTGAAAATTTTGAAATTGGTTTGAAATAGGGCTAACGGTGCGATTTCAGTGGTGCTACTCGAGCTATTCGACTAGAGACGCGGGCCGCGGCAGATGCAGCCGCGATGAAAATGTTTTCCGTGAACGCAGTTCTAGGCAGCAGTTGACTGCGGACTCTAGCTTTTTAAATTTCGCGGGGTTTATTAAAAAATATGGATTACGACGATTGGATAACATTAATTTTATCAGAAGAAGAGGAAGATGAAGAAGAATTTTACCAAATGTTATCTAGAAAAAGCTGTAAACTAGATGATATGCTTAAAAGGCGACGCGTGGAAGGTTATTTTCATTTATTAATAAATAATCATCTAAAAGAAGATGAAAAAAAGTTTAGGGAATTTTTCCGATTGAATCCGGATCAATTCCAATTTTTCCAAATTTTGTTAAATATCCCATCACATCCGAAGAAAAATTGGCTCTGTCACGAAGGTAAGAAAAATAATTATGCAAGTAAAATTTTTTTAAGAATAAATAAATAAACTAAAAATTAATTAATATATTAAATATAATAAATTAAATAATAATATAATAACTCTCGAAAGTAATATTGATCCTCGCATTGATACTCATCGTATAGATTTTGATTTAACCATTAAAATAGCATAAATTTGTTTACAATATGATACTAATCTTCTTTTTGGATTTTTAGCTCCCTTTATCCAACAATTTTCTTTACTAACAAAATTATTGTAATTGTTGTCTTCATAATCATAAATTACGGGATATTTTTGTATTTCGTTCATCAAAATTTCATCATTTGATGTAAATGGCGCCATTTTTTGCCCTAGTCACTACGATTTCAGGCGCTCGACTGCTTCGCCAGCAGTCGAACAGCAGCCGCTGCAGCGTGGGCATCCATTTGAAACTGTACAAACCAGGGCAGCGGCTGTAGGCGCAACTGTTAGCCGCTGCAGGCAAATTTGTTTATAACCTACAGTTTTAGGCGTACGGGCATATGGGATGGGAGATAACATTGCTAATTATCTACTGTTTTCTCATTCATCTTGTTTAAATTGAAGCTTGGTAGAAGTAGAAATTACTAAATGAGTAACTGCCGAAGGATCAAGTAATTGAGTTATTTCTTTTATAAAAGATCCCCCAGCAGGAAACGAATCTGAATTAATCTATTGAAATTTCAAATTTTACCAATATGATAACTAAAACTAATCAAACTTAAGAACAAATGTTGAAATAAAAAGGATGTGACCTTTTTCAATTGCAATTGTGTATATGAAATGGTAGCGCTGTATGAATGAATTTCAGACTGGTATTGCATTACAAAGTTTTAGCACTGATAGGCCATAAAATTAAAATTTCAAATTTTTGATGTACGATGTAAATTTTGCTACAAAACTTTTGTGAATTGTGAATTGAGGTCTATCATTCTACAAACATACAATTATTTTAATAAAAAATGGTCAATTTTTTAATAGAGCAATATCTTTTCTTCGTAAGGTTTATCTTATATGGACACATGTCCAACCCGAGTGCTGAATCACATTTTTGCTGACAACAGTCAGTATATCTCCTGTGGGTTTGTTGATACATTTTCTAATTCTAGAACTACAGTGCAACCTTGGTAATCCGAACCCACGCTAATTCGAATTACAATAATCCTAACGCCAATGTCGTGATGCGAAAGTCCGAATGTTATAGGAAACAACCTGAAAAAGCCCGCAGCGCGTTACCATCTTATTTCGTAACATTGAGGGCAAAAGTGCATAGTTGTAGGAATCTTAGGTGTTGTGCAGTACCAAAAAGAGAGCACGTAACACTAGATTTAAAAAGTCCAAGTTATAAAAGATATTGATGTCGGTACGAGTTATTCAAGCATTACTATAAAGCATGTGATCGCAAAAGCTACAGTAGCTCATATAACGCAAAAATCAGTGCAAATCCTAAAATCGAAAAGTCGTTATTTAGGTGGTTCTGTCGGGAAAGAACAAAAGGTAAATTTTATTTTGGTTAATCGTTATAGAATATCAGATTTTTCCTTTTTTAAACAACTTTATTTAACTTCATAGATCCCGGCAGTATATCAAATCTTGCGATTCATTTTTGAAACAATTCCCAGCTTTTTTTACAGGTACACCAATTTCTGAGGAACTTCTACGTGAGAAGTTCTTCTAAAAAGAAATAACAAAAAAATACAATTTTAAAGAAAATCGCTTGATAAATTCAAGAAAAGATTTGGTATCCGGCAGTTAACAGTTTACGTAGGATCACTTTTAAGCGACTATGATGCAGTTTTGCCATTTGTGGAAAAGTTTGCTGGTATAATGAAGGAAAAAAAACCTAACTCCCCATCAAGTATATCATGCTGGTGAATGTGGGCTTTCATGGAGAGTTCTTCCAAATAAAACCTTAGTACATTCAGGAGAAAAATTTGATTTAGGACGAAAAGTTAGCAAAGAACGAATCACTTTTATATCCTGATGCAATACCTGTGGCTATAAAACTATTTTATCTTAAGAAGTTGCTTTAAGAAATTGTTGCGACTGATTCTGATATTACGCAAGCATTGAATAATATAGCACTGAAGGACGTTGTTTTCTCTTTGAACGAGGCTTGGTAGAATATGGGTAATGGCTTAATTACAAAATCTTGGAGTAAAATTTTGGTTCCAAATGTTGATGATAGTGACGAAGAAGACGACATTCCGTTGGCGCGCTTAGTAAGACAAATTTGAGATTCGGACACCAAGGAGATTCCAAATGATCTGCAAGAGATTAGGGAGTTAGGTAAAAAAAATGATCAGAGCTTAACGAATGAAGAGTCTCTAGCTTCAGTCAATGCGTCGCTAATTGCTTTAAATCAGCGACGCATTGACTGAAGCTAGTATAATTGGATACGTTGTAGAAGATTCTGATGAGAACTCCAACGATATTTCCAAAACTCCATGTTTCGTGTTGTTGCTTGGGCAATACAAAATAAGGTTCCCGAACATCGAATCTTGTTCTTGCAGGAATTAACAAATCAAGCTCAAGATGCGGCATTTAAAAATAAGAAACTAACAAAAATTACATTTTTTTTTACAGTTTCAGGAAACAATGTATCATTTTTTAGGTTTGTTTTTGTTCTTTAAAATAACATTCATAAGGTACATTACAATTTATTATACATACATTTTTATAATGTAAAAACTTATACAGATATTTTTTGTTGTATATTCTTTAATCCGGACAATTTAATAATATGGATTGGGTCTTACAATTAGGCGTTCGGATTAAAGAGGTTGCACTGTACTTTAATGGAATTTAATATTGGTTCAAACAAATCAACTAGTTTTTTTTTTTAAATTTATGACTCAATTTACTTTTTAATATTTACGGATTAGCGATCCTCTTTATCTTTTACTGATTCAGAGTGACAGTCAAATTGCAAGACTCGTTATTCTGCGTACAAACGGCATAAAATTCACAAATAACGAGCATGCAGCCATGTTCGTGGCAAAAACATACCGAAGAATCTTGGAAAAATGTATAAAAATATAAAAGCATTCCCACAGTACTCACCCAATAGTATCGACAGACACGACACTACAACTAAAATGAAATCTTTCGACGGCATGATAGCACCCGCAGAAGAAAATTCCAATTCGCAGTGGTCCCCTGTGTAGCCCACAGGGCATAAGCAGGTGTACCTCCTCGGTGGGTCGTGGTCCCGGCATATACCTCCATTAATGCAAGGCAACCAGAGGCATTCGTTTTCGTTAACGCAGGTGCCTTCGTTAATGCGGGAACCTTGCGGGCATCTGATTATCCGGAACACAAGGGATTTACTTACCACGTTAAGTTTTTAAGATTTACTTGCGCCGGCACTGGTATTTTGTTGTATAATATGGTGATATGAACGCAGGCTATTGCGGTGGGGAATTGGTTTGTGAAATGCGCGTGGCTTCGGACACTTCATACTTTGCATAAAAGCTTATTTTTATTTTTTATTTTTTTTTTAAATACGTCTTCATATCTCGCATCAAATATTAAGTTAGAGGAGGGATTTTATTCACTTGGTATAATTGTATAATTTTTCTCAGATATCCCCTCATTCTTGGTTGTATTTATTATTAAGTGTAGCAATATGAAAATGAAAGTTTCCATAAAAATGTTGGTAAAAAATGTGATAAATAGATCGCTACTAGAAATAATTTGGAGAATGGATCTCGAACGAAAAAAAAAACCTTTATTTCTTTCAGTGTTTTGAAATAAAAATTAATTTTCGCCATTCTAAATGATGCAATATGATATAGAATAGCGAAAATTAATTTTTGAGGAAATTGCAGTGAGTTCTTATTTTTACGATTTCATGAAAGAAGATAATCGAATTTTATTTAAGTTTCCCTGAACTAATACGTTTTGAAATAAAAATTAATTTCTGCTGAAAATATCACTTCATTCCAATTTTCCTGAAAGTATCTCAGGCCCCTGCGTTGGAAGATTTATTTAGTTTAATCATAAACTAACCGAAAATGAAAATTAATTTTTATTCTAAAAAGTAAGAAATACTTAATCATAGATAAATTGAATTATCAACGGATAATTTCTTTCACAGAATCCAGAATTGATATTTGCTTCAAAGTCTCACTGTTTTAGAGATAGCAGCTCTCGATAGTTTTATTTATTTTTTTTTTAGTAACGAGGATGTACTATACAAAAAAATACAAATAATAATATTATGAAATTATGATTATTATCTATGAAGAAATACATCGGTTCAAAATTAGATTTTATTTAATTTTATATTTAATTAGTACATTATGCAACAAGTGCGGTAACGGGATTTGAACTACGAGTTTATTTGACACAAGCGGAGCGAGTGTTTAATAAGCGGGTGACTTAAAAAGTTTACCGAACGTGTTGCATACTATACTTTTTCTACGACCGTTAGTTTTGGGGTATATTTTCGCAAAATAACATGACTTGCATGACCGTCAGCATTGACAAATGTCACAATTAAAGGCGTGAGAAATATCTTCGAAAACATCTGATTGCTCCCAAACCCGTGCTGTAAAATCCCGGAAATGTCCCAAGTGGCTGGGATCCGCCGGAAACGGAACTAGCGTGGTAAAGTGACTCTTCCCGCATGCTAGATCGGTGTGTAATTAAGTATTTTACAGGCTGGAGTAGAAAAATGTATTTTTTATAGACATTGCTTAATCATAAATTCATAAAATTATTTGGCTTTTCTTATGTATCTTTTGATGAAGTGCATATAAGTCTAATAAAATTAGTTTATAACAATTTTAATTTAATTTAATTATTTTAAATTATTTAGAAAAAAGCCGTTATCTCCAAATCTATGCAAGTAATGGTGACATCGGCTCAAAATAATCTCTGCTATTTATACAATATGTACCAAACGCCCTGTACAACTGATTATTTCGAGAGTGTTTAATTTCTGATCCACATTGAAAAACCCGAACATTTCGTTAATGTTGACCATAGGGGTTTACCGCGGACAAAAATAACAAAAACGCATTTTCATGTGGTGCTCGGCTGTTTATTCAATTAAAAACATGATATACGATACGATCATATTAGCGCTGAGTTGTCGATTAAAAATCTCGTGGTGCATTTGGATTGGGGCCAATACGATAATAAGCAGAGTTGCGTTTGTCTCTGTTAACTTGCTTTTTATTTCATACACGCAGTGTTCCATGATCTCATTTGTGGTGCACCTTCAAAACGCTGATAATCCAACACGTATGAATAATAATTAGCCGGGTATAATAGATAATAGATGTACAGTCTAATATAAACGAGTCAACTATGAGTCTTTAGTTCACCACTTCCCAGTTAAAAAAACGCTGGAAGTGGTCTTGTTTGAGAAAAGTAGAAAAAATAATTCTGAAGGAATCGAATGAAGTCATTTTGTCAAATCTTCAAAACTAATTATAGCTAAATCAAAATGGCAGCTGAAATCAAAACGAAGCAGAACAGAATAGGTTACAGATTGCCACAACCCGTTATCTAAACACGCCAACTAAACGAGTAAAAAATAATTCTTGGAAACGTACGTAAATCTAATTCGTTATTAATTCTATCAAAAGCAACCAATTATTCTATCACGCATTTATTACAGCTATTAATAATCCCACTGCTGATTCGGTCATAAATCTGCAATAATTCAATGCTAAAATTATAACCGTTCTCGTTCGGTTATTAATCAAAACAAAGTATATGGCCATCCCATTTGAATCACAATATTATGATTGCGCCATATATTAGTTTTTTCCATCCGATCTTTAATGGTTGCCTTCATAAATCAACAAGAGAATAAATATCAGTTGTGTGAAAATGATTTTCGGGGCGCAACAATATCCAGTGTTAAACTTTATTCTCTTTCCTGATCCGTTTTTTTTTGGTTCGGAACAAACTTAGTACCGAATTTATTTTCTAATAAAATATATTTTTTTTGCAAACAATATTTAAAGATCGCCGTTTAATACAAAAATGCAATTTTAAGACACCAGCATTAATTGTCCATTAGGAATTAGGAATAGTGACAGTTAACATATAATTTGTGATTCCTCACTTTGGATTATTGTTGATTAGATCGTGTGACAATAGTGACAACATGTTTAACTAATTCTATTGGATTACACAAAACTTTGGACAAAATGACTGTGCCACGTGCAAGATATTTTGGTCTAGGTAATGCAACATTTTAATTTTTTGGAAACTTTTTGAAACTGGGATCAAAGTGTCACATTGACTATTGAGGCACTAGAGCTATGTGTCGAAAGAAAAGGGGTGGTTTAGGATAGAATCTTAGGGCCAGGCTCTGTTTATGCTGTCCATATCCATATCGATCATTCAAATTAAATCATATTGATCAGGTTGCGGCATAACTTAATGAGGACCTTGAAATCATAAGTAAAATTTCTGCAACCCGTAGGTTGGAAGAACTAAAAGTTTCCCAACGTCGTGGATACTCAATAAAATGTTAATTTATTTCTATTATTCTGTAAAATATAGGTATGTAACTACAGATCAATTGAACACATACATTGTCTCTGTTTTAGCTACCTTTTATAGTTAAAATGTTATTTTTAGTTGGTCTGATATTAATTATTTGTTATTTTCATTTTATAGACTCAGCGCAATCTGATTTGTGGTTTACGAGGCTTATGAAAAAAATTAACCTCATCCTAACCCAAGTTTTTTAACAATTCCCAGAAGATGTTCGCGTAATTCTATCCATTAACCCCATATAGCGCTATTAAAATTATTGGAAATTTTGTCAAGTTTAATAGGTAGCCTATATATATGGTAATATCGCACAGCAGCTCATAAACTGAAACCTTTGATATTTCCAAACGTAGAACGTCATTGGCTGAACCAAATCATAGAACGTCTGGTACTAATATGTGCACCATTCATTTGTTCGTGTTGGTTGCCGATTTTGACTTATTTTGTCTTGTCTCCTTGAACATAATATGTTTTTAGGCTTTCGAACCTAATTATCAATTAACTGTTTGGTCTGTTCGATCTATGTTTACAAACAAGTCTTTATTAATTCCAAAACTTGCTAAGCCACCATTATTATGATTATTATTATTATTATTATATTAGTACATATTACAATTAAATAGAAACGTACGAAAATATATTCGTGGGTTTTCCAATGTGGAAGGAATATTCTTTTATAGCAAATAGTGTCACTAATAGGTTTAAAAGCACACTTCTGAAAATGTTTATATATTTGCACAACGTCACAAATATGGAGTGTTTTGATAAGTTAACTGAAACTCCGCGTGGAAATATATTCGTGGATTTTCTAATGTGGAGGGAAGAAATGGTGCCTGCTACGACATTCGTTTCTGACAATGTTTATATATACATACAACGTCACAAATATTGCGTAGTTTTTTGCTAGTACGAAAATAATTTTAGTGTTTTGATAAGTTAACTGAAACAATTAATGGTGATCAATGGAGTGCAAAGTATGAAGCTTCGTATAATAAATCAGATTAATACTATTATGTAAGCTTCGATTGGAAAATACACACACATGCATCCTACGTCTACGTCTATTCAACGCATGCTCATTATCTAATTCCCAATATTTATCATTATACAAATGAACGGCTCCGGTTCTAATGCTCACTTAAAATGATGAGCAGGCACACCAAAATTGCCGCCAACGCGCCCATGCTAAGTTTGAGCGTTTGACCCTCTTGGACTAATTCACAGTTTTCGCCCCAGAAACCATCGGGACACTCGCAGCGGTACCGCAGATCGGGCTCCAAATTGATACAGGTCCCTCCGTGCAGACAGGGCAAGTCTAAGCATTCGTCCTTGTCCGTGCAATCTTTGCTGTCCGGCGACATAACTCGCCCCTCTCCGCAGCTAATATTTTGTTAAATAGAAATAGCGTCCATACGAATGTTATATTCTATCAATAAATATAGCGCAAAGTCAACCAGAGGGTTCGAGTTGTTAATTCATTTTGTATTGTTATTTGTATAATGGCAAATTTTTTCTCACTAAAACTTTCAAAAAAGTTGTTTGTATTATATAATATTTTGTATTATATAATATATAGTAAAATAAACTAACATTCAAAAAATGTATTATAGGGATCAGTAAGATTTTAATTTATATACTGTGCCGGACTTGTTTATGTCGTGACTGATATTGTTTGCTAGATTTCATACCACTTACTTAATATTATCTATATTGCAAAGCTTTTTTGGCAAAGTAAGTCTTTTTGGATGAATTATAATTTGTGATTGAGCGGTGAAGAAAATCAATCAAATGAATCTAAGAAGATTTTCAATATCCTATAAATTCGAAGTCTATAAAAATATACAATTATTATGGTAATAAAAATCAAAAGCAATATAATGCTCATGTTAAGTGCTAAAAATCCGTTATTGGTGAGTGGAGTATCGTTTAATATTTAGAAAATGAAAAGGCGAGGAAAGCCTTTAGGTGTTTAAAATTTAATTAAATTAAAAATACTTGTGACAGATATGAAATGTATTTCAGAAAAGCTAGCGAACTTAAAAACAAGCTCTATTTATCTATCCAGAATAAATTTGTAAAACTAGTCACTTATGCAAATATCATATGTCACTGTAGGAAATTTGCTTGAACTGTTAAAAACTGTATATCAAATTTTTCTTAATGCAAATTTTTGGAAATAAGGCTAATTTATTTTTTGCACACTTTTTGCTCTACACTGTGTGTTAAAATATTTCCGAATAGGCGCAAACTTTATCGGTTTAAATTTATATTAACAAAAATCGTTTGATTCAAACTTTCTGCACCAAACTGTATATTATATAGAACAATTATTGATTTGATGATTTAATTTAATGCATTCATTTAAACTTAACTTAAGGCAGATTTGTTTCGATTTACGTCCATGTTTTTTGATACAAATCGATATATTAAAGCCGTCTTTGCAATCCAAGCATATAACTAGGGTACTACCCAATTAATTATAGAGGAAGCATTGATACATATAGAAAGATACAACAGAGTCTCTATATTACCAGCATGCATTATGACTACATTTCTACGTTAGTTTGTTATGTCTCACGTGTATTTAATGTTTTAGTTAGTTTGTTAATAAAAAATAAACAGTGCATATGAAAAAAAAACACTCAAAACGAATAGAGTAGCAAAAATATCCAAACAAAAATCTCAACAACGCAAATTACTTTTCATTAGAGTACGCGGATGCAACGCTAAAATCGGTTGATAAAAACTTTTCTCGTTCAACATTAGGATGGAAAATAAACATGATTTAATAAATGGAAAAGCCGAACACTAAAATTTTGCTTTGGCGAACTCGGGTCTTTGTCTTTGCAATGCGAAAATTATTCAGTTTTAAACAAAAACCTTTCAGCCGGAGGAAATCAATGTCGAGAGAGGAAAGCAATTAAAAAGTAGCTCGCCCGGTCAAATCAAAAGTATCTAAAAGCATAATTAAAAGAAAACAGTCGTCTATCCAAACGCAAGACTGAACCAATCAAAACGTTGTCTTGTTTGAAAAACAATTATTAGTCTTGATTTTGAAATGAGAATGGAATAGATAGGGGAAATAAAAGAATATCACGAGATGAGGACGACTTTCATTTCCGCGTATTGTCTTATTTGTTACGTTGCGACCGAACTTTTAATAAAGCCCGAGATATTGACACGGTCAATGCATTTGCGAAGCAACTTTTCGATTAATGGAAGTCAGTGAGCTAACTCAAAACAAATTAAAATTAAAATAATGGTAAAATACTCAGTGCCGTCACAATTAAAACAAAGCTTGTGTACACTTTGTGTAATTTGGTATAGCGTGTTTGAGTGGATTGCAATATTAAATGCAACTATGGTGCAATTTTAAATTTGAATGTTGCTGGTTTTTTCTGTAGAACCAACACGATTTTTTTCGTTTTACCGAATAGCTATTTACGGAATATAAAACATTGACATACTGGTTTCATTGAATTTGTTCTCACAAAAGATGGGCAATATTTTTGTGCTCATCACTGGGATATATCGGAAACCGTATCTGCTAGCGCATACAAATTAGAGAAAATCTGCGAAGCCTTGCAATTATTTATTATTATTATTATTATTTATTGTTATTGCAAATTATTGCAAGACAACCTGAAACGTGTCATATGTATTTCTTTTGTTATAACTTCTTTTATTTGTTAGTTATAACGATATATAAAAGAATAATATTTTATAGACTTTTGTTAACTATCAATAACCAAAAAAACTAAAACATAATTTCCTCTGTAGCCGCTATATTTCAAAAGAAAAAATAAACATCCAAAATGTAATTGTTTAATAATAGCTACCAACTTTCAAAAATCAAATGAAACATACTCTCATTCTTATATGTATAATATGGATTTGACACACAAAAAAGGTAGTCATTTTCTGTAGGATATCCCATAAGATATAATTTGAGTTTTATTAAATTATTTATTTATTTATTTTTAAATTATTTCTTAAATAATATCCTTCAAAGGGATTCTAATTTATGCTTACTGTTAATTGCGGATATCCCAATGGTGATCACCGATGGAGTGGTATTTGAATCGATTCTGCTTGATGGAGTTTTCCATCACCGAATGGATTTTATCTATTTTGTAACTGCAGATACAGGGTTATTGCTAAAAATTTTCGAGAATTAATAGAATCGTTGAAAACCCCAAACAATTGTTGGGTTAGTGACATTGCAAAATTGTTTTTATTTATTTTTTTCAACTGAATAATAAAATCCATTTAATAGCGTTCATTGATTGAACAGAATTGAATCGAATTTATGCCAAAATGTAAATTAACGCCATAAATATTCCAGCAGGTATTAATATAGATTTAATCATTTTGGTGCATTTTGTGGAAAAAGTATCTTCAATGTCCACCGACTCGTTCAATAAAAACCAACATCATTCGGATTAAATTGAAATTAAAACTTAAATTGCAGACACCATTAAAATTGGCTTGTAATTTTCGCTTAGCGAGCAATCAACTTCTCTCGCTATTAAGCGACAAAGTGCAATTTAGCTTTTATTAAATACCATTGAGCGCTAGAGGAAGTAGTAGACATAATTTTTTACTCTCGGATACTTTATTTCGGCAACAATCCGGATCTATCCAAATATTTTTATCATGGCTGCTTTGTTTTCCTACAGAGTTTTCTCAAAGAAACTACAGAAAAACAAGTTGAATATGAACTGTTTTAAGTTTTAAGTGAGCTAAAATTGAAGCGGATGTTTAAGAATCTAGGACAAATATTAAATTATGCAAAATGGATGCCGTTTTTAGGGGTCAACATTTATTGTTTCTTTGAAAAATATAATAGTTAATACTGACGCGGTTATTCTATTGTTAGGCCTCGTTGCCACAGGAATAACTGTTACAAAGCTACGAAACTATGAAAACGTTTTGTTTTGAATTTAAAGGGTTAGATTCTATTGATTAAATTTATCTTGTTCTAGGACATAAATAAGTAATCTTTTTTTTTCACAAATTCATTAGCAGAAAGCAATGGCCTGCAACAGGCGATCGGAGAGTTTATGCTACTTCCCCTAGGCATCTAAACATTTCCGAACATCTCAACAAAAATTAAAACTTACGTGCATTCATAGTCGTTCCACAAGTCGACGCACTCGAAAGGTTCCGGGCAGAGGACGTTCGCGCAAGGCTTGTTTGAAGGGCAGTTCCTTTCGAGATTTCGGGCCATCGTGGCTTGGCCCCATTGGGTTCCGTTCATGGCAGGTGGTAATGGAAGATGCTTGCCTTCTAATCTTATGTCGTCTAGACAACCTATAACGGAATACTGACCATGAGTTTTACGACGATATTTGTTGTGGAGCAATTTCTAATAGTCCTTTTAGTTTTTCAAAATATGGCACCAGGCGTGCTTCGTTTTCAAGTGAAATCCTAGTAGTAGCCGGGATTACTAAAAACTATAATGAGCTAAAGAAGAAGAAATAAATAAATATAAGTTACTTTGCGGGCGGCAACATCCAATAAAGTTATTCTAATATAACCACCGCATTGCGAATAAAAAACACAATTATTAATTAATGCTAGTAATGCTGGTAATTGAATAATAATGCAAGAATAGTAATTGAATAATAATGCAAGAACCAAATCAATCAAGATAATTAAAGACTATCGTTCAAAGACGATTAAACCTGAACCCGACCCCACACCTGACACCAACGGCTACGCTTTTATGTAACCCTCACAGTGACAGGCATGAAAACTGCCAGTCGCTCTCACATCATTTTACACGATCAGTATTGTTCAAGTTTACAGAATATATATCAGGTGTCCACAAAGTATGGGAACGGTCGAACATCTCGAGAATTACACAATAAACCAAAATGCTTTTAAATACTAAATAAAAAATTATTCAATAACATTCAAACATGACAACTTTGAAATCTTTAAATGCAAACTCCCATTTTTTATTACAGATTTGCTTTTTATACTACAAAAAACGTCACATTTTATTAGAAGTTTTCTTTTGGATTCTCTGTAGGTGGCGCAGTAATCGCAAAAAAAAACGATTCATAGTCTTTGTTAAGAAATACACGGCTCAAAGTTGTGAATCCGATTTCAGCGTAACTTTTTTTAAGCATAATTCTTCAACTCCCTAATATAAAACACCCAATTATGCTCTAACCAGGCGTAGGCAACTGACTTCCTATTATGTCATCTAATCTACTAAGTTACTACTAAAATTTTGTAAATATAACACAAAAATTGTATTGACAATTTTTGAAAATATTGTATCCCGTATACTTCGTTTTCGAGGAGAGGAATCTTAGTAGAAACAGGGATTTAAGAGGGGATCAAATTAAGCTGTGCTCATAAAACCACCCCATTGGAAATACCATTTAATGATTCTAAAATTGGTGTAATGCACGATTAAAATCAATGAAGATTAAAATGGTTCAAGGTTTATTCAATTGAACATGCATCCGACCCCACATCCGACACCAGCGGTTTTGCTTTCAAGCGACCTTCGCTCCTACCACTACTAAGAGTCTTTTCTCAGTCTTCTTCACACCACGTCTCACGACCAGTATTGTCGCCAGCTTCTTTGGTCGGCATCGCAAATTTCAGCATTTTCATATTATCTGACATTCTTTTTTGATGCTGTTTCTTGAACTTGAAATTAATCGCCAGAGCTTAAGTATCGTTTGGTTTTTACAGTTTTTAAACAAATATTACTAGCAAAAATGTTGCGATCGGCTACTCCGTTTTCCGAGCGACTTTCCGCACGAACTATTTCGAATAAAAATTAACCCCGACGGCAATAGATGGACGCGGTTTATATGTGCAACCCTACCGACGTCAAAGGTTGAGAGAATGCAAATATATTTACTCATTAGCTTCAACTCTACCGTAACTTTAGTTTGACACCTTTGTTGGAGCGGAATTCATTAGGTCTGCTTCCACTTACTTCGAAACTAAACGTTAGAGCAAAGCACCGTGGGGAATTTGTCATTTTGTCGGGCCATTGCCCACCGGCTTTTATCTCGTTTCGCATTCACGTACCTGCGAACGGGAATCCTATTCTTTATCTTTTGTCTACGGGCGTCCATTGCGCCCACATACCTTCGTCAATGTCAGCGTATCATTAACCGCCTATTTCCATATAATATGTAAACCCTTTTCAAATCGGAATCGCTAAAAATGGTAACCATTGAAAGGAAGCCCGTTTATAATACTGGATGTCTAGATCAAACTGAATATGTGGCTTTTTCTGTACATGGCCAAATCGACAGCTTCAGAAAATATAAACGGCAAAAATAAAACAAGTTGACTTCGTGAAATTGTAGACTGCCCAGAACATGGTTTTCCTGCACCGCCTAGCGGATTGCTTTTTAGATCGTAACCTAGCTAATAGTGTTAAATTAATATTTTATTTATCTATCTTCATATCATTAGAAAAAATCTCAGTTATTTGAAAGAAACTATAGTATATATTAAAATATGGAGATTCATACAAGGTGATAAGCACCTACGAAGTAGTGCCCGCTAATATTCGAAATATAAAATGATCGTGATAAATTTAAAAAGGAATTGGTGGCATACTTGAAACTCAATTGCTTTTTTCTACTCTCTTCTGTAAAATACCTAATTATACACCGGTCTAGCATGCGGAAAGTGTCATATTACTAGGTGAGTTTCGTTTCCCACGGATCCGAGCCATTTCGGACATTACCGCACGGGTGTGCGAGCCATCGGATGTTTATGCAGATGTTACCTTACGGCTTGAATTTTGTCAATTTTGATGGTCATGTCAGTTGTTTTGCAAAAAATGTATCTAAAAACTAAGGGCCGTAGAAAAAGTAAAGTATCAAACACATTTAATTGGTTAATTTGATTGGAATTGGAGGCTTGGACATTGTCCGTCTGATTGTCTATCATCTTTATAAACTCGTGACTAAAGGGGCGTTTATGAAACTTTATAAGAATAAGAATATAATATTCGTTATATGGATAGGCTATTTAATGTTGGTTTTATCGTGTAAACCACTGACTTGAGGATCTTGGGAAAATATTGTAACGTTGGGCAAACATTAGAATCAATTGATCTTGTGTTACGAGCTAACATTTCATTTAAATGTCATTACTAACCAATTACTACTACCAAACGGTAAGTGTAAAAATTGTAGCTCTTGACGCGGTCTACGAGGACGTTAAACCCAAATAGGACAGTCTAAAAAAAAGATAAACGGATATTCTTAATAAATTTGTTCCACATTGGAAAGAATCATTTTTGATGAAAACTAGTGAAGAATTTATGTATATGCGCCGGCCAACTTAGACAATCTGATTCCGGTGTAACCGACCCTATCTATTTTGATACATTAACTTAATGCTCGTAGGATCTGATTATCGTCAGCAAGTTTCCAAGTTTCCGTGATGGGAGTCAGACAGTTATTCAAAAAAAATCCCAATGGTGGAATCCATGTGGTTGCTTACATGATAGTAAGATCCATATTTCCTTTTTATGGAGAACCAACTAGTTAGGAAATTAAATTTTCGATGATCTTGAGAGAAATTGAGTAGTCAAACGTTTATAGTTAAAATAATAAAAAAAAACGATTAAAAAAATAAACAACAATCTAAATTCAATGGAAAGATACTTTTGTTTGCATATCGTCTTGTTGCGAGGTAGACATAAATCGCGTCGCAATTCATTGCTCTCGCTTTTGTAGTGAGCAAAACCACCTTATAGAGAAATAAATTATGTCAGAGAGTATTACGTGTCTAGCGAGTTGCATATTTTGTAGGGAACTGAACGCGACAACCGGAAATTGGGCCGACGCGCGAGATGTCATTTCTTATCGGATTAACTGCAAATTTAATTGCAAATGCTAATTCTACGCTATGCGTGACTGATAAATGTGGATGACGCGCCTTACGACATTGGTTACTTTTATTTTTTGCTTTCATGATATCCTATTTTCCTATTTTTTTTTACAATAAGTATTATTCATATAATGCTGACAAAATATCAAGGAAGTAATAAATAAAATGGAATATTTTAGAATCTGAAATTTTGTGCTCGGATTCATCAAATTCAGCACTTGTATTTTAGCGACTTGTTAAAGTTAACTGAAGATTGTGCTGTTAAATAAGTGAGTGCTTTCCACTACCACACCCATTGCGTTGTTCGTATTCTAGAGTGAACAAATTTCGATTAATTTCATTTCTTATAAATGTGTGAAATTCTGGTAATTTAAGATGCCGGTTGGTGGTCGGTTAATTTTTGGAAATAAATACTTTTCAAAAAGTTACAGATTACTACTTAGATATCAACATATTTTATTGTTAAAGTTATTTTCAGAACGGCTCATATGAAGATAACTATTATAATAATTTTAACTTTAAAAGACTCAAGAGTGATTTCCGTTATTTTGATACCCTTTGCATATCGGTTAAGTGTGAAATTATCGAAAAGGTGAAAAAGGGTGTGGATAGTTTTTTTTTCCTAGGATCACGTGGCGTAATCAGTTTTTTCTAAAAATTTGATATGAACGTTAAACTTGTGTTTTTTTTAATGAAACATCCTGTGTGTATTTTACTACATAGTTCTGTGAGCTCTGTTTTTTTATGAATAGGCCCATGGAAAAAAAATGTTCGACAATGATGAATGATATAATAGGGATGTCAAAGCCCATATAAGCACACTTACAAGTTTATTTTGATTATTGTATTATTGTGTATCATATTTTGATGCTTTGTTTTTGAAACATCCCGTATGTATTACATTTTTAAAAAGCTAATAGCATATAAGGCGTTTCATTAAAAAAAAGGTTTAGTTTGTTTATTAAAATAATAAAATAATAATCCTCCTCGGTATATGAGTACAGGTAAAATACGGATTTTGTTAAGCAATAAAGAGAACTTTGCACGCGTTTTGGTGATTTCCAAAAGCTTTGTAATATATTTTTTGTAAGATTAAAACTCTTACCTTTCTGATAATCGGCGTACACCTCAAACGTCCTAACGCCAGTGTATTCGGCTTTGCCTCCAGCGTACACCCCCTCTTGTTTATCCACCAGCAGCCATTGGTGGCCGACAAAGTCGAATGTTTCGTTGTATCGTCTACCCTCGCCACCGTCTAATTCGAGCGTGGCCGCCGATCCGTATCGGCTAACCCGCGCGACGTGCCACTGGCCGTCGTCTACCGGCACCGCACTTAACCAAATGTCTTTCTCTTCTGTCCGTAATGAATTAAGATTATACCGGAAATAGAGTCGCGAGTCTTTGATCTCTAGAATGCCGTATTCGCGGTTGTGCTGGTCTGAGACGCGAAACAGTTCACCGTGTTCTTCTCGCGTGCGGAATCGTAACTGGACTTGGGTCGAGAACCGATCAGGCTCGAAGCTTAAAGCGTATTTGACGTACGACTGGGGTTTGAAGCTTGTAGGAATGGTCGGTACTGAGCAAGAAGGTCCGGTCCATCCGGGCCGGCACTGGCATTTAGCTTCGTTCATGCTACCTGCAGCGCACCCAATACATGAGTCGTTCATTATGGAACTAATAAAAATTACTTACCGACGCAGGTTCCATGTTCCCAACACCTGGACGTCGACTCTGATCGGCCGCAAACCTCTTCAGTTTGGGGGCAGCCCGCGACGCTGTGCCTCGATAGGCCCGGATGGGCCAAATCGTATAGTTTCGAGTTGTGGAAGAGGTTTCGGATACAACCGTCGAACGATTTACCTACGGGCATGTATTGCCAGTGGTAATGGGTGGGATCGAACTGCTCCACGTATAGCCCGCCCAGTTGTAATGGTGCGTTCACGTTTAGGTATTCGTTGAAAGGTGGTATCGTGCCTTGGGCTTGGCAGCTACTGTCGTCGAATTCGGGAGGAGTTCCGTCTTCCAGCTCTGATACTTCAGCCGACTTGCAGTAGTCTACCACCATGCGGACATTTTCGGTGTCCCAGAATACATCCAACCTGCAATTATCCAATAGCGCCTTCGTTTACTACTACTGAAAGAAAAACTAATTGGCACAATTAGGAACCAGATAAGATATCGAATTTAGATCGCAAATGATACCTGATTGGATAATAAAAGTTATTACTAATAAAATTTTGTATGGGAGCGTCGCTGAAGGGGCTATTTTTTTTGGGAAAATAATATTTTTTTACATGTCTCTCTAGAAAAGGTTGTTTAAAGTTTTGGTGTTATTTAAGGATTTAGCAAGTAATGGGGACCAAATTAATAAATTACTTTTTTTTCATACGTGAGAATGAAATATTTCAGATTGTTTCAGAACTATAAAGTAGAGCTTAAATTTAATATTTAAAAATCTTAAAACGTTTCATTTGTTTTGGGAGGGCGTAAGTTTCGAAGGAGGTGTTTTCGAATAAAACAGGGACTTTTGAAAATATGTTGAAAAGGGTAATTTAATATGCGTATCAGAAGTCGCTTTAAATTTCGACCAATAATACCTGTTATTCCAAAACAACAAATAAGACCTACGGACATTCAAGAAAATAGAGTTTTTTAACCGCGTATCGCGATTTTTTTAACAGAGGATTAAGATATTACTGTATAATAGTATAATTTTGCCTCATTTTTCGTGTGTTTGTTCATTACAAAAGAAGTTATAGTTTTAACAAAATAGGGTTATGAGAATCACACTGAACTGCGATAGATATACTCGTATACAGAGTACGTTAGACCAGCTAAATTGGCTAAATGTTGGGTAGTTCATTAAAAGAGCAAGTTTAATGTTGATTTTTCGGTCAAATTTTTATAAGTATAATATACCTTCCAATCAGCACTTCAATGTTTCGATAGTAAAAACTACAAATTTACAAAAAACACTATTCTACGATGGTGTCAGTAATTTTAATGAACTGCAGAATGATATTAAAGACGGGTCTTGCCTAAGATCATTTAAGGAGAGGCTTACAGGGAAATTGCGAAATTCATAGATTGTTTAGGTAAATTTCCTTATGTAAATAGCCAAGCGCTAAATAAATTTATTTATTGTTATTATTATAGTAAATGCATGTGCTTTTATTAAACTTTGCAAGTAGTGCAACCAGTCCACCCAAAAAGATGATGTTGTACTTGCAAATAACCCTTTCAAAGTAAATAATAATACAATACGAACCTGTGCCACTCTCCATCGTCCAAGGTTTTCTTGGTCTTCACCCTCAACTCGAGCGTGCCCGATCCAAAATCCAAAAGTAATCTGGGGTAGCCCCTCTCTAGCTCGACCGCTATATAATCGGACACCATGATTTCGTCTTTTTCGGGAGGTACGATAGGGCCGTTGTAAATCAACAGGCCGTCCGGTTTGCGCGTCACGAATTCAAAGTGCAAATGCGACTTGTCGCACATTTCCAATGCCGGATACCAGGCCCATCCATTTCCCCTGAAACTGCGGGACGTTTGCTGACACCTCGGCCCGTTATATCCCGCCGGACACGAACAGGACAACGAGTAGCGCGTTTCGATGCAACGCCCGCCATTGTAGCACGGGGTGTTCCGACAATTCTCCTCTTTGGAGAAATTCCTGGCGCCACACGTGCACTCGGCTAGTACGTCGACTCTGACTCCCACCAATGCCGTTTTGTTTGCATTCACCTGGAGGTATATTCTAGTAAGTATCGATGGAAGCGCATACATACCTTTTATTTATTATGACTATTTTTTCACAATTCTTCTTAATATTAGTAACCCACTCTTTACATATTTTTATAATATTGATTGTTCTTTTCTTAATTTATTTCCACAGTGTCCAACATTCGATGGTTGTGGAGAGTTTGACGCACTTGTAATGAAGACCTAATCAAATCGAGATAACTTTTTCAAAACCATATTTCGATATGCCTTTGAGTTTTTTAAATTGTCTGCATTTTACGGGGCTATAACTTCTATACTTAGAGGATTTCTTTTTAGTGTAAATTGATTTTTTAATAGATTTTTTAGTACATAGGAAGCAATAACACTGAAAAACCCGATTATCGTGCTTGTACAGTAGTTTGCTTACCGTAGCAATTAAAAAACATTTCTCGACAGCTACATATATACTACGCATCTTTTTATAATTCACTGTTTTATTGTTTTTGTGTTAAAATATGTAGCAACGAAGATATGATGATATGTTAAAATGTTTTATATAGACAAATGAAAATGTTGAGGGAGTAAGTAATTTATAATAAGAAATATTTATCAAAACCGGGTCTTTTGTAAAATCAAATAACATCTATAAAAGATAGCAAAACCACAATGATCTAGACTGCAATGAATCAGTGAAGAACTCTAAACCGAAATGAGTCATGCCAAAGAGAATAAAGAGAATTGAAAAATTGAAAAATGTGTTGTATAAAAAAACAACTTTGTGTTGCCTCACCCTGTATTATTAAAATATAAATATGTGGTAGAATTAACTAGAATACAGTTACTAACTGAGAGATAGACTGAGTAGTTTGCCTATGGGCAGTTAAAGGGCAACTAAGACTAAAAATAATTTTTTATAAATGATGAAGTTATAGTGGATACTAAACCTACCCGTAGCTCAAAAACGAGTTAACATATCTAAATGTAGTTTTCACCAAATTTTAATAAAATAAATTTAAAAAGATACTGCCACTTCTGGTTAAAACAAAGGTGATGGAAATATTCAATTCAATGGTGGTTATCATAATAACTAGAGGATTAATTTTTCAGTAAAACCGTGGGAGAGTTTTATATCTTATCTTTTGTTTCTAATTCATTTCAAATTACAGAATTTTTAACAGTTAAATTCGGCAGTTGTTAGAGAAATGGCAATGTTTTCCGGTTTTTAAAACTCCTATTACTGTTTTGTTTTAAAACTTTTAAATACACGTTCATACACGGATTCGATCAATTCAACATTTCATCACATCAATTCGGAGATCACACACTTATTTTAAATATATTGTATATTATAATTTTTTTCAAAATGAACAATAAAAAATATTTCGTGACCAATTACATTGAAGAAGTTGATAGATGCTTAAGTAACATTTAAAGCAATAAATCAATTTAGTATCGACGATCCAGTACTTAGGTGGGAATGTAGAATTTTAATTAATAAAAAAAAAACGGATAATAATTAAAATTAATAAAACATGTTTCTTACCATATAAGGCAAGGCACTTATATCAAGGGTGTTGGTACAAGAGCCTTCGCACATTTGGTTCTCATATAGGCACTCGTCAATTCCGACCTAAACGACAGCAGGAAAAGAAAAAAAACCGGTTATGATTGATCGACGTAAATTGCAAACGACAGGATACATTAGTGCTGACATTCTCCCGATAACACTCCAGAGTGGAGTTTAAAGAAGTTGATCGATAGCGACAGCGATCGCCCAAATTGGATTCCGTCGGTAAAAAAAGGGAATCCCTTTCGTTTTTAATATTATTTAGTCTGGCGCTGAGACACGTCTGGATTTTTTTATACGTATTTAGGCAATAATACTGTTATTGTTTAGATCGTCCTACCATAGTGATGTTGATGCCGACGGCTCGTTCGATTTCTTCTCTGTGCATCAGTACCATCCCGTTGAGCCTCACTGGTTTGTAGTACGGTGACCCGCCGTGAGCCGAAAATCTGACGTCGGTCACTGGTGGATGTTTTCTCCTGAGCTGAACACTGAAGACGTCCACGTTCTCCCTGTCTATGTTCAGCAAATCTGCGATTTTATCACGGAACTTTTCAGCCATACTCTTAGGTAAATCCTGTAAATAAAACATGTGTGAAGGAAGTAATAAAATACAAGCTGTAAGCCGTTCGTAATACTAAAAGCATTGAAAATTTGTTTTTTTTTAGATAAGCTTGCATTCTTCAATAATCCCTCGTCGCTATGATAGTAATAAAATACCGAGATGTGTAGACGAGATAGAGCTAGAGAGAGCGAGAGAGAGAGAAAGAGAGAGCTAGAGAGAGAGCTAGAGAACAAACAAAAGCTTAAATACAAACTAAGCACATTTATCACTGCGCCAATTAAAAAAAAAAGAAAATGCCACTATATTTATAATTCTTACGACTTCCCGGTTTCTCTATAAAAACCTGACCTACTGAGAAAAACGAGCAAATTTTTATACTTATTAATAAGATGTCAGTTTTCGTGAATTTTTGCTAGTATTTCTTTTTCGGATAAAGCGGACTGGACTGGTTAAAACTTAAAACACAAAATTTCAAATTTCAAACATTTCAAATGAGTGCGAAAATACTCGTATTCTAAAAAGTTAACCTTTCGGAATATACGAAACAATGTAGGAGGAGAAATAGTGCAACATCCCTACAAAACACTTGCTTCATTTCAAATGTGAAGTAAAAGGAAAGAAACAAGTAATTTGAATAAAATCAAACTTTTTTGAGCAAAATTTCTACGTAAGGAATGGATTTAAAAATATTTTAGAGGAATAATGCCTCCGCATTTCCGCGCGTCTAATTTACAATAAATCCCCTGATCCGTTCAGATAATTTTTAGAACGGCGATTTCCCACCCCCTTATTAAAATTTGTAGTTTAAAGGCACGTTTTCATTATATTCGTTTTAAAAAACGGATTAGATTGGCTGGGACCTACACGTATTATGATTTCGCTAGCAACTTGTTTTGAGCAGGTTCGGGAATCATGCAAATGCGCATCAAATCACTTACGTGTTGTTTGTAGTCCCACACCCTGATGAACTGTTCGTCGGTGATGCCTGCGATCCTTACCGATCCTGAATTGACAACAGCTTCGTGTGGAATTTCTTTCACGGTAACGGTAACGTTAGCTGGGACATCCGTCTGCGTGTGTTTCCTATCGTAAACCTTGAAACGTAGGTGGTAGATCCCGTCTCTGGTGCCGTGCCTCATTGAAATCATTCCGGTGTCTTCGTTTAGCTTGAATCGAGGATGTTCGATGTTTTCCCAATAGAACTTTTTGTCTGGTAAGTCCCAATCGTCCAGATCGTACACATAGACCCTACCGATCTCCGTTTCCGGAGCTTGACCTATGCGTTGGAAACAGCAATAAATGATTAATCTACTAACGAACAATAAGCTTATTTTGCGGGGTTGCCCAGAGAACGGGTACGGTCGAATATTTCTAAATTACGAAATTTGAAATACTTGGGGGGGTTATCAGTAGTGCATACAATTCGACATTTTTGGAATCCTTGGTTAAAATATTCAAAACGACACCACTTATTTGGGACACCCTGTATAAGATGAGCCGCTTCTGGCAAACTAGTTGAATAGTGCATCCTCTCCTTAGTCGTAGTCAAATTTTCGTTGCAATACCTAAATCAGTAGAGTCACAACACAATTTTATATGAGGCACTGTCAAAATATGAAAAAAACACATAACCTCAATTTCTGCCAAAATTTACAAAATTTAAATAGAAATTTCTTTAATGTTAACCGAGGAATCCAAAAATGTCGAAAAATTTTGTGTTCTATTTAAAATAACAATGTTGAAGTCGGGTGGGACACTTTTGGTGGGAAACATCTGTATGAAACTTTTTTTCGTATTTCCTATGCGTTTCCAGATAGTATAATGGTTCGTTTTATTTGGCACACGGTGCACATAGTGTTTTGGAAGGAATGAATTTTCAGTTGAGTCGAGTATCAGATGGAGGATATAACAATATCCTTGATTTTTGTAAATGTGGCAAATCAACATTTGATTAAAAAATATCAGAAAAATCAATTTTTTAAAAAATTTGAGCCATTTATTGAAAATAATTTATAGATATTGTTTTTTGGACAGTAATAAATACAGGGACGGTAATCACCAGAATAATCATCGTACGACGTGTGTTCAAAAAGTATTAAGATTTATCAAAAAATATTTATTTATTCATCAAAATTAATTTTCCCCCCAGATATAATACACTTGCGCCAACGTTTTTTCCAATCCTCGAAGCACTTCTGCTAAGCACTTTCTGATATAGTCTTGAGTGCTTCCAGAGATTTTTTCTTTATTTTCTCAATCATTTCAAACCTATTTCCTTTCATGAGCTTCTTGAGTTTTGGGAACAGGAACAAGTCTCAGGGGGTCAAATTCCTTGAATAGGGTGCCGGAGGCATGATTCTGGTTTTCTTTTTGGCCAAAAAGTTAGACCCAAGCAACACTGAGTGAGCAGGTCCACTATCGTGACGTAAAATCCATAAATTGTTTTCCCACAATTCCGGATGTTTTCTTTGTATTTCTTCTCGACCTTTTAGGAAGAACTCTTGATTTATTACGCCACGATAATCAAAGAAAACGTAAGCAAAACCTTGACATTTAATCGGACTTTACGTGCTTTTTTCGGTCTTGGAGTTTCTCTTTTCCTCCATTGGTACGACTGGACTTTGGTTTCGACCTCATAACCATATACGAGTTATGATCATTACTGTCGTCGTTTAACAGCTCTTGAGCGATACTCCTTCGACGGTCCTTCTGTTCAAAATTGAGCAGTTTACGATCAAATTTTGCTGCCACTTCTCTAATAGTGATTCGACGATTTTGCAACACCATCATCAACGCTAGCATGAGTTATTGACATACTGGGGAGTCCAGAAAGAGGTTCGTCATCGGCATCTTCTCGGCCAATTTGGAACAGCTTGTACCTAGATTCTCTCTAAGCCGTTGTCAACATTTCAGGTGGTTTGTAGCACTGCGTTCCATTTTTTACGCAAAATTTTATACAAATGCTTTGATCCATTTTTTTGACAGCAATAATCGCGGAGCACGCAAAACACATCTAACGCTGCGGTGTCACAAAAAAAGTAAAGTGCACTGTGAATATATGTTAGGGACATGTGTACCAACGTAACAACAAAAATATTGAAGTTCGAATGTACGTCGCCCGCCCTGTTAAAAAAGTCAACTTACTTTTTGAACACACTTCGTATATTAGGCAGCTACGGTACGCTGACTCCATCAATCATATTATCAATATGTGAAGGACAACTGGTGTAACTTAATAAAAGTTTACTTTGCAAGCAAATTCAGAAAGCCTTTATTTCTATAGCTCCATCGAATTTACCACGTGATTTAGTAAAATATGAAACCTTTATATGACTGCAACAAAAACTTTGGGATATTTTAATGGATAAATAGCTAGACACATCTAAACTAGAAAGTTAAATAATCTAGGTAAACACGATTTTTCCAAATTTTTGAAAGTCCATTGGATTCAAAAACTTACCTTGATAATTATAAACGAATATGTTCTTTGCCCCCGGTTGCATTTTGTTGTCGTTCACGTCTCCAACCACAACGGTCAAAGTGCTGGTACCGGTCATGGCCGGATTGCCGTGATCTTTAATCACGATCGGGATGTGGAATTCCTTCTGCTGCTCTCTATCGAAACTTCTAAGCGACGTAACGATGGCCATTCCATCGCCATTTGCCCCCTCTGCGACAAATTGATGTCGTATTTTAACCCGTTCTTGAGTTACTAATATTTTCAAATGTCGCAAAATAGGGGCTTTGATGTTAAATCGTTCGAACAATTGCGTATACACAAATCGACAACTAAACTTACAAATTTCTAGTTGCCCGTTTGGGATAATTCGCCCAATCTGGCGATTCTGTCGGCCCCAATTCGACACTTTTAAATTTAAAATTTGAAAATAACAAAAAAACCGTTGAAAATACCTGCCTGCAGATGAAGATCGATGTAGGACAGACTTTAAGCGATTTTCTGTTTTCGTTAGCCACACATGGCGATCACTAAGAGTCAAAAATTTGTACTTACAATTTTCCGAGAAAAAAAAAAACTCTTCTGAAGTTATAAAAGTTCTCCTGGAGATTCGTGGTTCAAGAAAAAGAAAAAAAAATGCATAAACAGAATTACACTTACTCTGATCCTGTTCGACTTTAAAACTGGCCCGGACCAAATCACTGGCGCTAGGGTCCAGCCTAAACTGGAACGGAGGTCCGTTACTTTTGGAACGATCGTCATCGTCGGTGGCCAGAATTTCGACGACTTTTTTCGGTGCTACGTGCTCGGTAATGACGGGTCGATAATCTTTCAAGAAAGTTGGCGCGTTATCGTTGATATCCTGCACGATAACGGTCAAAGTGGCGGTCGCGGTTTTCGGTGGGATACCGTCGTCGATTGCGAGAATTTTCACTTGATGTCTGGGCGTGTCTTCGCGGTCTAAAGACCGTTGGATGCTTACCGTACCCTCTTGGTTTATCGAGAATTGTCGTTTGCGATCGGAGCTTCTGTCTATTGCGTAAGAAACTTTGCTTTTGCCCCCTTGATCCGGGTCGGCCGCTTTGAAAGTTTCCAAACTTTTGCCAACTTCCGCGTTTTCAGGCACTGATACTTCGATGTTGGGCCTCTCGAACAGAGGTTTATTGTCGTTAATGTCGCGGAGTTTCACGACCACCCACGAATAGGCGACGTGATATTTGTCGTTGTCGTTGTCTTCACCTTTGTCGTTCACCTGGATTCTAAATCTGTAACGGAATCGCAATTCATGTTGAGCGACCTACTAAAAATTCTGGAAAACTCAAAAATTCTACTTTGAAATTTCAAATAGTACATCACAATATATGGAATGTTAAATGTTTTTCGTTCGTTGACTAAAAAATCAAGCCAGCTATTTATAAAATTTTTTTGTTCAAGATCACTTTTTTCTCTAGTTTTCGCTTATTGTTTTGGTTAGTATTGAACAAGTATGCAAATAAAATTATGAAGATATTGGAGACAGCGATTACCGATCAGACAAGAAACCTGGAGTCCTATATCCAGCTATAAAAATTAATTTACTGTTCCAAAGAAAAACGGACAGGAATATGTGTGGCATTTAAAAAGTACACTTCCCAGTATTTTTTTTATAGATATATTTGAAAACAATACTAATCTTGAATATAAGTGGAAGAGATAATTTTTAACTAGGCTTCATCTCATATATAATATAATTTTGAAGTGAACATCGAAAAATTTTGAGAAGGTATATTTTATATGCGAATGCGTAATTTTAAAAATTGGTTTAGATCAATAAAACATCCCATTAAATTTTCAGTGACAAACTAGTTAAGTGTGTGCAGAATGAGAAAATTTTATGGTTTCATTGCCCTTATATTTTCTGACATCTAAACAAAAAATTCATTAGTCGCTTCTGAAACATTTCTTTTGCACCCCATACCTAAAACATACAAATTCCGGAATATTATCTCTTTCCACAAAATTACCAAAAAGTTTGAAAGATTTTTTTTATTTCATTTTCAACTCAAACCCACCGTAGCGGAAACGCGTGCATGAAAAGCTCATGGGCAATTTAAATTTCTATAGCCGTTATATGTTTGTTTTTTCTAGTTTTTATTTTACTCTTTACTGTTTAAGTGTTAACTTCTTTTATAATATAATATACATATTCCAAAAATTGAATTTATAAAAAAATGGTTTTGTTGTATGTCTGGTTCGCCTGACCTAATAGAAAATCGCGAACGGACGTCCCATTTTGAACTACTGCGCAATTGAGATTTGGGAGTTTTAAAGGGTGCAAAAAAATAAACTTTTCGCATTCATTTTTGACTTGACTAAGAATCAACCAACTCAGTCGTGTGAACCAGTAGTGCCTATTTACAATCCGAAAATCCGAACTTTTACATTTAAACAAAAAATGTTTGCTTTTTTTTCATGAATATTATAATACGACGACAAAATTTGAGAAGTATATTCCAGTTTGAGAAGTACAAAACTTTCAAGTCTAAGTCTAAAAAGTGGTTCCAGTGTGGTTGACCGCTATACGTTTGAAAAGTTTGAGTTTGCTATAAAAATATTTGTATTTAAACATTGTTTTTACTCGGAAGTGAATTTTTAAAATATTGTTGTGAGTGAGATTTTGTCTTTCGTTTGTATTTGTATTTTTTATAGAAAATTGATTTTTGTATACTACCGAAGATAGTTAAATTACTTAAATAAAATATTGTTATTTTTGTTTTTGTTACTTTTTGTTGTCAACGGATAGTAAATGGTTGACAGTAAGCGTGTCAATAACTTTTTTGATGCAATAGGTAGTCGAGAATTAAGCCGCTTTAGATCTATCAACGATTCTATCAGAAGCTACTACAAACCTAAATCCGTTGCTTTGCAGGAGATCCTCGAAGTCCAACGGCTGGACGATTTTCAACGATCCCGTGCCGTCATTATTTCGTACCATCGTGAACTTATCGGCGCCATAGCCACTATTCTCGATCACTTTATACTGGAACTTGTTAGTTTCGTCTTCGTCGTGAACCGTTACCGTCAATATGGGCATTTCCGGTAACGTGGACCCGTCAGTTTCGTCCACTTCCGTGAACCATTCATCTTTGGTAAACTGCGGCGGCATATCGTTTATGTCTTTCACTCTGATACTGGCCGTTCCTGTGCCCTTTAAACCACCACCGTCCATTGCGACCACTTGGATAGAATAATCGGGAGTTCGTTCGCGATCGAGACAACACACCGCGGTTTTAATCACGCCCGTTTCCGATTCGATTTCGAATATCGGCGAACCAGTTTCCTCTTCGATCACGTTCTTTTCGATCGAGTACACTAGACGCGCATTGGTACCTAGAAAGAAATAAGAAAATTCTGGTATATCCAGATGCGCCTCCATCTTGCCGGATTGCCCCCACTAAATTTTAATTTCGAAATTTCAAATTTTTGCTACTTATAGGTCTCCCGTCACAGATTGATGAAGTTTCCGGTGGGACACCCTGTACATCAATAAATTTGTATTGATTTTAGGAAAATCCAACTGTGTCGACTTTTACGTAAATGCCAATGGAACGTCATAAAGTCATTTTTTTTTATAGTCATATTAAAGAGACTGCCAGTCACAGTTCGGCACTGAGTCAAATACGTTACTACTTTATTATATTTTAGCTTCAGTCATTCAATATTTGTTTGTTTTTTTATTTGTTAATTATAGGATTTGGTTTAGTATTTTAGGTAGCAAGTTTAACAAACGCTATTTTAGTCGCGAGATTGATTTAACACCAAACAATTTTTAAAATATGTGGCAACCTTCGCCGAGTTGATGCAGGATTTCAATGAATTAAATAATTTATGTACGAATGAATTTGAATCCATCAAAATGAAAAGTGACAGTTAGTTGCCCAATACGGAGTAGAGGAAGAATGGCATCCTAACAATAAGCATATAAATTAATAACATTAACTATATACGGTATCTACAGACTTGTGATAGACTCACATTTAAAGCATTAGTTTAAAACCGATTGAATATTTCTGAAAATAGTTTAGGTACAAACATAGTACACACAAATAAAAGTGTCAATATATGACTGAAATAGCCTACCATCTATACGGTGAACAATTATAAACTCACTGCTTATATTTATCTCTTATTGCCTTAATATTTCCTCCAGTCACCTTTATTTTTTATAACTTTTATTAGCCTTTTAAACATGCTATCAATTAATTCCTTAAGTGTATTCGTTGAAATTTTGACCCAGTTGATGGCAGAGTTCATTGACATTATTTATTTTTGTCTTTTCCTGATCATATAATTTCCCTCTTAATATTCCCCATGACTTTCTATATCGGATTCAGGTGTGGACAAATTGCTGGCCATTCTGCCACGCGGCATATTAACAGGCAAAACAAAACTGGACAACTAAACAGTCTCGATAAATAGCTCTTGCATTTAAAAGGTCTTGCATACGATGAAGTTTATAAATATTCACAGCTTAATTCGTCCCGTTCGAGATAAATAAGCGACGTCTCAGCGTCAAGGTCAAATAAAGTAAAACCAAGTTCACACAACAAACGCGCGTATTTTACGTTATATGTACATCTATTTATATAAATATGTTTAAGTCTACATTTTTTCACATCATAGCCTCACATATCATAGCATAGCGTTAAAGAACCTACCTTCCGAAGGATCATCGTAATCTACGGCGGTCATCGTCATCACAACCATACCGGCAGTACCGTTCTCAGTGACATTGCCGAAGTAAACGCCTTGCGGAAATATGGGAGCATTGTCGTTGATGTCTTTGAGATTTACTTGAACATCGGCGTATCCTACCAGACCTTCTCCGCCCTCATCCTGGGCGAACACTGTGAACCGCCATTGTGGTCGACCGTTAGGTTGATCCCTGTCCAGAGGCTGAAAAGAGATACTTCTATTAAAACGTAATGAAAATAATATTTATTATTAGTAGGGTTATATTTGGATAAACTCACTTTATGAGTCAACCCAACATTGAAAATTAAGTTCAACGCTATTAAGAAAACGATAAGTCTGCTTCGTTCTTGGAACTTTTTAATGCTTTATTTTATCTCGAAGGCTTAACTGTTTATTAAAAAATAAAATTATTCTTTCTAAGGCCCGCAACTTTGTTGTTTGAAATAATATCTTGTCTTTTCTGTCGAATTCTTTTTTGCAAATACGGGAAGAAGAAGCTATAACACAATAAAAAAACGTTTCAGTTAAAAACTGAAAATATCTTAATCCGTTAACGAGGAAGAAGCTGATCGAAGAATGAATCGAAAATCACAAAATAATTTATATTTCATAAGAGGGACACTTATTCACTCTTGATGAAAAAAATGATTTCGTGATATAGAGTTATGCCAAAATATAGGCTGAAAGATGGGAAAAAAGAAGTGAATGCCATACCTAATTTAGAAAAGTATTAATATATATTTAAAATATTTCAAAAAGATTTTCGATGATTATTAAGTTTGATTAAATAAATAATTTTTAATAATTTTTTTAAAGAAAAGCAAAACACACGCGGGAAAGAATAATACTAGTTCTTAAAGATTAACTTGTTCTATATATTGCGGAGTGGTAGACACTATTGTTGTAACAAAATTAAATTGAAATATAAGTATCTATTTTATAACTAGCCATGGGCATCAAAGTTGAGAAAAATGAAGTGCAAATAATTGGTATAAAGACTAAGAGTGGAGAATTATGTCACCCCTATATTTTTATTATCTTTCTTTTTTCATTTGGTTCTTTTCTGCTTCAGTATTACAAAAGCTGAATTTATCCAAAGAGAAAAAAACGAATAGGCAAGGCTAATGGACACAAAATTTAAAAAAAGGGGTTTTCTCTTTAATTAGATATCTTGCCGAATATTTTGTACGCATTTTAGCAAAAATTTAGTTTAGCTTGTTAATGGAACTGGAGTTGAATTAGAACGTTTCCGGATTGTTAGCATTATAACGGCAGGTTCAACCAAAACTAATCGAATTAATCTATCTCTGCGGCGCTGTGGTGTTGGTTTGTTGGAAGAAACAAGTTTCCTTCGTCTTTATTGAACAATGAGCAACGCGACATTTTCCACAAATCACCAGCAACATTAATATTTGCCTCGTGGATCGCAGTTTAAATTCCAGCGAAATCCGTTTGAATTTTTGGTACGTAATTGTTAAAATCGTTGCCCCGAAACACCGATTTAGAATGCCAAACAATTGCCCTATTTATTATCAATACGGAAAATAGCCAATTTACGTTGGTTTAAACGTGTACGCGCAGGAAATGAAATATTTCGTTAAAAATGCCAACGTGAATTTATTATATGTCATCACGATTTATTCCAGCATACAAAATATCCAATGTCTATAATAAAAAACCTAGAAAAACTTTTGTTATTTGTATCTATAAAAACATAATAAAAATTTTTTTAATGCACGAGGTACTGAACGCAGTGTTTACATGGGGTTGACCCAAAAAGATGAATGTCACCTGACAAATATTTTCAAGCATTAATCCTATTTACTTTATGTATTCGGTAATGTTTTTTACAAACTGAACATTAAGTTTCCAAATTTTCTTGAAAATTTTCAGAAACTTGGTGGGAAGTAAGAGGGTTAGTTTTGCTTAGCTCTCAAAACTTGTGTTACTTTTTTGCGCTGTTTTTAAAATGGTCATACGTAGACTCACAGAAAAAAACATTTCAAATTCGAAACAAATTTGATTTCAAGAATTAATTAATACAGTCAATGTAATGAACATTATTCTCATTTGTAATTCCGCTGGTGCCCGAATTCAGCCATAAAGTTCATATCAATATGTTAAAGTTTTACAAAATATCGGTTTTTATTAATATATATCCTATATGAGTAATATAGGACTATCCCGTTGGTGAGATTTTTTCCCATGTGCTGAGTGAGGAAAATTTGATGTTTTATGCGGCTTTGGGTATTTCTAACATTGAAGAAAATCAAAAACGAGTAAGAATGTGCTTTGCGTCGAAACTTGATACGTGTTGTAGTTTTCGAATAAATAAGAGATTTTCAAAAGATTGCAATGTAGAAAGGCGTTTATGACTTTTTTATTTTGATTTTTGTGGTTAGATAGAAGTGAGACAGATAGTTAACGAGATATTACTCAAGGTTTGCCATGGGACAACTAGTATTTTATTTCATTTCTAGATTAAGAGCAAAATTATCATTGCATTGATATATGACAGTTGATGGTTTGTTAAAATTGTATTTCAGAAATTCAGTATTTATATTCGCATTGTAGTGAGCCTTTGAGTTCACCAACCAACCAACCAACTGTATAGATGATGCCATAATTTCGAAAAATCATAAGTATTTGTGAACAAATGACACAGAATAAGCTATGAATGCCTCCGATTGAACTAGATAATTAGTTTTCACATCGATCCCTTTTAGGTCTCTGCACAGTACACTTTTGCTACGATCATTAATTTTTCGGTACATTTTTGTAAAAAAATACGAGTAGTGTGCCACGTTCGATTTCTATAGATGCGTTTTAAATTGTGAAATGTCTGGCGTTGAGATAAAAAAATAATGAATTTCTCAAAAACGGCTTTAAGAAGATATCAAACGTGAATCATAAAACATTAGGTATTTCAAAAGAAAAAGAAAAACAACATAGCAAAAAAAAATTGACGAGAATATCCAACGAAACGCTTCCTACACGAACGCATTGTCACAGCGTAACTTAGAAACCACACCACGCATCAAGATGATATTTTCATATTTGAATTTGACTATAAAATCAAGCCCACGTTATGTCTACTCATACCGAATTTTTCGTCTCCTTTGTCTTTGAATAAAGAAATCAAGAAATGTGTCGTTCATGCAAGTTTCGGCGAATACTGTTTCCGCCAAGAATATTGCGACCCCGCGACGAAGGGAAAATTCATAATTATTATGTCAAACTTGCAACACTGTAAAATTTGAATTTATAATTTTTGTTTAAGCACCTCGAAAATTAGAAACTCTCTAATTTCTTTGCGGTTGGCCGTGAGACCGAACATTATTTTCGCAAAAGCAGTTACTGGATTTGGGATCAAATCGTTTTAGCGTCGGCCATCTCTATATATAATCATATCTCGCAGAAGCAATTATCGGAATAGGATTAGGCTTCGGTCTGCCATTAAGACGCCTTAAGGTCTATTTGGTGATAAACGGTCCTGCTTAATTCCGCTGAACAATCTGGAAAAAATTAACGACGGTGAAAGTCTGAACCTACGGCTTATCTGATGAAGTAAGCGATGGACCAGAAGTGATCGCGCTAACGGTAATGAAGAGGAAGATTTTTTATGCGGCTCGGTCAAGTGAAGAAGGAAAAAGGAATATTAAGACTAATATTTCTTTGTAAGAGATACTAAAACTATACTGTAATCGTAATGTTGATTGCTTCATCAAAATGAAACGCTTATCGCGAAAAAATGTTTCTTATTACCTCTTCAAAGAAACTACAAAAATACCTAGGCAATGAAATCTCGACGTCGTTTATCTCCGTAATTTATCTTGGGCGTGTTGTATAATTGTATTACTGATTACTACTGCGATTGAATACTCTTTTCGAATTTCGTGATTTTAGTAATTTGTAATGCGCATCTCAAAAAGGCGCCGAATTATCACAGAGATTTTATGTGGCATGTTTTCACAAAAGGGGTAACTTAGAACTTTGAGGTGCGAATTAGCGTAAAAGCTCAAAATTTTGCCAGGGTTGAAATAAACTACAGAAGTCTCTGTCGTCCAATTCGTTTGTTAAAGGAGACCAGAATACAGGAACTTTTCAAATTAGGGTCTTCAGCTAGCCTAAAATAACAGGAAGTGTTTTAAAAAGGAAACATTAGTTTATTTAAAAAAAAACTGGCAAATAATTGTCACAGTATTAAAGATATGTCGGTAGACCGAGTCTCAGACGGCGATTTGAAGAAGCCTGCAGGGCATGTTTAACGAAAAATCTGTGATACACCTGTAGTAAACACCTGACGCAAGAGAAATCGACAAGTTTCACAGCTTGCGAAAGTTTCTTTGAAAAAGTATTAAAGACTCTTTCGCTGCCTCTTGAACGACAGGAACTCGCATTTAGTGTGGAATTGTAACACTTATATTATACACGTAAATATTTTAATGTATAGCACGTTGCCATTTTTTATGGAAAATTACTGCTTGCATTAGTCAAGGCAACTATTACAGGAACGTATGATGTATCTCTCTTTTATTCAACACTCCCGGCATATCCTTATTTGACTGGACGTCTCACCTATACTGATAAAATTTCTGGTTAACGCATATGACATTAAAAAATATTCAATATTTCATTTCAAACCACGCCTTCAGTATTCAACAGTCATTTTTTAGCCAACATTTTGTGAAAATATGCCGGATTTATCATTAAATATTTAGGGAAAACAAAAGAGTTAACTATGTAACGACGGCTGAGAGAAAAATAAAAATTTTAGTTTCTGACGCAAGGAAGATCATCTTGAACGAAATTGTCATAGTCCTCAAGTGTTAAGTGTATGGCGTTAAGAAGTCCAAAGAAGAAAGGAGAATAGCCATAAGAAATAAGTTCTGCAGGTAAATTTGGACAATAGTCAGAAAGTATACTATTTCGTACATTACATCAAATTAAAACAAGGAATTTTGGTATTACGACTGCTTTAATTCTTTTTTATTGAAACGGTGTCGTAATTATTCAGAAATTTCATATTTTCTACCTTGATTAAAAACCGGATTCTATTGTGAACGATCTCTTGAATACATCCCAATTTAAAAGAAAAACGCTAAAAGCGCAATTACATAATCCATTATTTCCTGCTCGCGAGTCGAATACTTTGCGGCATTTTATTTTTCAACCTCGCGTCTCTATTATTGTGGACTCTTTTCGACGAAATATAATGGGGAAGGCTCAGACATCTCCGTGGGGAAAAACAATTTTTCATTCGTACATCCATTGAGATACTATAGTTTGCGTGCAACCTGTAACATTTTCCGCTATAAATGAGGAGGAAAGAATAGTTTTTTGTTGCATTATATAAAACTGGTGGTTCTAAAGTGCATGCAGTAAATACAGTATTGAGAGATACACAAATAAAATAGAATTTCGTATTAGTATTAATGTCAATAAAATATGATTAATATACAATCCAGATATATTATTTGCTTTAACTTAAGGGTTAAAAAAAATTAAATAAATGAATAATATTATAATATAACAATATAATTTTCAAGTGATAATTTACATTATGTCGGAGTATTATTATTTCTCTAACAAAATTAAGAAGATTACTAACAATGTCGATTTAATTTAGACTTGGAATCACATTACTAAAAAAAGTTGTAGTAGTAGCATTAGTAACAATGAACAAGCCTGGTCTGAAACGTTAAAAATGGAGAAACAAGGACTCTGACTGGGAAAATATGATCCGAATTTATAGGAATTAATTAAAATTTGTAATTTTCTCTTAAGCTTTGAGGTTGTTTAGTGTATAGCATATGTGTTAACGTTCATTTAAAGTAAAAACTAACAACAACATGATCCTAAAGTTTGAAAACTGAAAAAAGTGAATTAATTAAAAAGTTCGAAAATTTCTCTCAAGTTTTAATTGTATATTATGCAACAAGATTTATAAACGATAACTTTAGTCGCGGATTTGTTTAGACACGAGCGGAGCACAGTGGAATTGCGTAAGTGGGGTAAAACGGCATTTGAGTCTGGTGTTTATTTGGCATGAGCGGAGTGTTTAAAAAACGAGTGACCTAAAAAGTTTACCAGAAGTGTTTCATACTATACTTTTTCTACGACCGTTAGTTTTTGGGTACATTTTCGCAAAACAACACGAATATGTTCGCTGAGATGAAACTTAGAAATTTATAAACGTGCGGTAAAATCTCCGAAAACATCCGATTGCTCCCAAGCCCGTGCGGTAATATCCCGGAAATGTCCGAAGGGGCTCGGATCCGTGGGAAACGAAATTCACGTGATAAGTGATGTTCCCGTACACTAGATCGGTGTATAATTAGGTATTTTACAGAGGGAGTAGAAAAAAAATATTTGGTATTTTCGTCAGAGTGTTTTTCCGCTTGCTGCTCTAAAACATGCAATAATGTACGGATCCGGCATCGGATCGACTCCGATGATTTCAGTGGATATTTGGAATATTTATGCTACTTTGCTGTGTGTCTGTTCTGATGGTTCTGCATTTATCGCGTTAGTCAGTCAATTTATTCGCAAAACTGTACCCGAAACTCGTGTCGTTTATAGAACTTGCGAAATAAGATTATTATCATCGAAGTTCAAATTACGACTTTTGGTGTGAATTTTAATAATAATTGTAAAGTTCGCTTAAAAAAAATAATTTTCCATAATACTGAAAATAATTCAAAGTAATATTCTACGAACTCTTAAAAAATATTTGGGAGTCTTTAGGTATACGTTTTTTAAATCAATTCTGTGACGACTACTATTCTAATTATCTGATTATCTGAACATCTTTGAACTGTTTATTGTAAATTAATCCGGCTTACTGTACATAAAATCCACTAACCATTCGAAGGGCATTTATGGAATATTATATATTAATGGAATCGCTGGGACTAACTGGAGAAACGCCGAACCATTTGGGAGACGAAATACGAATAATTGAAAGGTGTCTCCCAAGGCAAAAGATTAAATGCGCTTTGTGCAAACTTAGTTGAATTTGAAAGTTTCTTGTTCGAGTAAGCTTAAAAGCGTAAAACTTCGCATGGCTTGGCAGCACTTGGGAAATGTTCTACCTTCTGGTCAGATCAGCTCATTAAGACAAACATACGTCCCGGAAAGTTTTCCAAACTAAGCACTATCGCCAAGTACAACAGCGAGGATAAGCAGTTCACTGATCCGGATCGGGATAACTAAATTTTAGTTGGAACAGGTTTGATCGAAGATTAGTCGGTATTTTTTGGAATTTTGGTGGTCAAGTCTAGATGCGCTCTATGCTAGCGATAGAGTTTAAACGAGGAAAACTCATGTAATACTGATGATGATATAGAAGTTTAATATTAAATTTAGAACTGCGATTTTCTCAAAAAATAAAACTTTAATTTTTCTCAAATGCCGCAAGAGAAAGGAGATTAACAAAAGAGACCTGCAATTTTGTCGGAAAACTACCTTTATTTTCCAGAACTTTTAAAATCTTGATTGATATTAATTGCCCCCTCCCAATACTTAAATTTAAAAAAGATATTCATTCGAACTATTATAGTTAATAAACGTTTAAAATTTGCATTTCAAAAGTTTAAAATCATATTCGTAATGAAATCTAATTCTCAACATATCTTTGATTTTGCAATAATTGGTTATTAAATGAAGGCGACATTCATGGAGTACAATTTTGATTCAAATTTGCTACTGCCTTCCCCATTAAAATGATGATAGATTTCGAAAAGTCTAGCCTACAAGAATCGCAAGAAAATCTCAATTCTTGTGTTGCTTTTAATCTTTGATACTGAAAAATTTTAATTTCGGCACCTACACCTAATAATTTGTCTAGTCACTTAAAAACCTGTTTTCATTGGAAAGTATACTTTACCAATTTCAAATTTGGTGTCTTTCGAGATTAAGAAACCGAGGGACTAGTATAAAAATGTATCATGCAATGTAAACGAAAAAGAAAAGGTCTCACCCTTAGATTTGTGAACGAAACATTGGATTTTGAAAGGGACTGCTAGGTCCAGAACGCATTTTTTCTTGACAAAGAACGGGCGTCGCGCTATAATAATATTCAGGTTTACAATTTCTTATGTATTGCTTTGAAACCCTATTCGCATCAGTTTCTTTTTTCCCCAAATCGAGGGATCCGTCGCGTTTTATCTCTAAAATAAAACTGTATTTTGCATTCTAATACGAGAAATAGAAATTCCCCAAAAAGGCTGATTTATAGATAACAAATCCGACCATTTTTCTTCTTTTCCCGCCGCGTTCGGAGGAACAAATAAGATAGCGCTTTTAATTTTTTACGAGGTAGGTGAAACCATTAGTTTCGAGCGGAAACGTTTTTTTCCAGGTCGTGCTACTTCCATTAACTTTGCCGTCTCAAGGGCGAGCTTTTGCGAGTCGGAAAGTGAGCAGGCGCTTCATTTCGAGTCTCGCATTTTTTTAAAAATAGCCCACGTCAATCCCCGATAAGGTGGTCATAAGCTTATTTGGAACGGGAAAGTCGTTATACTCGGAGTGTATTGCAATGGTGGCGAGAGAGGTCTTGTGTGGACAAGTCAAAAGGTCATTTAAAAAAAAGTTAAGTTCGTTTCATTTTACCTTCGTTTAAAAGTTTATTGACGACTTAACAATGATGATTGATAACGTAGACGCAAACATAGTTTGCTTCAAGTATAATTGTAAAGATTTTTTGAAGATTTGTTGAAGATTTTTACTGTAATTGAATGTAATGTATGGTAAAGACTAACACAAAGCTTTGTTCACCTTCTTATGGCCAATATCACTCATAAGTACTTTTTCAAAAATAAACTAAACTCTTTTGAAGGATGGAGTGACGTGTTTTCTAGAAACGCACGTTACTTTTGTCCCGTTTCATTACTTAATATGAAATAGTCTGGATCAGGGAAGGGTGATTTTGGCTCTATTCGTGGGCTTAAGAAAACCCTTCGATGTTGGTTTGCTTATTAAGATTGCTTAAGATTGAATAAGTGAGACTTGGAAGGATTATGTCAAACCTAATTAGAACATACTTAATCAACCGCAAACAATACGTAACTCTGACGGACTGAAGTAGCTGAGTTATGATTAATAATTGTGGGGTCCCTCATTGTTCCATCTTTGACTCTAACTTGTATAAGTTGTATGTCTTGAGTCTGCGCTTGGCTGGATTGGAAGCACAATATTATGCATACAAAAATTAAGAAGTATTGCCAAATATAGTAAACAACAACAAACAATGATAAATATCAAATTAAAAATATCAAATAACAAATGAAAAATAAACACAAATAAAATATTTAGAGCTTATGCTTGACTAGCAGTTAAATTCGAATGCTACCATTAGTCATATAAAGGACAAAATATGCTATACAGATGGAATTTTTTAAGTGAAATTGCAAGATATAACACTTATAATGCGTGTTTCTTGTCGGTTATAAGATATCTTATTGCAATCTGGGGTACATGCAATAAAACAAACTTTAATAAAATGAAAATAATGCAAAATAGAATCTTTAAAACTCCATTTAATTTAGATATGCAAATGCAACACAATTTGAACAAACTAAACTGATCTTTAAGATAATACAGAACAGAATAAAAAGCGACACCAAAATACAATGAAATACGCTGATACAACTCAAAAAATCACACTGACATACAGCTACGGAATGCCAGAACAAATAGAGAGTTGCAAAATCCCTTAAGTGCGGCTCAAATACATGCAACTTACTGCATAACATTGTGAAAAATGAGACTTCTTATAATATTTTAATTAAAAAGTTATAAAATATTTATGCAATGAAATTATACATTTAATTAAATTCTTACAAGACTCGACCCTTTTATATTAGATAATTCAATTAAAATGCTTTCGGTACAAATGATTAATGCATGGTTTAGAAAGTTACCATAATTCATGTCTAGATAGTATAATAGTGTATTATAATATAATTATATGCATATGTAGCGTCTGACTGAATAAAGGATTATTAAAAAAAAAGGTGTTTGTTTATGCTTTTCTTCCTCCTCTTTGTACCTATTTAGATTATGTTTAATTTTTGTTATTTGAAATTTTAATGAGTTAGGCTTTGTTTCATAAAACAAAAAATAAAATATCTATCCAGAAGAGCAGTCGTTGTGGGCAATAATTGAAGAGATGTCAGCAGTCCAAAAACAGGTTTGAATTAGCTTAAATTTTTTGTTATTCTATTTCACACCGAAGCAATTCTTTATAAAAAAAAACGTTGACATCCAAATTCCATTAAAAGTTGCATTCCCACTCTAGAAACTACGTTCGACACTTTGTCCAACCAGTCTACCGATTTTCAATCGAAACTCGATGGCAAAATAATGATAAAAAAGCAGACCGTGTATAATTCAGCCGGATTCTATCGTCATCAATCAAGTTTAAAACTTTGTCGATTTAAATAATGACTAAGGAGTTTTTCGATTTTCATTATACAATAATCAATTTCATTGGGAATTTAAATAGAAGCAACGTAATCCAAACGATTATTTTCGTAACATGATTGTTTTAAATTAAGTAAATCTTCTGTCTCCAAATTGTCTTAGTTTTCTTAAAGGAATTGCAATATTTATCAAATACAAAAATATCAAAATTTATAGTCATTTTTTTCATATTTTTTGAGTGATGGGATGAATAAGGCAAAAAAATTATACGGCAACGAATTGCTTATTTAAATTTAAAATATTTGCTAAGGTTACCGAAACAGTGACCGTCAGAACTGATAAATGTCAAAATACCTGTGATTCAAGCAGAGTAGGAAGTAGAAAAATATCACTAGTGCAAAAAGTAAAAAATTTAGAACGAGCGCAGAACAATGTGAGTTTTCATGAAACAGATATTTTTTAAAAGTTAGTCATTATTTAACATTTCTTATTTTAAAAAGTAATAATAATAATAAGATCGACGGAAAAAAATGGTGTTCCGTTATCAATATGTACCACAGACAATGGGTATCAAATTATAATTGGTAACAAAATAAACCTTGCCATTTGGTTTTACCATAATTAAATTGGCATTACGTTGGTAATTAAAATTATTTTTAATATCTTAGGAATGACCAGATGCATCTCATGCATTAATATATAATAAATGTAAAACCTAATAATAAAAGCAATATTATTAAAACCAAAAAACAAAATTCATAAGCCACACACATTTCAAAGTACAGAGAGAAAAAAGTAAAAGAACAAGTGAATGCACATTTGTTTCTTACCAAAAATATTTTGTTAGAGTTTTTGTAATAATAATGAACTCCTTTAGATGCCCAGGAAAGAAAAACGTGTTGGAAAGGTTAGGTTTAGGAATTAGTTAGGCATTATTGTCAACGGAAACCCTTTATGAACCAAATCTTTGCCAAGCGGAATGAAGTTTGCTCGGATTCGTATAAAAATCGCCAGTCCCTGGAAAAGTCACGTATCGTATTCGTCACAAAACGCGTTCATTAATCCAGTCCCAACATTTAACCCTAGCGTGCCGGGGGATGATAATACTTTCATCAAGTCCCGATTCCGTGCAATTTTTAATTTTTTTAATCGTTTTTTTTTTTACTGAATTAATGAGACCAAACAACAAAAAAAGTAATTTGGTTTTAGTCTGTAATATTTTGAATATTGCAAAAATTCTATTGAAGCATTTGGATTTTTCACTTTTGTTGTCCTCATGAAAGGCGAAATTTATTTTCGAAACGTGGTCAGCGTGTCAATTCTATTTTGTTATTGTTGCTACAATCAAATATTGGTGATTGGTGACAATTTTACAATTGACAGTTAAGATTTCTATTTTGGTTGTTTTTTTTTTGGTTGAAATATTGAATTCAGAAAACGAATAAAAATATTGTAAAAAATTCAATTAATCAAATCACGCAGACCAGAGACTGGTAACGCGGACGAGAGATATAGCTGAAAATTATATTGAAGTCTGTACCGCCATGGAGCGCTATAGTGATAAAATTAAAAAAATAATAAAATTTGGTAAATGGTAAAATTTTACCTTGAGACATTTTCCCTTGTATGTTTTCATAATATTTGAATTTTAATCTATTTAACCATTTAATTGATTTAAATATTTTGAGTTTCATCAGCCTTTCTGGTGATGATTTTAACAATGAGTGAAAAAATGTTTAAATTTCCTCTATTATTTATTGATTAGTTTATGACAGCTGTTTCGGCAACACTGTGACTTTATAAATGTATAAATTTGAAAATCTGAACATTTTTTGTTCAATTTAATTGTGTTAACTCCTATGTTCAAAACGTTACGTTCATTCATTTGCTTTTCAGTTTTTTTTTAACTGATCACGCGTAACGATATGATAAGTGGACAAATTTGTGCTGCTGCTTTTTCTCCTTATTCCTTGACACATATTTGTGTTTCACAAATTAGAATAGTATTAACTCAATATCTCAGGTATCAATATTTGTTTACCGAAAATAAAGTTCGTTAAGACCTCTATCCGATTGAGAGCTTTTGGATAATTATGTGTTTACACAAGCAGTGCAATTACACAGATTTTTGCGTTTTATTTATTTGCTGATTTGAATGAACTCTTGCAGTTTACAAGCAAATTTTTAATTGCCAGATTTCGTCGAATTTGTTTGTTCTTTCAGAACGTTTATGTCGATTCGGAAAATACCGATAAATTTATCGAAAAAAAAAGCGACGGTCGTTTGTTTTTGTCTCGGCTGTTGCCAGCGCGACTAGGTTTCGTTGTTTCCCGGGAATTTATTGCTGCTTCTGCGAACACGGATAAAAAGCGCCGGTTTGCTATCCGAATTGAAGCGCCACTTCCCTATTTTATGATGTTTACGAAAACGACGCGGAATGAATGTTATAAATCGACGACTAGAAAATCAGGAAAAAAAAACATATCTATTATCGAGTGTTTTAATTTCTTTTTTCTACTTCCGTCTGTAGAATGCTTAATTACATACCGATCTAGCGTGCGGGAAGCGTCAGTTTACCACTTCAGTTTCTTTTCCCATGGATCCGAGCCACTTTGGACATTTCCGGGATTTTATTGCACGGGTTTGGGAGTAATCCTCCTTGAATTTTGACGATTGTCAATTCTGACAGGCATGTCAGTGAAGGTATTCGTGTTGTTTTGCGAAAATGTATGCAACACGTTCCGTAAACTTTTTAAGTCACTCGTTTATTAATAGTATCTTATACAACAAGTTATTTGGCACTAGCGGAGCGTTTAATAAACGAGTGAGATAGCAAACGCGTTGCATAATAACAAAATATTTACTAGTTGCCATTAAACCTATTCGTTTATTGTTCCGATTGGTTCTGCTATTGTTGTCTCTTTTTAACTGTCTACGTTAGACAGAGAGAGATTTTTTTTTTATTGGATATGTCATATAAACAACGGAATAAACACAATTTTAAAACGTTATGTTGTTAATTTAACATTTGGAATTGCTCGTTAAGTTGTTTATTTAAAGAAAATGACTGTAATTGGAAGAAAAAGCATCCATGGATAGAGCTTTTAAGAGGATTAAATTTTTAAAATTGTAGAAGCAAGAAAAAGCAGGTCCCCTAACCTTCAATATCGTTTTGTTTGTAGTGATGAGACATGGATATTTGAAAATGGTACAATCGCGGCTCAGATCCATGGGAAACCAAACTGACGTGATAAATTGACGATTCCTGCACGCTAGATCGGTGTGTAATTGGGTATTTTACAGACGGAAGTAGAAAATTAGTATATTTTAGTTATATTAGTAATATTTAGTTTAGTAGTTTTAGTTTATCAAACTTGCTACTTAATATGTGATGGTTATTATCGACACTAAATTAAAACTAAACTATACTTTTTAGACACCCGGTATATATTTATATAACGGTATAACGTATATAGCATACGTATAGTTAGTATTCAAACAGTAGACAACTTAAAATATGCCCAAAAATAAAATTCCCCCAACAAAACGAGACAAAATAGAAGAGAATAAGAGGAAACTTTACATCGGTTCGGGGTCCTCAAGATTTTAATTAAAGACGATGTAATTCTTAATAACAATAACATTAAATACGATACAAAGTTTAATTCTTAATTAAAATTTAATTATGAATCCGAATACAATCGCGACGATAAAGACAAATAAAACCGGGACGATAGTTATATTAAAACTCGGTCTAATTGCCTTTTCTAACCGAAGGAATAGGAACATTGTTCAAGCAAAACAACTTGGTATATTCAGTTGAGTCGAGGGTTAAACAAACATCGATGGTTTAAAAAATTATCCACATAGCGACGTGATTAAAATCTGAACTGTGTACTTTGGGATTTATTTTTGGTGTAAAAGTCCAGAATTGAGAATTTAAATTAAAATACAATTCACTTTATTTTTACCATTCGAATATTTTCTGTTAGCTATCACTTTCGGTTTGGGCGTATATTTGGTGTGAAACTTTAAAGATTAATACTTTTGCAACTGCATGATAATAATGATTATATGATATGATATAATATGATAATTTTAGCCGAATAAAATTGAGACCGGATGTTCAACCACCATCCTCCTGGGTGAGTTTATTTATATCTCAAGATCTGATGTTTGCCTTACACATGCAGAATGTTTAAACGCAGCAAATTATCCAGAGGACTAAATTTGCATGTTGATAATTGAAGAATATCCTTCTTCATTTTTGTTAGAACGAGTTTTTTTAATCTCAGTGGGCATTATTTTTTGCAATACACTTTTTGTTTGTTGAACAAATTTACCATTTTGTTGTTGTTTTTCAACATTAAGATTCAGATTCAGGTTTCTGCGTAATTAAGATTGTCTATCAAATAAATTAAATTATTTAACCATATAAAAGGGTCTCATATATGATCACCTCTTATGTCGATGACATACTACAACACAATTTACGCAAAGTAAACATACCCAGGAGTCCACGATATGAGACTGACATCCTTTTGACCTTTATAACTTCACGATCATTGGCTCTTTTATGAAATTTTCCAGGACATTGCCTCGAACGCGTGTGCCATATGGAAGTTCTTCAGATCGTTTTTACGGTCGAAAATCTCATTTTCTTTTAACCAGTCCATCCGAAATAGGGCGGCGGCTCTTCTCTAACGGGTTCATTTCAACAACAAAAACAAGCTGATAAAACGCCTTTCAGCTGATATCGACGTATGTAACTTTTGCTCGGTGGTTTCCTTTTCGCTCACGCGGAAATGGTCGTTACTTTCGAACAAACGTCAATATATAAAAGAGTACGTTCCTTTTGGCTTTATAATCGAACGGTCAACAAGTTTCGAGTGTCTTAACTCTATAGTTATAAAAAATGTAAAATATTTTTTCAATACAAAGAATAAAATGCTTTTGAAAAGTACGATGTACATTTATTTTATAATTCTAAATGAATAATATTGTATAATGTTTATTTGTAGATTACACAAAACATCGACGAAGAGGTGTGGAACAGAACATTGTCGTCACATTTTAAACAAACCAGCTCAGTTTTGAAAAAAAAATATCTTTAACGAACTTTAAAACTGAGGATCCTCAGACATGTAAGGAAAAAGACGTGGAAAATACTGATAGTCAATGTAAATAAAAAAGTAATTGTCATTTCCGAATATATATGTTTTCCTTAGGGTTTATATATACTGAATAATTCCGCTAAGTAAAGTTCTAAAGAACTTAACAAAGTACACTTTTTAAAATTTGTTAACTTTTACATTGACATCTGGCGTTAAAAAAATATATATTTTTTTTAGAAAATCATTACGTTAGCTAGAATACCGAAAAGCAGCACTTACCTTCAAGACGAATATTTCACCGGTGGTTCGGTTGATGTCAAATTTGCTATTCGCAGGGTTATCCGGATCAATTCCTTGACCGGTCAAGAAGTAGACAATATTCTGTGGTCTGTCTTTGTCGCCATCGGTCGCTGTCACCTAATGAGAAATAGTTTGTCATAATTTGCTAATAGTTTTTGGCAAAAGTATCATGCATTTAACAAATAAAAAAAAAGCTACTACACTACATAGTGTTGCATGCATTTTTGTAGTTTTCTAATGACTAGATAATATACGATATTCATACAAAAAAGACCTTTAACATTAAACTTTGGCAGATACAGGACCGAAAATTGTATAATTTCTTTGCCGACCTTAATTGTTTTAGGTTTTTAAAAGACTATGTGATCAATTCAAATTTAAACGATGTCCAAAGCCTACAGTGCCAGCCATTCAGGAAAACTTTATCATTTCTAAATAATGTAACAGTAATTGACTCAAGTTTAAGTTATTTTATTTTAAAAAAAAACATTATGCCTATTTGTTTTGAATTATGAGTGTATTATCACTCACAGATTGGATTTAAACGATGTCCACAGTTTTGTCGCTTCTGTTTTAATTCACTCTAATTAATATTTTCATATTTAAATTAGACTTATAATGTAATATGGAACATATTACATTACATTAAGCACATATTAGGAGAATATTAGAATATTAATTTTTTATGTTTGCTTACAAATCGAAATAATCCTAATGTTTCTATCGGTGTTTCCTGAATATTTCTATCTTGAAAATTATATTTTTATGCTACATCCTATAGAAAAGTATTAATGGTGCATGCTTCAACGAATATTGTTAACGATCCAAGAACTAATTAATAATTTTCACAACTCTGCTAGACTATTTACCTTCTTATTATGCATTTTCCAATAATCCTTTTAAATATCATTAATAAAAAAAATAAAAATGAAAATAGAGCCCGATTAATAACGTACTACATTTGCGCAGATTAATTTATCCGATATTAAAATATTTTATTATATTTTCTGCTAATTCTTCGTTCGAGGACGAACTGAAGTTCAAAGCGTAAAAAATAAGTATTCTAGGAAGTTTGATAAATCGCGTTTGCCGGATTCCTGCTAGACTCGTACTACGTGCTTGAAATATAAAACTTTCGCAAAAAGTAGAAAAAGTAAACTGAATATTCACCGAATCGCTAAACCGTATACACGCGAGTTTATGGGTCTATTTTAAACAACACATTGTTGCAAATTTCGAGTATATCCGTTTTAAAGATCGGGAGTTTACTACGGGATCCTGCAAAATTGGATACACTCGGATGTTTCGCATTTAATGAACTGTTTTTTTAGGTCAACCCGTATAATTTTATTACGGTTTATTTTACTATATGTTATATGAAATCGGATGGTAGTATACGTTAATATAAAAATGAACAAATAAAGAAATATTAATGGCAGTTCTAATTTTCTAATTAAGAGAAGTTTATTAAGACCGACTTGTCCTGAGAGCATCTTAGTATACTTGTAAAGTTTCACGAAGATAGAACATTATTATAAGCCGGTAGAACAAGCTAAAATGATCGATTTCCGCTTAGAGATCGCTTATTGGGACGTAATTTTATTACCACGCAAAATTTCATTATTGCGAACATTTCCAAAATCCTCGATCACTGCTTGAATGAAGTTACCGAAGTTGCTAATCGTATTGCCGATGCTGCGGGCGAAAATTTATACTAGCGTTTTTTTTTTTAATGCGAGAAATAAAATCTTTCTCATAGTATTGTGCCGTTCAAAAACCAAGGAGAAATAAATGGCTTCAATTGAATTTTAGCTTTAGTCTTGCATTAAATTCACAATCAAATGTTTTGTCGTTAAGCTCTGAAGAAAGCAACAGAATGGTTGGCAAAACGTCAGCAAGTTCGATTTATCATCACCCGACACCGGAGATTTGGGAGCAATTAAATGTTTTCGGCAGATTTTAACCACGGATAGTATATTGATGTTTGTGAATTCTGACAAACGTCAATCTTATCTTATCAATCTCAAGGATGTAATTATTGATAGTATTTACACTATTTCTTTCTTCAAATAAAGCCTTTTTAGCTTTAACGAAAAGTCGATTTAATTGTAAGGCAATAGTTTTTTTGTCACGATACTGATATTTATTTTCTCGTGCTTTATTCTTACATTACTGTGACGGCTTCTTCACACTTTGACAGTGCTGTTATTGTTCTAATACACGTAAATCAGAAACCAATATGTTTTTTCTTCTTCATTAATGTCAAAGTTGTTTGAAATGATGATGACTCCCATCCAAATGCAGTTGATTTTCGTATGTGTTCTTCGTATGTTATAATAAATAATGTGGATTTTAAGAAAGATTTGAAATATTTTTGCAAAAAAAAATGGATTATTATTGTACATTTCATATAATTCCTTGCAAAATATTTTACAAATTTATTAATATTTTTTATCATGTGCCCCCTTCCTCTTATAACATCAATAGCAAATATTTTCTTCTTTGACGGCTTACATCTTATGTTTATATGACCCCATATATTTTAAGAGGCGATTATATATCTACACAAACAATTTAAATGTGTGTTCAACAACACTTTTTTTTTAATACACCAGTGGCGGACGGAACTTCACCTGGCAGACGTTGATGGCACGCCACTGATCCCTAATCATTTCTTAGGAAATTTATTTCTTCTCTTCTCTGCATGGTCATAACAATATCGAAATTAGTTTTTATTCTAAAGTGAAAGGCCTATATCGGATTGAAAAAACTTAAGAAATTAAAATTCTTTATAAATGATTGGAGATTGTAAGAATGATTTTTATTTTAAAGCGTACCATCAATATCTACCAAAACAGACAGGCGAAATTCCGTATGCCCGCTACTGTTGTTTGTATTTAAAAAAAATTGTGGTATACTAAATAACGCCTCTTGATACATAGTATATGTGTGTAAAGTTTCATTAAAATATCTAAAGTGGTATTACAGATATAAACAAAATATTTTATTTTTGAAAATTTACCACCCTGTATTTCAAAAGTTAAGACGTTTGGGATATATGTTCATATGAAGTTTTCTTTTTAAAATGGACCCAAAAATCGCCGCCTTCATTATTGACATTCAATTAGAAAACACGTTGTATATCAGTGGAAAGAGTTTTATGAAAAACACTACACGCTTTTCAACACTTGTATTATAACTTGGAGTTTATTTGTGTTTGTCAAATTCATTTAAATTTATTTAATTTAATTTTATTTTATTTAAATTTATTTAAAGTCAATGGGCTTGTGTTATGTGCTGATTTATGATTTGTTGAATTGTAAAACTTACGTGATTGGTTAATACATTTCTTTCACTATTTCTTTCTAATTGATATGAACGGCGTCCATATGGGGTGTAAAACGAATTTTCCTGAAGAAAAAAAATACGTAGCCTCTTTTTGGAGAAAAAAAAACCAGTTAGTCTGTTAATGTACTAAGATTTTTCTTTTAATATTATTCATTTAGTGTTAGTAAAATTAGTTGTCAATATTGCTTTTGAATTTACCACCCTTTAAAACTTACGAAATAGGCAATTTTAGTTGCTGTTTAGGGTGGTTTTCTATTCGCAGTCGAACCTTTCGTTAAATTGGCTCAACGGTAGTATTTCGATAGTTATAATTAAAACTTACTGGTATTTAGAGTTAATGTTGTTTCATGGTTCTCCTAATTTTTCTTGGTATTGTGGGTACACTAAGCTAATATGATCTCAGAAACCAGTTTTCACATAATCAGAATTTTAAGCAAGATTGTAGTTATTATTTTTTAACAGCGAAAATATACAAAACGATATTACGTTACAAAAAATTACAATATTTTAATTTAAAATTTGCTGTTCGCCCAAAAATCGATGTTATTAAATGTGTTCATTCCAGTGAAAACTCGAAAATTAATATTCGCTCTTTAGTGCAACCAACCCCCTTTTTGCCACGCTTCTTAGTCTTGAAACAAACACATAAATTTTTACGCTTTCTGAATGGAAAATGAGGATTGCAAGGAAAATAAATTCGCAGTTTCTGAATCGACGAAAATTACGAAGTTGTTATTTGAAAAGATTTTAATTTGTATAACGAAATTAATTTGTCTGAAGAAAGGGGCAATTAGCAATCGAGCATTTAAGTGCTAAATGCGGAAAATCAAAATCGCTAAAATGCTATAACAGAGAACAATATTTTTAGTTTAGTACCATTAGTCAGTCAGTTTTTAGAGTTTTAAGTTACTTTAATACCCGTGTGTTATCATTACATGATAATATATATTAATATCATAGTTTGATAACTTAAAATCCGAATTAAAATGAAATCAACCACGATATTGTGCCGTCACGGCTGCATTTTGGCTGCACAAAAAAAGATTGTTGTTTCCGAAAAGTTAATTGTTGAGCTGTGTAATTTTCCTTACCAACTAATGTTGTGCCATAAATATTTTTCTAGAAGTTCATCAGAAAGATCGGTAGTGTACTATTTCTTTATAGTTTATATGTTTTTAGAGTAATTCGATTATTTACTTTATGGTTAGGATCTATATTAAATTGTGCGTCTAAATGAGAACAAGTGAATAATTAATTTGTTGATCTTTTTCGTCTCTATTATTTGGTGGTAAAAATGTGTTTACTGCTTACGCTGCGATTTCCACGACCTTTCCCTTTCCCTGTATTACCACTTTTTTTTTAAGTCTTCTTGGAACTTTCTTGCTAGCAGTTATATAGATATAACATATCTCATTTGTCGCTTGCTCTTAAATGCTTCTTTCTAATCATGCCTTTTTCAATTGAGAATATGTTGCTTCCCATGATTCAGGGTTGTTTAAATCTTTTAAGCAGGAACCGTTTCATATTTTTGAATGCATTGATAGCCCGATAGCTTGAACAGTAAGGAAGAAAGAATACTTCCGTCTTACTCTACGCCAGGTCTTGGTGTCTGTATATTGTATATTCCAACATTTATTGCTTAATAATAATGGCGTATTTATTTACGCAAATAAAATACATTGGTAGCCATATGTAGGAAGGTGTTCTCAAACGAGCACTCTCCTGCTAAAATTCGCTAAAAATACAACTGCATCGCGAAGCTAATATTTGGTTGCGGTACAAGTTTTGTAATTGTGTTCTCTTTTAATTTTAATGGCGTCACTGGGTCAGTAGAACGTTCATAACCCAGACTGGAATTCACGTCATTATCTTCTCTTGTTTCTTGTATATCCAGTTGTATAACTTGTAGGAATAGCTACAATGGTGCTTTGAGGTTGAGTTTGAATTTTAATAATTTACGAAATTTAATTAATTCTTGTCAATAACAAATTGGTTAGAAAATTTCGCATGGTTTGCCTTGGGCCCCGCGGATTGCTCCATGGAGTTATTAGTAATTCGGAATTCATTTGCATCGGGCCCTTTGACAACGGATCACGAATTAACAGTTGTACTGGCTATACGGCCGACCAATCAAATTATAACCATTCGCTGTACGCCGTTGAAACGAAAATCTGCATACCAAAGCGTTTATGATAATTTTGGGTAGTAAATCCGGGGGTTTATTGCTTTTCGGTCACAGATACTCGACATTTTTAGCCTTTAGTCTAAATTTACAGGCGACCCGTTTGTTATTCTGACCTTTATTCGGTTTATGTCGCGTTTTCTGTCGAATCTGCTAAGACCGAGTTTATCGTTATTCGCACGCTAAAATAAACGCTGTTGGAGTCATATTTACGTTTTGATTCTAATACGTCATTAGATTTAATTTTTTTTGCATTTTTTGCTTACTTGTTCTCTGGATTTTGAACCATAACCCAACGTTTAAATCTTAAATTATTTGAGGATTTTATAGGAACTATTTGCTTTATTCGAGAAATCAAAAGCACGCTAAAGGTAACTAACCAAAATCTTCAATAGTTGGTTTATTAACTGCATATTGGTTTTCCATATTATATGTTTTCAAATATTAATCTTACTTTAGTTATATGAGATATATTGGTATGATGTCCAAAATTAAGATATTCTGTTATATACACAACCAGCTAGTCTAATTATGTTTACTGCGAATGATACTGTTTAAGCTTTCTTATTACTGTTATTGAAACTCTCAATCTGGCTAAGTCAAAAACTACATCGTGCAAGCTAAGAATTGCAGGGTTTTTGGTTATTTACAAGAAGTATTTTTGCACCTTTGAATAAGTTTATCGTAGGTACATGATGGGTATCAATTAATTAATGAAAGACAAATTCAAATCTTGAATGTCTATTAATTTATTCTACGTTTCTACCTGTTTTCTAATAAAATTGGTAATATTTAGTAGGAGACAACTTGAAAACTAGAATGAAAGGCATGTATTTACATGTTTTAACTATTTCAGACATAAGGTTTAACTAGAAAAGTTTTGAACTGCATTTACTTGTAAGTACCGTAATTGGGATTATATTTTTAAAGTTCTATAAATTTAATTAATTCGCGGATACATTAACAGACTTCTTCGTGCTTCACAAATTTTTCAACTTTGGACTCTCTGTGGTTTATATGAGAATAAAATAAGAAAATAAAGTTATTGCGTGTCTAGTTACTTACAAAAAATCGATGATCGATGATCGATGATCGCCGAAAAAATTATTTTTTTCTGTTTATCCGTTCGCCGTTCTCTGTGGAACGGGATTTAATTCAATAATTCTCGAATTGTTTGATCTAGGCACTTCAAATTTTGCTCCTTTTTTACAGTCCACTAGCTGCAAAAGATGTTTAAAAATGGCGGCGATCGGATACACCCGTATTTTAACTGTTGAAAACAGACATACTCAAATCTAGCAAAATATTTTTTAAAAATTTTCTTTGCGATATTTTGTCTTTCAGAAAAAAATTATCTCCAAAACTGTTAACCCGATTTGAAAAATTTGTGAACCAGGAAATGCGAGAGATCTGGGACCATAACTTTTATTTCAGGCATTTTTTATTATATACAGAGTTTTCCAATTATAGGCAAAAATCTAAAAAACCGTGAAAATTGTTCATTTCGCCTTTAAATTATTAGTCGTAAATCAAAACTCATTAAATATAGGGCTATTTGGTTTACACAGTGAGGAAGCCCGTATCGAGGCCAACAATTTATTTACAGTTTTTACAGTTTTCGCCTAATGGAGACGCTTCTCCATATATTTGAAAAAAATCATGTAATTTTCTCGAAAACCGTTTACTCTATTGGAAAAATTTATATACCAGAAACTTGGGGAAACCAGGACTTTAACCTTTACTTTGGACACTTTTGCCGTAACTGAAAAACTATAAAACATGGGTTTAAACAGTATCCTAAATTATGTCTCGAGAGAGAGAGAGAGTTTCAGGTTTCCTTTCTCATACAGGGTGCGCGATATATCAAAAAATATCATTATAAATCGCTATTTTTTGTAGAAATTTTTGCATTTATCAGAGTTTGCCGTGACTTTTGAAGTTCGGCGAGACATGAAAGTCATTTTATGCATGCACAACAAAATTACATCGATTATGCGAAAGTTCAATAGTGGTCCGCACGAGCACGATGGAAAAACAATGTGTCCCTCTAGAACAAGAAACCGTTTTTTTTTAAGACAAAGCTGCTTCGCGCTACGCGCTACGAACTTGCCCCGCCCAGCAACGATTTTTCGAAAACAATCTTGTTTTAAGTATGCTAAACTCCCAAGCTGAAAACATTCATTGTTTATCAGCCTCTTAAAAAAGACAAAAATAAAATTATAAAATATAATTTATTCTTAAAATATTTGGAAACTGTTTGGATTTTTAGAATATGCCAAAGGCAAATTTCGACCCTAGGTTAAGTATTTTATAGTGTTAAAATGAACTATAGAAAAATTCAAATATAAACTGTAATTATTAGAAATGATACGATTTTTTTCCAAAAAAAAAAACTAGATTTTGTTACACTCCGGCGTCGAGAGCGGACATAAAGAAAAATGTTTGTTCCTTTTTATTTATGTGTCTTATAAATTAGGGTTCTTTGTTGGGTTGACACGTGGTGGCGCGCGGTTCGGCACCGCGCAAACAGGAAAATCTAATTAATGAAATTAAGCGAAACCCGGACTTCACTGAAGTATTCTATTTATAATCCGAGCAAAAAAGATAATTGCCTTTTAGACACACCTGTTCTCGCCTTCGGCTTTATATAGCCAAACTTTAAATTGAGATCTCGGATTCGTACGAGTACGGAGCGCGGCGGAAAATGGTGAAGTTACTACTGAAAAATGTACAATAAATGCAGATTTTAAGACTTTATTGCGAACATTTTTAAATTACTCGCACTTGATCAACAATTTGTCATCGGGGTGAAGAGAAGAAGTAACGAGACAACTATTCATAACAACACAGCAAACCTTACACTTACGATGGCAGCGCCAAAATTGCCCAGCCTGAATATGAAAGAAACAAAGTAGAGTAACGATTTTTTATTATTTTTCAATATAATCCTCCTTAACTTCAATACATTTATCACATCTTTTTATTAACAACTTAATCGCTTTAAAAAATATTCTTTTGGTTTGTCTGCAAAATGAGCTAAAAGCCTCTTTTAACTCAACTTCGTCGTTAAACCGCCGTCCACGTAAGTCCTTTTTCAAATATCTAAACAAATAATAGTCGCTGACTATAGGGAGGATGATCTATCTGTTGGAACCCACACTTTAAAATGGCAGCTTGTGCAACACCAGCAGTATGGACAGGTGCATTATCGTGCAAAAGACGCACGCCTCTAGTCAGTTTTCCTCGACGTTTTATACGTATGCAGTCTCGCAATTTATGTAATAATGTTGCGTAAAATTTACCATTGACAGTGGTATTAGTTTCTTTAAAATCTATCAAAAGAATTCCTTCACAATCCCAAAAGATCGTGGCCATCACCTTTTTTGTTGACTGGCAGACTGAATTTGCTTGGAGGTGCTTCACCCTTACGACGCCACTCCATTGATTCTTTTTTCGATAGAGGGTCATAATAGAGAACCATAGTTTCATCTCCCGTCACAATAGTTTCTATCACAGGCTTCGGTTCCGACCCACAGAGTTCCAAAAAAGACCGCGCACACTCGACACGGTGTTGTTTTTGAATAGCCGAAAGGTTTTTAGGAACTCATCTTGCACTAACCTTATGCATACCTAAATGATAATGCAGGATTCGACGAACACTTGTATCAGAAAGCTTAGTAATTTCTGAGATTTCCTGGACCTTTAAACGTCGATCACTCAATACCACCTCTTCCACAATCGCAACAATATCTTCCGTTATGACCTCCACTGGTCGACCAGTTCTTGAATCATCTTCAAGGGACTCCTGCCCCATTCGAAAACGTTTTGCCCATTCTTTCACTACAGAATACGAAGGAGAACTTCGACGGTACACAATATGCAGCCTTTCTTCTTTTTTCAAAAAGTTTAGGACTACTCTATACTCAATTTGCGTTATTTGCGACATTTTTTCGGACATGTCTTATTTAAAATGCTGTCAGTAAAAAACCATTTGACGCAAGACATCAATTTTTTTTTGCAGCCTACTGAGATATATATTTAAAAGAAGACAAAGTTTTATAGTGATACTGGAGGTGCATCTATGTCAGGCCGTAAAATTTTGGCGCTAACCTCGTATACTATAATATATGCCTCACATCGTTATGGCTAATCTGGCACCTAGGTAAAGTAATACCTGTGCCTAATTATCCCTACTTTTGTGTCACAGAAGATTAGATGTCAGTATAAATAACAATAAAGTGTAATAAATAATAATAATACTAATAATAACAATAATAATAATAATAATAATAATAACAATAAAAGGTTTGGAAACATCGAAACCTTATCCGAAAAAAAAACCAACAGAATAACAAAAAAAAGTAAGGCACACCGATTACTAATATCGAAAACCATATATAACTTGTTTAGTCCCCTGAGTTTAACTTAGCCTAGTTCCGAAGTTAAAACAGACACACACTACAATTATTAATTTTGTTTCTTAATTGAGATTATAATTAGATATGGGCACTCTGATATGATCAAGTTATTTACGTTTAAATACGTTTCCTGCCACAACACTTTCTTGTTAGCAATATTTAGGATGTTTTGGGTGTAACATCCCTGGGACAAATTCAAGTCTTGTTATGCAATTTTTCCAAAACAATTTTTGATGGTGAAATACGATTCATCAAATTGATAAGAATGAAATAATCAAAATAAGTTTTTATTTTTATTTTTATATCGTTTTTTGTAAATTATGAATGTAAATTCGTGTTTTTGTTCCCGACTACGTCTAAACATGAAGGGCTATGCGAAGCGAAGAATAGGAAAAATGGTTCACCACGCGCCTTTTTTAATGATCTTAATAAAAACGAAAAAATTTAGTCGCGACAAAAAATATATAAATGGTGCTCAGTGGTTAGCGAAATAAAAAACGGCAGTCCGTATTCCACAAATCTTCGCAGATAGAATCGTTAATTTAATGCACCATTGTCCATTAAAATGTAGAATTCAAAAGTTCTGACATTGCGTTGGCCGATAAACATATTTTCCGGTAATCCGAGCTGAACAACACAATGACAACTTTTAATCGGCATCCACCTGAAAAAGGTCGAGTTATTTGCATTGTACGTATATATGCGGACAGAGAAGAAGTTTTTTTTTCGACGGGAAATAGCGAGTTTTAATAGGGCCTTTTATTTTCTGACATTTTGCAATTTAACGGTGAATGCAACTGCACGGTAGAGCTCACCGGACAACACTCCGACTTTATGTTACAGCGCGCACACCGTTTACAAAGAGACTGCAAAATTAAAAAAGCCCGTTTTGAATTAACCAATGGTTCATTTACGCATTAGTTACGTGGACACCGTGGAATCTGGGAGGCAGATTAAAGTATTCAATTTATTGCAAAAATGATTTAGTCGCCCTGTTTGAAAACATATCGACACTCTCTTTTAGAGCAAATTCCCTGGGAAAGGCATAGGACGTAAGGCATCATTTTGTAAGGGTCCACCATAATGCCTTTAAAAACATAACCGCACAAACTGAGAGAGATGATGTAAATGAAGAAAAAATAATCGTTATTTAATTTATTAAAGTATTAAGTTATCAAGACGTGTTGTTTTCATAATAAGATAAAATGGCTGGTTTCGCACGTAAACGAGTAAAAGTGAAATGCTACGAGTAATTTTTACATATTATACATAGCAGGTAACAAAAAGTGTTACTTATAATACATTAATGGTTCGAGAATAAAAGTATATACCAGATGTCTGGGGAACCATATGGTAGCAAATTTTTTATGTAAAAATGTTGACACCCTCGAATGTTATTCTTATATTTTCTGGCGTCATTTCTTTAAAGGCTTGTTCATAAAGCAATATATTTTTAAATTCGACAATTTGTTTTGATACAAATATCTACTATACTATATGACGATTAAGCCAAATTTTACTTATGCAAACGTTTAGGAAATACAAATACACCCTGTTCAACAACAACACCGATATCTAGTGATAGCGTAGAAACATGTCGAAGTAACTCGTTCAAAAAAGCTTTATCTCATCAAAATTTCCATTTAAATGCAACACTTTCGTTCGCGTTTCGATGCATTGTCTTCTAAACCCGAAAGCAAAGTTTCGTTAGGTTTTACATAAGATCAATCGGAATTGGAAACAAGTAGATAAAAGAAAATTGGTTTCCTACGAGGAATACAATTCCCTCCTATGTAAAACAATGTTTAGTTTGTTAATAGCAGTGTTTACTAAAACATTTTTTACACGTTTATTTACTTTCCCAGTATTATCGTTTAAAGGAAAAAATAAATTATGTGACAAAAATTAAAATACTACTAAGTACTAGTTATAATGTAGGGCAGTGCCAAAAAAGAATTAACTTGAACCTATTCGCACAGAAGTGCTGTTAATTTTAGTATCGAAAAATAAAACAATTTAAAAAGTGAATTACAATCAATTTTAAAATAAGCAAACAAATTGATTTCAAATTTTTATCCGGTTCACTAAAGACACAAAAACTTCAAAATTAATAATTAATATTTCATGAGTGTTATGACAAAATTATTTTAGTTGGAAATTTAGTTTCCGTTAATAAAAGTTGACAATCGTTTTAAGTTAAGATACTAATAGAAAAATGAGGAACAATAAAATTTAAAAAATATTGACTATTAAAAATTAGTGATCATTTTCATCGCGCATGATGCATAAAATAAAGTGTATGCAACGATAATGTATTTTGAGAATTTGGGCACCTCCAAGGAGGACGCATCCCACAGCCTCAGAATAACTATATTAACTATGCAACAAAATTGGTCAAATTACTTTCTTAAAAAGTAAATGTTTATGACTTTAGTTAAAAAAATGAACTAAAGACTACTATTTATAAATCTTCTGTATTCCTCCTGCGTCGGTTATTGATGAATTGAACTTGCTGACGTTTCGCCAATCATCCAGTTGGTTTCTTCCGAGCTTAACTGAAACAGTTTCAGGTTATCTGAAACTAGAACAAATCCAGAAGATGTGTAAATAGTATTGCAATAGCCTGTGGAAGGTCCTTTCAAAAATAAGGTAAACACTGTCACCGAAAGCTGTACTTAGGTCCTGACCGTAAACAAGTATAAGTTTAGGATAAAACACTTATTCGGGTTTAATGGTCGATGTAGTGAGAAATTGCTCCTAACGTTCTACTGTGAGTGTCGGAGTTGAACCGCCTCAGACGAAGCTAACCAATTGTGCTAGAGAAAAGTTAAGCAATTCTAAACTAAGGCCATTACGTCGAGTAAAAGTTTTGTTTTTGTTTTTGGGAATCCCTGTACCTGAAAATGCGGCATTCAAAAAGTTTAATTTGATGTAAAAATTAGATCTGTTTAATTGTGAAACATACATGGATGGCAGATAAATCTGCTCGCAATACAATAATTAAATACGTACCTATATGGTATATTCAATTACAAAATTAGCTGAACATCGAATACCAAAATAAAATTTAATTATATCAAATAGCGGATAATTTCGGCTATTTAATAAAATTAGCTCTTGCCCGGATTCCCCTCATTGATATTTAGTTGGTAAATTGAAAACTTGTGCATTATCTATCTATAGTCTTGTGTTATTTATTGTAAACAATTTATTTAATGAAACTTATGTATTAGTTATCTGTTTTAATTTGGATTCGCATTTTTAAAAAATAACTTTTGTTGATTTAATCAGATCTTCAACTTGAAATTGTCATTCGCACTATATTCAGGGACATCATCCTAACCTATGAAATAATATAATTATATAATACATGTAGGTATATAATTGGATTCAGGCAATGGAAAAAAAAATACACGTGTAAAAATAAGCGTAATTTTAGGGCAATTTAGGTTACGGTTTTTAATTTGAAAAATCCAATATTTTCTTCTATATTTGTCATTTAAATCTATTTAAATTTTAGTTTCATTTGAGTCCACTTATTCTCTTTTTTCATTACAAGATTGAAGCTAGCAAGGCTTGGTGGTAAAGCAACAACAGATGTTCATGGACTGCAAAAATTTGTTTCAGAATGTATTATCATCAGTTCTTGCATTTCAAAAACAATCCTCAATATATTTTGGAAAGGAAAAAAGACACAGTTTCATTTAAGCTCTGAAGAAGAAAACTGGATAATCGGTGAAACATGAGCAAGTTCAGTTCAACAACAATGGAATCCGGAAGTAGTGTAAATGGCAACAGACACTTTAAATTAGCTAAATAATTCCAAAATTACCACATAATATATTGTTTCTTGTTTCTATCTTATAGCTGTACGTTATTTTTAGAATAGAACAGAATAGAAAAATATATATTTGGGAAAGGAAGGAAGGAAACTAACCAAAACTCGTGCTTGCGCATCAAATTAGTTATATAGTCAGGAGGGAATAAATCTATATTTTTTAAAGTTTTGTTTCCGCTCTTTAAAAGATTCCTTCAGCTTCTTTCTCTATTCTAATTAATAGCTGCTGCTATCGCGTCTTCTTGTCATATTCAAAAGCAGTTAGCTAGCAGAAGATTGCTAGTAGATAATTTAATCTTGTGGTAATATTTAATACGTAGTGTTGATAATCCGCCTCTAAAAGTACACAATCTGATCCGGATGGATCGGATCTGTGGTAATAGTGTCTAACACAAAGACCAGTATGCTAAAATTGTGAGTAATTAAGACGGTTTTTCGGGACACCTTGACCTTTCAAGATATTAGGCAAAGTATCAAATACGATTTTGAATACTTGTTGGATAAACAGTTTGTCAACAAATTACTCGTTTGCTGTGAAACTCGGGAGTGGAAGCTCACTTAAAATATTTTAAAGTAGAAGGCACCATGCAACAATTAGCTTTGCATTTTTGCAAATGTGTTGAACTAACAACTTAGTGAACTTTTAATAAATTGCTTACTTGAATAACCCTGTATAGCGGGCAATATTGAATCACATCTATAATACGCAAGCCACGTCGTTTGTTTAAACCCACACTTGATGATTGCTTTCCAGATTCTCGAGCAATTGACACTAAAGAATCGCACTTTATGCGATAACCTTTATGTAAAGCGAAATAAGGAACCAACAAATCAACAAATTGCCTCCATTGGAAATCCTATAATATTAAATCTTATGCGAATCTCGAAGTCGTATAGTATTGATGCACCAAAACTTTCCGTACCACGACATGAACGGAAGCGAATTCTGAAACTTTTATTATGCATTTGTAATGGCGAACCGAAAGTTAGATATTGGTTTTGATTAGTTGGAAAATCTAATCATTTAAGTTGATTTCACATCGCGCTAAATTGCGATTCAATACCAAAGTTTTATTGGCGTAAATTTTGGCAGTTAACAAAACGTTTCGCAATCAACCAAGTACGTAAAACATTGGAAAGTAATCAGCAAATCATGTATCCCTCTTGTGTCCATTAATAATTGTTATAAATACATATTTAGACAATTTTAAATAATTTTGTTTTGGTTTAACTAAACTGCCTCGCGCATATTAAGTTCTTTTTTTATAAATTTAAATACATAATTTTTGCACTTTAGTGTGTTATATGTTATTACTTGAAAGTATTGCATTGAAACAAAAAAAAAAACTGGAGGTCAAAAACCTTTTTAGACAGTGAGCAACTTCCACAAATATTGCCTTTTTTATGTTTAAGCGCACTGAAACAATACGGCCGAATTTAAGCATTTTCTGAGCATCCTGGGAGAGTGAGGAAAAATAACACTTTGGGTTTTGTCGGGCGTGGTTGAAATTGATTTTTTGCATCTTTGTAGAAGTGTAAAAATTTGGTGGAATACGTTTTTGTGTTGAAATTTAATCGTGAAGCCTCCCGTTGACGGAAATCGCTCAAGAATAATGCTATATTTATAGACGTGCACAGAGATTGTCAAACGGTATAAAATTTCTTAAAATTTTAACCTTATTAATATGAATGATATTTACAACAATTTGTACTTTTTGGTTATATTTTTATAATTTTATCATTTCAAGAAAGCCTTATCCTTAGAGAAAATAAAATGCATCTTTGTGGTAGTCAATTTCTCAGTCCACAGTTTTTCTAGTCTCATTCATACTTGTTCTCTAGTTTAATCCAAGCCACACAATCGATGCAGAAGAAGGGGTTAACAATATTCACGAAAACGCGTAGGTCAATTTATTGACGTGCGACAACGGAATTGCCGCATAGTCGAGATAATACAATCCGCGCACTCCTAACGGACAAAGGAAGAAGAGGGTGAGGGTGAAATTCCGGCGACGGCGAGCCAGATTAATGTTGAGGTCCCCTCAAACTATTAAACAAATAGTCCTAAACTCTAATTGACCGTACGTTTACTTGACCAATTTAATTGCCATGTAAGCACGTAGATAATCTCGGGTCAGCTCTACGTCGCTGGTCGTTAATGGGAGCGTGTGGATTTCGTTTCAAAGCAACACACGCCAGCACACATGGTTTCACTCTTTGTCCTCTTGCAGATAGCGCGAAGGATGAAACTTTACGGTCAACACAGCCAGAGACGAATATTTTTTGTTCTTTTCGGAACATCTGCATTGTCGTTCAATTTTGGGTATGAGCTCTTCCTATTTTTTTCTAATGGATATATTCTTAAACCTATTGATGTTCTTTGACAATAAGCTCTGCATATGTACTAGGTGACTCACTTTCCTAATTATGTACTGGAAATTACGGAAACAAAATACTAGTTTCTTAGTATCAAGATGTCGCTTGCTTTTCAGAATCGAGTCTGTATTCTGAGCAATTCGATTATTGATCTTAAATCACTCACCGAACATTGCACTGTGTGTGGGTTAACCGGATTCGAGCAATATTAATGTTTCATCTGGAAAACTGCACATTTAGCTTTTAAAATTTTGCTCTCCTGGTTTAGTTTCACATCGTCAGATAACTCACCCTTTTATTTAACCTGCCTGCGGTGCTCGTTACGTTGCATTTTTAGTATCGCAGTAGCGTAGTAGTAACATCATCCATAATCAGCATAATATTCGTTTTAAAGCCACCCTTTTTCTGAATAAAATAAAATAATAATAATAGTGAACAGGTTTATTTTCAGCATTATAACACGTTGATAATTCAGTTACTACTCACTACTCACACACTCGCACTAAAGGACTATAATGGCGCTTATGAAAGTTGTTACATAGTGTACTATTTTATTAATTTTTTTGTGAGGTAGGGGAAGATAACAGATTAAATATAATCCTACATCGACCTCCAAGGGTTTTGATGTTATTTCATATGTTCTATCAAAAGCCAATCAACTTGGTTAGTTTTAATTGAGCCTTAAGTCTTTAAACAACTTACCATCCAAATCACTCGATATGTTCACGATAGTTTAAAGCTCAAAAAAATCAGTTTCCAAACATATATTGATAATGAATCTAAAACAAATCGGCTTAAACCAAAACTCGAACATCGTGGTTATTATATCAGGAAGTCTAAATACTTATTCCGAAGTTTGCCTAACCTGTCGACTTGGAAACCAATAGGTGCTGATTTGGCGCGGTAATTTGCACGTATAGAGCCTTATTAATAATTTAGGGGTTTGCGCTGTATTCGCCTACAATATGAGCGACGTCACGTTCCAATGCATTGTCAAGACACCTGCTCACAAAGATCGATGATGTACACGCTCATATTGAGGATGGGCGGTTCTATTGTGACAGAGAAATATTCACGCTCTTCTTGTCTAGGGGTGATAATGCACCCCTATAATGCACTAGTTCTTATGAAAACTTATGATAAAAAGAAGATCCTTTTTTGTAACTTAATTTAGGGTAAAATAATGTCATCTATTGTAGTTTCAAAAATTCAAACCGTCACGTATTAATTGTAAAGTATTGCGGGTGCAAATTTTAGGAAAAAATGGCAATAATTTAAGGTTAATAAGTTAAGTTTAAAATTATGACAGCAATCAAAAATGAAAAAACGAATTGAAAATTTCACCTGCGGAATCGCATTTTGATACGAATCGGTTTTCAAACGCTCGCTAAGGTAAAAATTTGCGTCTAAATTGGAATTCAAATTCTAATATAAATTCTTCTGGTAAATCGGGGCCTAATAAAAGTCCTCGGGTTCCGTAATTAGATTTATCACAGTTTTAAATTTTAACGTCCTTTACAATACCCAAAGAAAAACGTGGGTCGGAATTAGATTTGAAAATATTTAATATATTTTATTGTGTTTTCTGGATTTCCAATTTGCCTCTCGGTCCGAACAAAATTTTGGCTTTTACTTGATGAAAATCCATTTAATGAAGGTTTTAATGTCATTTGTCGGTATATATAGTAGCAGGTAGTTTGTAAATATTACATTTGATAAAGACACGGTGTTGTCGAAACAATTGTTATATGAAAATATATAATTTCATGAAAATCTTTTAGTTCTTATTTATTTTGTTAAATGGATTTTCATCAAGTGAAAGCCACCTCAGTTCAATTTTTGAAAGAAGCTGAAATTGGTTCCTTGGCTATTTGGTATTTCAAATTGCTTCTAAGTTGCCAAATATGTTCCCAAAACATTTGTTTTTCTAACAAATGTTTACAAAATATGAGTTTTCTCAAGTTTGTTAAATTAAAAACCAACAACAGAAGTCCTGCTGCAAGGAAAGCCCCAGATCCAAGGTCAGACAAAATGGATGAAGGAAGAACGAAGACACGAGTACAGAAAATGGGACACAAACAACATTTATGTAAAGGTAATACATTCATTGTCTCATAGACTTAATCCCTTAGAATTTGACACATGTGATTATTGAGATCGAACAGACATTTCATCTATCATTCATAAATAGTTTCTTAGAAAAAAATTAAAGTTAGACAAATTAATTTCTAAAAATGACGTTGAATTTCTGGAAAAGGTTTCAACTTTCACTTACAGCACTCGAACATTAATAGAGAATTAGACTTATTAGGGATCGACTGTGAATTAGCAATTAAGGAAATTAACGATTCTAATTTAAACAAACATGTATTGGTGAATATAATAAACTCTCAATTAATAGATAACACCAAACACCAAGCAATATCTCAAATGCCACTAGTAAAAATTATCAAAAACAAAGCTTCTGAAAATAACATAATATTTACACGTGCAGATAAAGGGAAGACAGTCATAGCTATCGATCTCCCAGAATATATTTCAAAAACCAACAATTTTCTTATATCAGAATTTTTCCAATGTATCAAACACGATCCTACCGAGTTATATCAAAGACAAGTCAAGGAAGTAAATACTAACTCCACACTATTTAGTGACAAACACAAGTATTTTTTAACAATTATGAATCCACAACCGCCGAAATTATATTCTTTAGTAAAAATTACATAAAAAGATATGCCCATTAGACCAGTCGTGTCTTATGTAACAGCCCCAGCAGTTAAACTCTCAACAAAATTAGTAAATATTTTAAAGTTTCACACAGATTTTAAACCAAAATGTGCAATAAAAATTTCTTTTGAATTAATCAACAAAATTAAAGATATCAAAATCCCTTCTAACGCAACACTATGGTCTTTTGATGTACAAAACTTATTACCCAGTATTCTACCAATGGATTTGATAGATTTAGTAGATTTCACCCTCACTTGGAAACAGGTTAACCCATTGGTAAAACAAGATTTATTAGATTGCATAATAGTATCTTTAGACCAAAATTATTTTGAATTTAATGAACAGATTTACATCTCTAAGGAAGGTTTGATTATGGGAAACCCACTTATTCCTTTGTTAGCTTAGAATTTTATGGATAATTTGGAAAATATCATACTAGAATATCCTTTAATTAAAAGCTTTCTATGGTGGTATGGATACGTGGATGATGTCTTTGCTTGCTTTGTTAAAACGGACAGGCAATTGAATTCTTTTTTAAATTACATTAACTCATTACATAATCATATAAAGTTCACTATCGAAATTGAACAGGATAACTCTATTGATTTTTTAAACTTAACTATTACGAAAACGCAAAACAAATTAGATTTTTCCATTTATCATAAACCTTCACACACGGACACAATCATACATAACAGCTCAAATCACCCTTATACACACAAAATGCCTGCATTTCACTCTATTATACACAGATTTCTTATACGCCACTCTCAACAGAAAATTACAACAAAGAACTTAATATCATTAAACAAATTTTACTGAACCACGGCTACAATCCGTCCATTATCGATAAAATTATAAATAAAAAACAAATCCAGACAACAGTAAACTCTATCCGAAAAGCAATATAGAACGCGAACAATTTAAAACAATTACATACATAGGAGAACACAGTGAAAAAGTTTCAAAACATTTGTCAAAATGTGGTTTAAAAATAGCTTTCAGAACTAACAACACAATAGGAAATTTTTTAAAAAACAATGAAACGAAATGTCCAAAATCTTAAAAATCAGGTGTCTACAGGTTGAAATGCGGATCTTGTCCTAAAATTTATATTGGACAAACAGGTAGATCCTTCAAGAAACGCATTCACGAACATAAAAGACCGTTTAAAAACAATAGTCTATATTATAATTATGCTACACACTTAAACTCAGAAAAACACATTTTTGCTTAACGATCAGTTAGTTTTAAATACCTCTCCATTATTAAACTTAAATTCTCACAACATAAATTAAAGTTGTAATGTCATTTGTTGGTATAAATAGTAGCAGGTAGTTTGTAAATATCACATTTGATAAAAACACGGTGTTTTCAAAACAATTGTCATGTGAAAATATATAATTTCGTGAAAATCTGAACTTTTAGTTCTAATTAATTTTTTTACATCCACTGACATAACTGTTAGAGTTGACAAACGTCAAAATTCAAGCCGTTAGGTTAGATATCCGATAACATCCGATTGCTCCCAAACCCGTGCAGTAATATCCGAAACACTAGATCGGTGTATAATTAGGTATTAGGTGGAATAAAAAAATCGGACAGTGCAAGTTATAAGTATTGGTAACTTCCGTTGTGGGACAATTTTCTTTAGTCAAATATTAAAAAAAAAACATCAATTAGTACATACATAAAAACTTTCAAATAGAAATGCAAACTTCCTATATGATAATATTTCCAAAACTCTAATCTTCTTAGCATATTCATCGAAGTGTTCCATAGGACAGCAAAAATGTGAAAAGGAGGTATAAAAAAAGTGTTTCTATTAAGAAACTTTTAGTTTGCAAATTAGCTTCAAAATTCAACTAATTCAACTAAATATTCAAGTCAATGCATTAATAGTTTAAGTGATTTATACCATACGATTTAAGAGATGCAATTAGTTGCCATGTACAGAAGCGACAACGCTGTAAACTTCAACACTTTTCGAGCAACTGCGCACGAATATGATCCACAAATTATATCGATAGACGACAAGCAGCTTGTCAAAGATTCGTATTTATGTCCTTTTCAACTTTTTTTCCTCGGGGCGCAGAACCACACGTAATTTTAATTTACCTGAGGTATACCAATTTTCTACTACAACAAAATTCTAACCTGCATTAATGGAAACGGCGCGGGTATCTCTTCCTGAATATCGCGGCTGTATGAGCTACAGTTAAATCTCGGAGGCAAATCATTCACGTCCTTAATGTGTACGACTACTGTTGTGTAGTTTTCGTTCAAACTATCCGACGCGACCAGTGTTAGCTCATACTACAGGCATGCCAAAACCAAAAACAAAAGGAAACGAACTAACTAGAATACAAATTAAAAATCAAAATCGCAACGGAACATTAACAATTTAAAATAAAAATTGAACTTAAATAATACACAATAGCGAAGTCAGCTTGGATAAGTTCGTTACCATATAAAAGATGAAACTTTGAAATGCATATATTCGGCAAAATAGGATTTATTCAACGTTCACGTATTTGGGTGACATATATAAATAATTAAATTATAGTTGCATCAAAATACGTTGAAAGCAATATTGCGAATAAAACGGTTTTTCATTCGTTTAAATTAAAAACTGGATCTATTGCCCAAATGAAATATATTCCCGCTTTGATTGCGAAATGTAAATAAGTGTCGCCTCCGAACTCCAAATGAATAATATCCAAAAACGATGGAAAATGATAATCGTATATGATCTCGTTTAGCATTTTAAATATTCCAATAAATCAGTTATGAAATGGGGCAGACATTTTACTGCGTCCGCTTGTTCTACTGCTCAGTATGATGCTATTTTTTCGTTAATAAATCAAATATTTCAGAAAAATCGTTTGCAGCGTTTTCTAATAGGTTTTTTAATAAACGTATTTATTATTTTACTTATTCTAATTATTAACACACTAGTTTGCCTAAAAAAAATGACTGGTGTTCAGGCCTTATGATGTTTTCTTAAAATGTGGCAAAAAACCCAACCAACCAAATCCAAAATCTTTAGTACTAGTCTTAGGATTGAGTAGTACATCCACTAGAAATGGCACTAAATTTAAATGATATTGCTGTACTGATTTTACTGTCTTTTTCATTCTTTGCTACTATAACTAAGTCACCAAGAATTAAACAATTTTTGATTCTTTTAAGATGCACACTCTTCTTCCAATTCAATAGGCATATCTCCCTGTTATAATGTCGTATACATGTCTGCACTGTAATGAATCAGAAGAAAGTGATCCTAAAAAATTTCTTGAAAGCTTTTAACTGAGCTACTCGTATTAACATTACTTTTTAAAACTCTAATTACAAAGAAAGAAGCCATTTTAATTAAAACTTGAGATTATCCAAGTAATGCATATGGTAACATATAAAGTGCAAGAGGTTTAATAAAATAATTATACACTTAAAGTGGTTTGCGCCCAGTTTGTGAACAATTTAAGCAGGAAACCGCCATTCACTAACATAAACCCCAATCTATCAAAGAACACAACATCAAAGTTATTCACTCGATGTTTCGCCACACTTGCGTCATCGTAAATTTACTAAAAAGTTAAGGAAGCCGCCGCTTTACTTGCAAATTAACTTTCTTGTTTACACGGAACTCGCTGCCCTTGCCTGTTATGAATGTGACCCGGGATTTACTTTTCTCGAAGTTGGGGCCAGAAGTTTTCGTGCGTCTCAAGATGGGCAAGGAAAAAGATGTTGATGGGGAGGATTACTTTACTTAACAGTAACAGATCTGGCAAAAAGTGCTAGTGTCATAGTGCACAGTGTCATTATAAATTCAATGCCACTTGTATTCATGGAGCAGCAAACGAAACATATTTATATTAACGAAAACAATTTAAAGTTTTCACGGCATATGTAATTACACTTCTAAAATAATTAATTAGTAATCTAAACTAAAACTAATGTCTAGAGGGACTACAGGCGAAATTAAAATATCATCGTTACAAATATCGGCCACAAAAGAAACGACTGAATGATCTACGTTTTGGTTATCACTTTGAAACCTCTCTGTACATACATACTGAAATGATATTCAAAAACAAGAACTAATGTATTTTTGGTTTTGTTTTATGGTTCATAAATATATTTGTTCAGTTTCAGTTCGGGGTTTTATGGTATCTATGGTAGTGCCATGGTATTTTCTCAGAGAATCAGCAACAGTCTGGTCCCATCACACAAATTAGTCAAATTTTTGCAGATGTCACATTAACTATAGTTAAAATATTAGTTCTTGATTATTACTTATTAATAACTCTTTTCTTTGCGTTTATTAAGAATTATTATTTTCGATGCGTTAGAATTGCAAAACAACTGAGTTTGGTTCATTAATGCACCTATTTTAGTCCCATTTCAGCGGCAGTAGCCGTAAATGAGCGCGATAGCACTTTAACAAACTTCATCCAAGCTAACCATGCTAAATGATAAAATGTGGTGCCGTAAAATCATTGGTGGTGGTAACAACGACTAGCGGCAAACGCGTCATCCAAAAACAACACATGCCAAGTTTTCGAGCAGCAAATAACAAACGGTCGAGATTGCCTCCGGTCACCTCCTCGTGTATCGCATGACTTCCATTTCCTGCACGGATGTCAACGGTGTTTATGAAAGATAAATGGTTCGGGAACGATTTGAATGCGGGCGAATTTCGTTATACGCGCTTAAAATGGTACGAATAGTGAAGCGCTACGGGACTGTGCGCTTGCGAATGTCCGATCGAATAACACTGATACAGCTGAATGTAAAGTTCTGAACGGAATGGGTAAATTTACTTCAAAGGGTCAAATTATTGATTGTTACCAAGCAGATTATTATCTTCTGTGTATACGTGGAATATACACTACCCCCTAAATTAAGGAATAATGTAAAAAGAACACATTTTTTATTTAAATTTTCGGAATAGCCAGTTAAGATTTGACTGCTTATTTTTAAAACAATTCTACCGATAAGCAGGGCGTTATTTAGTATAGTTTTTCTTAATGAAAACATATGACACATTGCGCAATGCACTCATTAATTTACAAAATTAATTTACTAATTTGGAAGTTTTAACGAAGGTAACGAAGAAACTATGGGAAGGATTTCTCTATCACTTCACTATAAATACTCGACGTGATAAGAGTTACTTTATGAAGAACGTTCTGAACATAAAATTGTGTTCTATTTATCTTTTTATTTTCATTTTAAAAACAAGAGCGGGCGGAAAGCCTTTGTAACCTATAAACACTATCAAAAAACAATATGGCTAAAACAGAGCGCTATTCTATGAAGCTTATTATATTTTCTTGATTTTAGTATTATACCAGTAATCTCAAATTAAGTAATTATTGATTTTGAAGGAATGCAAGTGAAAGTGGGCTTAAAAACTTCGTAACCAATTTTTACCAAGTGCTCGATATTCTCTTCTCTTAATTGAACTGGTAAAACTTAATAATCAAGCTGTCATGCCTACCGGCAGATTTGCAATTTATTTATTAAAGTTATCAGTGGCATAAATTACCCAAAGGCTTTCCAAGAGGATTTATAATTAGGCTCCGTAAACTTGCAATTTTATATTTATCGAGCTAGTCGGTCGGATCCACATGACCGGTAGTAAAATTTTAATCAACAGAAATTTAAACAGTACGTAGTTAAAAATATATAAAGCTTTCCGTTTTGGAATCATATCAGACCCCAAAACTAGTGAAAGATGATTTCTACCTAGTAAATAAAAGTGCGTTTCGGAGGGAAGTTGTTAAAAACGCTGGTTTTTCGTATTTCAGAAAATAAGCGTAATAGTGGAAACAAAATTAAAGTGAATTAAACTAACCAAAGCCGGAAGATATGGAGGGCATGATGGGCAACAATACATGCTGAGGTTTACAGTGGTGTACCAAAAGGACTGAGCATAAACGGAGAAGATATCCAAAAAACTTAGTCAACATTACCTGTCGTATATGCATTCTTTGGAAACTGATTAAAAATGATGCTCAGCAACTGGGTCTGACGAGGAATATTTAGATTAAAACTAGTGATTGTAGAATGAAACTGAAGAAAGTTTCTGCCCGAGTTTCTGCCGCATAGTCGAATAAACTTATCTCAGGTTAGAAGTTTTATAGGAAGCAATCCCTCCGAGTATCATTTTAATAAATTTTCGAACGACACTCGCCCTCAAAACCGATTTCGGAAGATTACGATCATCTTCTTCTGTTATCTGAGTCCGATATGTGGGTCTCTCGAACACTGGAGGATTATCATTGACGTCTTTCACGTGGATCACGACCGTCGTGTAGTTTTCCTTTAGATTATCTGATGCTGCCAGTCTCAACTCGTACTGTGGGTACGATTTTAAATAAGTAGGCACTTTTTGAAAGCTACTGGAAAGTCTTGTTAAACTTCTTACAATATAAGAAAAATTATTTTGAAACAAATAAAGAATTGGGTCCACTCTTGCTAACTTGGTAAAAGATGAGACTTTTGATGGAGACACACGCATCTAGAAAATGAGAAAATTTTGTAAAATTGCATCATTGAAATTGAGCTGCTGCTTACGGTCCAAAGTCAACACGTGATAAATCTTTTACATTTGCATACGAAAAATATACAAAACTTTCCAGGGATAAAACAACCCTCGTGTTTACGGTAACTGAGCAAAAGCATCATAAATCGTTCGGAGTAGAATCGTTAAACACTTAGACGTAGATAGCGCTAGGAAAACAACCGTCACAAGACGTCTACGTCCCGACATAAATTTCAATATAGCACGGTATTTAACAACAATAATTCACTGTAATGTGTATAACAAAATGAGTATAAATGTGCGGTATAGATACTTACCCGTTTCCTGGTTTCATAGTCTAACGCTCCAGCAACGTAAATGGCCCCAGTCATATTCTTTACAGCAAAAGCGCCACCTATGTTACCGCTTGTGATCTCGTATCGAATACGCGAAGCTGTAACAAATATAACACATTTTTCAGTCTGATCATGGATGATCTATACTGATAAATTACAATAATTTATATATATATATATATATATATATATATATATATATATATATATATATATATATATATATATATATATATATATATATATATATATATATATATATATATATATATATATATATATATATATATATATATATATATATATATATACATATATATATATATATATATATATATATATATATATATATATATATATATATATATATATATATATATATATATATATATATATATATTCTCACGTATTGATTCACGGATGGAAAAATGTGATGACACTATACTCCGGGATATCATCCGTTCGCTCGTTGTTCGAAGTGTTTTCGGAGCGCGAGCATTGAAGATGCCAAGTGAGATTTTGGCGAAACGTCTGCAGGATTCCAGTCGGATGCAGGATTTGCAGGATTCCAGTCGGATGCATGATTCCAGTCGGAGTTCAACGAGCGAACGGATGATATCCCGGAGTATAGTGTCATCATATATATATATATATATATATATATATATATATATATATATATATATATATATATATATATATATATATATATATATATCGGATCGTATTGTTTTGCAAAAATGTACCCGGAAACTAACGGTAGTAGATAAAGTATAGTATGCAACACGATTGCTAAACTTTTTAAGTCACTCGTTTATTAAGCATCGCTGCGCTCGGCTCGTCCTAAATAAACTCGTGACTCAAGTGCCGTTTACCACACTTGTTGCATAATATACTATTATAAACCGCGATTCTCCACACACGTAAGTCGTTTTTTCCCTGAAAATTTAATTAATGTGATCTGACTAGAATTTTGAAAGCCGCAGTCTTATTGGAATATGCAAAGGCCTCCATATAGGATGGTATTCACAGTGTGATTTCTTAAGTATTTTTTGAGCTAAAAGGTTTTTCCCTTACAAATGATTGGTAAGTCCATTATTTTTTACAAAAAGTGTAACACGAAGTGGTACAAAAACTTATTAACCTTAAAATTACGAACAAATTTTAATTTCGCATATAAAAAAAATATTTACAAAATTATGCAGCAAAACAAAAATAACAATAAACAATAGGACATTCTATATGTCAAAAAATAAATATTTTAGACATGTAACTTTTTACCTTAAAAATATTTGATAAATCAGTGTGTGAAATATTGAACACTTATAAAATAACAGACACCCTGTATATCTAATGGATATATAAACAGTTATTATCCAAATGCCACCCCACTCAACTAGACCACAATATTATCGACGCACTGAACATCAGATGAGTGCAAATTAAAATTTTTAGACAGTTACATTGCATTATCTGTATACATATTTCATTATGAAATTTCAAACTTGAGACGCATAAGCGCTAAGTTTCAAAAATTAATATGGAAACTTTTATTATAGATATAATTAAAAATGTGAAAATCACGTGGTGGTGCGATGCAATTTTCTCGAACAAAGTAAGTTAAATACTCAATAGTATAAATTCTAACTTGCCTGTGAGTGGCATTCCCATTTAATTCGCATTCGATGAGATTTATCTTAAATAATTCCGAAGGTGATAGTGAGGTATGCGGAAGCAGCTAAAACTTAACCTCCTCTTAAGATTAATGTCTTTTACCATTTAAGCACTTCAAAGAATTCAGCGATGAAAAATTTTAGTGTCTGGCAGATAAATTTTCCATGATATACGACCGAAGCTATTACCGATTGGTATGTTCGATAGATAGTGGTGGCATAAATCCCATTTGCGGCCAACGCAGCACATTTATTTCAAATTTAGAATAATTCTTTTATTTGTAATCACCTTAGTCTCCAGTATTTAAATCTAGAGATTCAGTGTTTTCCATATTTTACAAAACGAAGCAGCTCTTAGATTAGTATATTAGGTTTTCGTTTTTGGTACCGTAACTTCTACTGAATCTTATACGAAAACATCCACGAAAAACATGGTTTAAGTAAGTGAGTTAGTAAAATGAAATGACCTATTCCACTATTTAAACAAAAATGAAAAATCCACTTTTGGTTTGGATTTGGACCATTTGGATAGAGGAACATTTTGTACCACGTACCAATAGATAAGCCGCACTTTAATCACTATCCTTTTGTTTGCCGAGAACATGTGCGTAAGTGTGTGTTATTCAACATGTCGTTTGCTAAGCTTTCACCGCACCTTTGCAAAATCTAGTATCAAACTGTTGTAAATTATAAAGTAACTTGCAATTGTGAGTTCTGAACCGGATAACTGGATAACTTAATGAAAAGTTCTTCGTCTCTTCATTGTACGGACTAGGAATTTTTGAAGGCAACTATCTAAAAGTCAGGAAATCGATTTGTCAAGGTAAATTTCTTTTTTCGATGAAAAAAAAATCTGAAGTGTAATTCCGTATGACGTTTGTATGAATGAAGAAACCCTTAAGATTAACAATTATTTTATTATTTGCTGTTTTAAAAGTTAGGTTCGGTTTTGTCTACATAAAGTTATTTTCAATCCCTAATAAACAACACCAACACAGTTATAACAGTATCTTATGCAACAAGTGGGGTAAATGGCATTTGAGTCACGAGCCTATTTGGCACCACCGGAACGAGAATTTCAAAAACGAGTGACTTAAAAAGTTTACCACAAATGTGTTGCCTACTATACTTTTTCCATGACCGTTAGTTTTTGCTTAACTAGAGGTTGTGCAACTTAAAATTAAGTTTAACAGAGACTCCGATATCTGAGTCAAAAGTAAAATAAGTTAAATACTGCTTGTTCGCAATTTAACCTTTGAAATTTTGTTATTAAAACTTTAACATCCCGTTGCATGCAAATTACTCGTATAGCAAATTAACCGGAGGCTAATTTTGAGTAACGTGTTCATTCGTTTTACTTAAAATTCGTTTTTCTCATTTGGCGAGGAAGCAAACAAGAAACCACACGGTTGTTTCGCGACCGTATGTGTAGAAAACCTCTAATTACATGTACGTGCATTTCGGTAGCACATTCGTATTCGCCAGCAAACCACTATGACTAATTGCATTACGGATACATATAATCAGAGTCTAGTTGCGACCTCAAATTTTCATTACGCCCGGTGGTCAGCTGGTTGACTGGTTAGCCAGTGGGGCAATTTAAAAATGACCTTTGTCCGTGTAGTTTCCGATTAATTAACCAACTTTTTGGATTACAGTCACGTTTACTTCGGTAATCAGCAGGGAATCGCCCGTATAGCTTTGCCCGTTTACTCTACGAGCAATTTTCCTACCGTTAAAATAAATACGGCAGAGGATAATTGGATTTTTAGCGGTGGTGGGATATTTTATATTCGGTAAATTGAGATAAACGAATAATAAAGTATGGGTTCCTCGAAGGGTGTTTAACTGGGGATATTTGGTGTGCCGAGGGCTACGCAGTCCTTGGACTAATCAAACTCAACACCCGAGCTGAGTACTTAATAAAAAAAGCACCCCATCGTTGAATTACCGGTCTAAACTTAAATGAATATCAATGGACAAAATTGTATTTATCTGTGTGATTCACGAAAATCATAAATTATAAGTTGGTTAGCCTTAAATACAAAATTTTAGATTCAATAAGAGTTTCATTTAAGAACTATTTAAGTTTTCATAACTGATTTGTCAATTATGTGACAGTAAGGTAAAATAATTCAAAAAACGAATGGGATGCGTATCGAAAATGACAAAATATTTAAGGAGTTTTATTAAAAATTAATTTAATTTTTGGTTATTATAATTTTAAAAGTTTGCCACAATTGCAGTTCTTTGAATACCTTAATGTTTGCGAGAGTATCTGCCAACATTTTTCTGACTACATTTCGAGTGGGAAGTTGTTATAAAATAAAGATGCCACTCACAAATTCTGAACTAATTAAATAATAAAAAACTAGCGCAAGCTAAAGCATTATTTTAGTACCCGTACCAGTAACCATCAGTTTTTTCTTGTGATCGAACTTGTGTACATTACAAGAATATTTTGTTGGTATCAGTATTTCCTCATCCTTTGCCAAGCCAAAATTTGCATTTTACAGGCCCTAGATTACACACTCTAAATAGCTGCATGAGTAAATAACTATCTTAATATATAAAAACTTCTGCTTTTATTATATATTAGATTTAAAAGAGTTGTTGACAAAAGATGATGTTTTTTTTACTAAGTGTTAGTAATTAGTACAATGGAAGGAAATAAGGAATATCTGAGTTATTACCGTTTCTTTAAACGGTGTTTCGTAGAGTCTACTAAACAAACGCAAAGTGGAGTAGTAAGTTGTCTACTATTGCGTATTAAAAACACACAAATGTTAGTTTACAAACAAAGAAGACATTTGAGCCTTTAAAAGTTGTGACAGCGTCAATTTCTGCGTTATTATTGGTAAGTCGATTCCAAAACACGTCTACAATAGAATAATCAGGAAAAAATTTTTTTTCATTGGAATAGTATATTATGCAATAGGTTTGATAAACCGTATTTGAGTATCAGGTTTCCTTTTAGCAGAGCGGAACAACAGTTAATTGGTTTCTGAGTACATTTTTGCAAAACAACACAAATACATTCATTGACACGAACACTAGAACTGTGAAACCTTAAAATGCAAAATATAATATATATAAAAATATAATTATATATACATACTAACTGAGTATGATCAGATAGAAAGTTAAGATGCCTCAGATGCCCATTTTCTATCAAAAAAATATAAAGGTACGGGAAAAACTTAACTCAAGATATCTATCAAATTTGCTGTCCCCTAAAGGGTTTTGAATCAATTATTTGTAAGAAATATAATGGAACAATAATTCATATTTGGATCTTTAAACAATATTGGAAGTTAGAGGGCAATTTAAATATAAATCGCTGTAGCGACCTTATAACCTTTTATACCTAGGAAAAGTCGAAAAGAGAAAAAATAGCTGGATTTAATATTAGGTGTTCTAAGTAAAAAAAGGAAGGTTGGGCTTGTAAGTAATGTATTTTAACAGTAAGTGGAAAAATATAAATAGGATCCGATGAAATAATGCTAATACACAAGATAAATTTCAAAATAAAATTTTCTGCACGCCAAAGTGCATTCCGAGATATCCAATTTTTCGGTTCGGTCCACACACACATACATTATTTACAATTTCGTTTTGCGATTTGTCAATATCCGACGACGCATATTATTGTATCGGGAAAGACATTGGAAAAATCATTTCTCCAAATACTGTTTCCGCCCGTTTCTTTTATTTGCTAATGGTACTTCTTGCTGTGTGCGCGATCTTTTTGTGTTCGGAAACAAAACGATTTTTCTAGTGGAACGCAAATATTTGGTTTGCTATTTGTCCTGTCGGGACTGTTCGCTTCAGAGCTCTGAGAAATTCTTCAAATATGCAGACTACTTTTAGGGACAACGGGCCGGATTACTTCGATTGGAAAATTTTTATTTGCCCATCAGGAAGTGGAATTAAAGATATCGTATTGCCATATAAAAAATGATGAGAGAATTCGGGCTGAATGTATCGGTCGATTTTTAAAGCGAACCCATTAAAACTTTAGTGAGTTAGTTATTCTGAGTTTGTGATACGCGCGCGCCAAATTGCTACACAGAGATGACTTCCTATCTTCTTAGAAAGAAGATCTTCCTAGAAATAGATGTACAGATTACAGAAGTTTCGCTTAAATTCAGATGGAAAAGCAAGAAATTATCTCTTGAATTTTTGACTTTTCGGCAATATTATTAATTAATGTACATTTAAAAATTGTCATCAGATTCTATTAATCATGTTTTTTTTTCTTTTCGAATAAGTACATGCTTATAATAGAACAAGACATTTTCTAATAAAGATACCACAGTTGCACTACAACCATGAACAATTTAACTTTTTGATTATTTCTTGCGTCTATGTTTTGATTTTCTCGAGACATATTCTCGACGATTATCGCGGAAATAGCAAAATTTTCTCTTGGTTTTATTCAAGTTTGTTCCTTTTTGCAAATATTCTGACATGAGATTTAATCACTCGACTGAGCTCTCATGATTTTACTATCAAAGTTTCCAATATCAAATGTTGCCACCAAAGCTCCTCTCTTATTATATTATGCAAGACACCTAAAATTGCTCTGGTTCTTTAAAGACAGAAACCTTCATTTAACGTGACTTCAAGAGTTAAATTTCGTTATTGGCAAAAATTACAAAAGCTGAATTTAAAGTGCAATATTATGGTGTGAGTTTCCATGAGAAGTTCGCCTAAACCAAAGATTGTTCGGTAACAATAGAACACTTTTCCTTACAAGTTCCAATAAATTGGTCACCTACAACCAATTACAATGCAAAAATAAATTTTCTATTCCCAATGCGCACCGGAGGTAAACAACATTAAAGAACTCCATTCACGGAAACATATTTACCCATATTAATTTTTCTCCGTATTAAAAATCGACCGGTTTTTAAAAATCGCCGCCTCCATCTACCGCCACGTCGCCTGGCATAAATCCAAGACAGTAATTTTATTCTCCGCTTCTTATAAATCAGTTCAGATAAAACTTCCAGCTACGGCTTTCGTTTTTGCTCGAACTTTTGCGAGTCGCGATTTTCAGGTAGCATCTTTTAGAAGGAAAAAGTTTCGCTACGTAGATACCTGGTAGCATTTATATCACATCGAACAAATGGCATTCAGCAAGTTTTTGTAAGTGATAGTTTTGGCCGGCGTCAATTGCGAATCTAGTATTTCAGCAGTGAAAACTTTATCGTTTATCACCGTGATCTACTTTTGTCAGCGGAATAAGGGATGAGAGAGGATATACTCTTTGCAACAATAACTCAAAGCGGCTTAAAGTTTCTTTAACTGAAATTATTTATGTACAACAATTATTTCGCGTTATTGTATTTACTTTCGGTTGACTTCAGTAATCCTAAAACTAAAAAAAAATTATCAAGAAAGATCGTCTTTCCGCAAGAAATCTTTTGAGTTGTTCTAATGTACAAAAAAAAGAATTTATTTCCGGTGAAAATTTTTTGGAATTTATTGTGGGAGTTTATAGAGTAAAAGCATATTTCATGTCATTGAGTTTGTTTAATGGTTTTAATTAAACGATATTTTAATCAACAAAACAATGTAGAGTCTGAACTAAGCATACATAAAAAAAGTTATCGAATATATGGCCATGTATCCTTTACATTAACCAGACATACGCAAACGATATCCCTACTTCATAACTCCCTGGAAGGACAATAAGGAGCTTATGTGGGGCTTACTTAGAAGGATCGAACTCGCTTAGGCGGATGAAAATTTGGATCGACGGGCATAAATCAGTGACGTCCAAATGAATGAAAAACAACTAACTGGAAATAATTTCTGAGCGCAACTTTATAATTGAAGGTTCTAAGACATTATTCTACCAAAACCCAAAGAATAAAATTATTTGAAAATACTGGCAAGAAAAACTTATCTTATTTGGCTCACTCAGTTGTTTCAGACCACGATTATTTATTCGTCTATAGTTTTTTTTAAATTAACAGCTGAAACCCTTTGCGCGTGAATGATATTGTCAGGCCCATTTCTCTTATTTTGGGTTAAATATTATTAAACTTCAAACTAATTTATTTAAAAAAAAATAAGCTAACCAAAAATATAATAACAAATTTTATCGAATTCAAGGTGCAAAAAATAAATTTCATCTTGAATTTTCAGTGGCTCTGTCTACACCAGGTCGTTTTCATTTTTTCAGGTAACTTCACTTTTCAATAATTCGAGGATTAATACATTTTTATCCATGAACTGATATAGACGCAAATATAATTAATACCGTCTAATAGAAAATGCAATTATCACTGTTTCATATACCAACAATTTACTCCAAAATAAATAACATACGTTTTTGCAGGAAAGTTAGACCATAATGCCATAAACCAGAAATCCGTCACAAATCGTTGTCCCACCATCATGTCGCGCTTATGATACAAATAATCCGAATACACAAAATCCTGTTGGACCGCGAACTTCTGAATTATGGATCACGTTCAGCAAGGGTCGGGGCCGAAGCTCGGAATTTTTGATTTACTAACGCGGTTGAGATATGTCTCAATATCTTGTAAATTCTGGTCGTATGCACCACAGGATCCTTGATATTTATATGTTTTTTATGACCCCTCGGCTATACGCTTGATAACAGATTTAAGACAAAATTTTTATGTTTAATTTTTTTACGGAACTTGTGTTTGTGTGTGTTTAGGATATATTGAATTTTGACGAAATCACAAACATATTCCATAGTAGAGCGAGGAACATTTGCTTTTGGTACCTAATTGTGAAGTTCAATTTTTCTACAAAGCAGAAAGACAAAAACATTTCTGATTACGCAAAACCTTGGGTTTCGGGTTATATATATATATATATATATATATATATATATATATATATATATATATATATATATATATATATATATATATATATATATATATATATATATATATATATATATATATATATATATATATATATATATATATATATATATATATATATATATCTTCTCTTCAATTTCTCTTGAGTATTCGGTCTCTCGAAAACAATTAATGTGATTCTTCTAAATATTTATTAACGTTTCGATCGTAATTTCCATCTTTTTCAAAATATTCTTATTTTGTATAGGTGACATATATAACAATTAATGACATTTGACATTGTGTTAATATATTAAAAATAAAAATAATTTATCAGCGAATAATACGGATTGGAATGGCATGCAAAACAGGTACGGATGTTTTTTATTATTTTTTATTATATTGGATAATTTAATTTTGTTAGTTTAAAATTGAATGATATATTTTGTTAAGGTTTTTAGAATCGGTTTTGTAATTACTTGAATTTTTGTTTTTTTGGATTTCTATACTTTCATACTTTCATACTTTCATTTTCTTTTTTTGGTGTTAGGTTCTGTTAGTAGGACTTTAACTTTTTGAAAATTAAATGTGTGTTTGGTGTTTTGGCAATGGGTATGAAGAGCTGTTTTGTTTTTTTTGTCATACTTATGTCCGTTGATTCTATTTTTTAAATATTGGCTTGTTTGTCCTATATATACACTGTCGCAATTAGAGCATGGAATTTCATATACTACATTGCTTCTTTTTACAACTAGAATTTTTGTTGTGAGTTTAGTGAAGAGGTATGTTTTTGTAAATTATAACTTTTGTGTCCTATTTGAATTTTATGTTCTTTGCAAATGGTTTGGAGTTTTTCTGATAATCCAGTTATATACGATAGCGATATATATTTTCTTTGAGGATTTTGATGTTGATTTTTGTTTACGTTATTATAAAATTTGTTGGTACGTTTATTAAACATATTATTAATTAGGTTTATTTCGCCAAAATCTGGTTTTAATGAAATCGACAAAAGCAGTGTAATAATATTTTGTTGGGAAATGATACAAAACAATTGTCTTTGTTAAAGCACTTATTATCAATTATTAATATTTCGAAATAATAACAACAACAAAATGATTTAATGATAACGTTGAACTTTAAAGTAGAAGTTACATTTATAACCTTAAATCAATTAACTAATTTTATAAAAAAAGATTTTCCTCAAATCCTACAAACTTGTTAGATTCATTCATTGTCAATGAATGTCAAGAAAAGAGGGGAAGAAAAAATACAAAACCGGGGGTTGTTCCCAATATAAGCGTCTAGTGTGTCAGTTAGGGGGTTAGGTGGGCGAAATTTCGAACACATAAATGCGACCGTAAAGACAGCCGGGGGATCATTTGCGGGCTCCCCGCAAATCCCACAAATCTGGAAAAGCCATTCGAAGCACACGACCAACTTTCTATTCGGCGTGGGATCTGTATTCGAACTTAAATAATTATAGTCAGTTCGAGGGACGTCATGCACGTCCAGTTTACGAATTAGGAACAAACTTTTCTGCACTGCAAATCTTCTTCCTGCCCACAATGCTATAGAAGCATACCGATCGACACTTAAAAATTATATACTGATTATAGCTTGCAGAAATGAAGACTCAGAAAGCGAGAGAAACACAGAAAAAGAAAATGAAAGAGAGAGACAGGTTTGTTCGAGAAAGGGCCAGGTGAATTCAGATATTTATTCGACCCTGAAGTACGTGATCTGAAGATCATGAGATCTGAAACAGTTGACTTGCAGTCCGTGAAAGAATGAATAATAAAAAGTGCTATTTTTTACAAAACTTCTGGATTCCTACTGCTTCGGTTTTTGCTGAGTGAACCTTGCTGACGTTTCGCCAATCATCCTGTTGGCTTCTTCAGAGCTTGACTGAAACTGTCTCGCATTTTACTCTGTACCTGCTTATATATTGTTTGAGGGTAGCGGAGCTAAATGAAAATGTAAATAGAAATATAAATATTAAGAGAAATATAGAACAAATTTTGATAGGTCATTCGATTATTACAAAGTGCCGCACCCCCAGACTACTGCTGCTATGCCAACAAATCTCTCAAGGCTTGTTTTACAATATTACAATTTTGCAAATAAGTAAGTATTGCAGTATATGCATTCTTTATTTGACTAGTTTATAAATTAAATATTGATATTATACAAACTTTCATTTTACTAAAATAATAAGTCGAATATTCCGTACTATACAAATTTATCACTAAAATACTAAATCACAATCTCTCCAATAAAACAAAATATTAAGGAATATCGTCCCCTGTTTTGGATTAACTGATTGGCAGCATTTATTTCATTTTCGCTTAATAGATTTGGGAGTTATTAGAGGATGTATGAGTCTGGACGTGGCAACTTCGTCGGCCCTAACAAAATGTAAGTTATTCTGGAAATAAATTGTACACTTCGGAAATATCAACTGATTCATTGTTTGTTTCTTTATTTTTGTCAATTTTGAAGAGGAGGATATATAAAGTGTCATTTTCTTACCTTAAGCATAGAAGATGCATTACTCTGCACATCACTTATATTTAATTCAAATAGTGACAGCGATTGCACTTGATGTATGTTTCGCTCTTTCATCTTTTTTTTTTGAAAACTTTAGTAACTCAAAAAAACTGCTTGAATATAGCCATTGATTGACGTGTGATGAGATCGTCAGAACTGACTAAAGACAAACGCCCGAAATATATCGAAAACATCTGATCGCCTACAAACCCGTGACTAAAGTAAGCTGATGTCTTAAACTTACACTTTGTGCTCGCCTGATCATGGATAATTGGGTATTTTAGAGTAGATATAAATTTTTGCAAATAAATCGCCATAACTATACTGTTTTCTCTACCTACTTAAGATTAAACTGACACCTTAAAATGTTATTCGGAAATGAAAACTGTTGATTATAAAGACCTTCAGTTAAATTTTATCCGCCTAGATAATTGGCAGACAATGTTCAAAAAAGTAATATATTTTAATATTTATTTGTGCGGCTCTACAAAGCTTGATCACTTGATGGACACAATTAGGAATATACTTGGGTATCAAACTGTCGTTTGAAGAGCAGGACTAAGAAATAAATGGCTTGTTTTGTAAGTAAATAAAGATAAAATAAATAATACGTGTACGAAAAAAAAAAGATTTCGAAATTTATTAGGTAGTCAGTATTATTATAATTTTGTAACAATATTGCTGAACGGAGATTTGTTGATTTTTCATTACTCTAATACCAAACAACTCCATTTTAAATGCGATAAATAAACAACGCACTTCTGTTGAATAATTTAGTAAAAGTTGAAATTTTTACGCGGGTTTGATCGAATTAACGAACATGCATCATTTATATTTTGCATATTCGGACTCATTTATTCGGTTATAACGTGCCTAGTTTTAAATACGATTTATTGTTGCAAATCGTAAATACTTTGAATTAAAAAGAAACACGGAAGCAAAATATATTGTTGTCGTGTGGTTATGAACAATGAAGAGAAAAATTCGAAATAATTTGGGAAAATATCAAGTGAATGATGTTCTAGTTTTGGTTAGTTATTAGTTTGGTTAGTTTAGAATAAAATGAAAATAAAATTCGTGCCATAGTAGAGTACGTTTTTTTTTTGTATACAACTAATCTTTGCTTATCGTTATAGTGTTTTACTAGGCGAACTTAGCACATCTCAACAAGTGTAAATGGCATTTGAGTCACGAGTTTATATGGCACGAGTGGAGCGAGTGTATAATAAACGAGTGACTTTAAAGTCTACCAAACGTGTTGCATACTTTACCTTTTCGACGACCGTTAGTTTTTTGTACATTTTTTTAAACAACGTGAATACAATGATATTGAATACATACTGATATTGACAAACGTAAAAAATCAAGTCGTGAGATAATATCTCCGAAAACATCAGGTTCCTGCCAAACCCATGCGGTTATTCTGGAAATAAAGAAGGGAATAAAAAAAGTTTTTATTTTGTGTTCCGTCTTTCGAATTACTACAGGCTAAAAAGTTAATTTCTATCATCCCAAGGCATTATCGAGTGACTTTAGTTCTGAAAAATAAGTCGACATGGGCAAGTTATGGGTTCAATAACCTAGAAAAAAAAAACTAAATTCGATAGAATTGCATTAGAAAGACCGACAAATAGGAAAAACAAGAGCCATATCTAATATAACACCACCAAAAAAAACGTAATTTTGACATCTAACACCACCTCTTAAATGCAAGAATTCTCGGAGTACGTCGGTTACTTGGCTGACTGAGAGTTAATAAAAGTAGGCATATGGCAATTTTTAGAAAGATACTTATTTTAGGTTCTTACGGGTTAAGTGCACAACCATCAGACACCATCAATAACATTTTATGGAGTTCTGTTTTAACTAGAACTTTTTTTATTTTTTGGAAGAAAAGTAGTTTGTTTGAAACGCTATTTCTGAAATATGTTCCAATGACGCTAAATGAAATTTTAAAAACCGTTTGACAATAGTGTAAAGTATATTTTTAGTGGCAAATGCTGATTTTAGTATTGGATAAATTCCGGTAAAAAATGTAAAATGTAGCAAAAGTATTGACTACATAAAATGCCGAAATGTCCTTGAAATAAAATCGAACCTAATCTACAATAAAACCCTCGGCATACAGTTTTAATACTTTAGATACGAGTTTTATAGTGCGTGAAATTTAAATTGGGATACTGCAGCAAGAAAGGCAACTCCGCAGAGACTATTCCATTTTCTATAGGAGCTTTTCCGATCCAATTACAGCTAGGCGAGATTAAAACAAGTTATATATATACATTGCGTCCGTTCGCGTATAATGCGACGAAAGAACCATCCATTTACACCGGATAGATTTAGATCTAAATCAATAATTCCAGGAAGTACGGAGCGATCCATGTAAACACCGAGTTAAATTTCGCGTTAAAACATTTCGTGGAACGGCGTTGTTTTTGCAGTTTTACTCGATTTTTCAAAATAAACAACTAGTGTAACTTTTAGCATTGAATACCATTTTTAAAATAATGCAACAAATAGTGTCAGCACTGAAATTTACAGAGCATTAAATTGCAAGCATCTCCCGATTTGAATCTTTAGTTGAGTGTGTAACCTAAAAATCCTCGTCAAATTTGAAAAGCCTTATTTTCCCTCTGTCTGACCTTGGATTTGAAAACCTGAGACAACTTGGAATAATAAAATTAGTGTACATTGATTTCGGGAAGATACAAGGTCAGGTAAAATTAGAATAGCCTACCTATCTCTAAAATATGTCTTTCTTTTTGTATGTTTTGTGGAATTTGTTATTTTTTCTTACTTTATCCATACTTTTTTTATTATCATAATTTCTTGAAATATGACGTGCAACATAGTGAAGATTTTCTTCTATATAATTTGAAGTACATGCTAACTACATGAATAATGAATTTGACACGGTTTCTCTGTATCAAATAAAAAATTTAGTAATTGCTCAAACGCTCTAGCGCTCCGTGACACTTCGAATGAATACTAATTCAGTTAGGGGAAGTAACGGACCTACCGCAAGACGAATTACTACACAATCCTGTGACATTCATTGTCATCAATTGTGGCACGGTTGGCAGCTGAACAACAGCAGACCTCGTGGCATGGTGGCCATTGAAATGTGTATTTGATTTAAACGGTTTCGCTTCTATTACTGTTATTAATAAAACGCTTTTAGAAATAATTGAATATTGCGAAGTAACGAAATCAGAGAGCCTTTAAAGATTCTTACATAAGAGCAATTTTTTTTATATATTTAAAATATTATTACGCTACTTTTAGCAACTGCAATTTCTCAAGCAGCGAATATAAATTTCAACTCCCGGTATATTACACACCGGGAAATGAATGCATCCGTGGAGCATAGTTAAACTCTTGTCGCAATCTCATGGTTTTACGACAAGTTGTCTCATATCTCGCAACTCGCCGAAACTGTCGTTATCGGAATGGGACTAACAGGAATATGCCCGGAAAATGTGGCACTTTCGAAAGAATCCCTAATTGGCCCATTGCGTTCGCTATAGTCGGTTAAAGATTTTATGATAACAATTAAAACTTCGACCTTTGTTCGTCGGAAGGTGCTTACATTAATGCATTTAGTACCGAATAAACCCTTTTTCTGTAACTTATTTCGTATATTTCGAAATAATTATATTGAAGCCAGCCCGCTGATAGGATGCTTGACAAAAAAAAAGAAAACAAAAATTTCATTCTGCCTTTGGAGATTCAACATTTTTGACGCCACGTGGACTGTCTCATGTAGTCATTATCATGGTTATAGTCCTTAAATTTTAATATTTATTGTTATATGTTAAATAAATAAAAATATAGTGCAACTTCAATTATGAGTTTCTCAGAGCATTCTGAAGTGAAGAATTTATTATTATATGAAAATATTTTTTGACAGATTCTTTATGGCAAAAAACTTTTTAGCCTACATTTGTGACTTAACTAACCTACCTTCCTATTCTTATGTTGGACATTGTTTTTTAGTAGTATTAGAATTTTCAGCGACATTTAGGAATATCCATACAATATCTCCAACCATTTCCCATGGTATTTAAAATGCAAGCCAAGCACTACCCAGACGCTGCGCAGCAACTTGTAAGAAGAGCCAAAAAAACTTTCCATGGCCTGCCTAGACACTTAGGAAGTGTGTATTGGTGTCGTATATTAAGTTGTAACAGACTTGAAAGAAATTAATTTTGTTTTTCGTGTATCGCGTTGTTTATGACTTATTACATTGTGTACCATTATGTACCATTCTTTATATCGTCTGTTTGCCGCATAATCGGGTTGAGGCTACGCTCATGTAAAATTAAATTGCGAACGATAACTTATCAAAGACAACTTTACGAATGCGCCACATTATTTACGTACAGCGATTTGATATTATCTTGAATAACTTCCTTGCAAAATTCAAACGATGGTGCGGACAAGGGCGCAAATAATATAATATCATGTCTTCGGGGCGAAACGATCAAAGCGAAATTGAAAAGCGCATTAGCGAAACACAGCCGGCACAAATTTGAATTTGTATTGTTTCCATATATTTGCAGCTCGTTGAAACTCGAAACGGCCGTCCAACCCGGCACGCGCCGTTTGATAGCGAGAATAAAGATCCATTGTTGCAAGAATTTACATTTCTTTGAGACAGACAGTGAGATTGGAAATTCGAAGGGCAAGGATACGATCAAAGTAGGCGGCCAGGTTCGTCATTAAAAGATAGTTTTGATATTTTTTCCACTACGAATACACAATTTCAAAAAGCGAAATAAGTTTATGCCCGTTTTTGATAACATACATAGATCCACGTCAATTATGTCCTTTTGAAAGTAAATATTAAGAATATAACAAACTCGTGCCAACATCAATATAGTATAATACTTAAAAGGTTATCCTAATAGGACAACTTAAACATTTTTACAAAGTTCGCAATCAAAAATATCAAAATTTTATCGCAAAAGCAAAATGAACCGTTGAAATCAATAATAAACCAAATTCAAAATAAAGTGATAAGCCTTGCTATTCATAATTTAATAACTGTACTTCAATTTTTCAAATTACTATCTTCCATCCTCTTAATTTAAGTTCAAGATGGTTATTTCACACTCTTGCTGAATTTATCTATCCTCCAAGCAAGCAGCAAATGAAAATGGAGAACTTCAATCTTATTTCCATCAAGTTGAGGTAGGGAAAATCGTTAAATATGGAAATGCGGTTTGTTTGACAGGAATCTTCTGACAAAGTTACGCAGTTAATATTGAAGTGAAAATAAGGGCTGGGATGAATGAATAAATTTTAAATACAATCAGCGAAATTAAAGTTTATACAAAACTTCCTAGCAAGTAGAGCATTATTTGTTCGGTAAGTTGAGAATCTCTAGGCTTTTGTGACAGCGTAATGCAATTAGGAGTCATTGATTGCCCTGAGGTTGCTGATTAGTACCTACTTCATGTGGCGGATATAACATTACAATGACTACTCAATTTTGCTGCAATTCGTGATCGAATTAGCGTGTATACTTTTTTAATTTGCTTATGCAAATAATATCCATCAGCTGCTTACTTTATTTCCATAAAATAAGATCCCAATAAAAGCATATTTCTACCTAAGTATTACCACAAACTTTTCTTCCAACCAATGATAGGCAAAAGGTAAGCATTTAGAAAGTAGAAAGAAACAATGTTTATTTGTAATTTCAAAGCAGTTGGAAAAGGAGTTTTCAAAAATCGGTATTCGTCATCTTCCTGAATGAGAATAATACCGATTATTTGGTTTGATTTAGATTTGCAATATTTTATCAAAATATTAAAATATCAATCAGAAGGAATTTTATTTAGTGCGTTTCTGTACAGAGAATTAATTCCGTAGGATATACGAGGTTCGCGCCAAATTTCCCGGCCTGACATAGATGCAGCTCCAGTATCACGATAAAACGTTGTCTTCTTTTAAATATATATCTTAGTAGGCTGCGAAAAAAATTGAAGTCTTGCGTCAAATAGTTTTTTATTGACAGCATTTTAACCAAGACGTGTCCGAAAAAATGTCGCAAATAACGCAAATTGAGTAAGAGCAGTCATAAGGTTTTTCACAAAAGCACCTAAACTGTACGGCCAAAGTTCTCGTTCGTACTCTGTAGTGAAAGAATGGGCAAAACGTTTTCGAATGGGGCAGGAGTTCCTTAAAGATGATTCAAGAACCGGTCGACCAGTGGACGGAAGATATTGTTGCGATTGTGGAAGAGGTGGTATTGAGTGATCGACGTTTAACGGTCAAGGAAATCTCAGAAATTACTAAGCTTTCTGATACAACTGTTCGTCGAATCCTGCATGATCATTTAGGTATGTATAAGGTTAGTGCAAGATGCGTTCCTAAAAACCTTTCGGCAATTTAAAAACAATGCCGTCTCGAGTGTATACGGTCTTTTTTGGAACTCTGTGGATCGCAACCGAAGCCTGTGATAGAAACTATAGTAACGGGAGATGAAACTATGGTTCTCTAATATGATCCTCTATCGAAAAAAGAATCAATGGAGTGACGTCGAATGGGTGAAGCACTTCCAAGAAAATTCATAATCTGCCAGTCAACAAAAAAGGTGATGGCCACGATCTTTTGGGATTGTGAAGGAATTCTTTTGATAGATTTTCAAGAAACTAATACCACTGTCAATGGTAAATATTACGCAACAATATTACATAAATTGCGAGACTGCATACGTGTAAAACGTCGAGGAAAACTGACCAGAGGCGTGCGTCTTTTGCACGATAATGCACCTGTCCATACTGCTGGTGTTGCACAAGCTGCCATTTTAAAGTGTGGGTTCCAACATATAGATCATCCTCCCTATAGTCCAGCGATATGGATATTTGAAAAAGGACTTACGTGGACGGCGGTTTAACGACGAAGTTGAGTTAAAAGAGGCTGTTTTAGCTCATTTTGCAGACAAACCAAAAGAATACTTTTTTAAAGGGATTTAGTTTTTAATAAAGGGATGTAATAAGTGTATTTAAGTTAAGGGGGAATATATTGAAAAATAATAAAAAATTGTTACTCTACTTTGTTTCTTTCATATTCAGGCAGGGAAATTTTGGCGCTGCTCTCGTAGATATAGACACTTTTCTGAACATTTTTTTTATTCTTTAATGTACAATAAACTGGCTTCTAATAATACTAAAGATAATGATTTAAATGAACATCGTCAGCCTCAATGCAGGCAGAATTTTATCTGCTACAAAACCCGTTGTCTTTTAAATATTTAACACCCCCATTAATCTTGAAAGCAATAGCATTTCCGAACCTATATATAAATGAAATTTTGTAGTATTTTTTTTTCGATAATGAATTTCCAGCCGAGCGCTGGCGCATGTTTTTTGAAACATCATGTAGGTATTAGCGGTGTGCAATTTTCCACACGGCTCTCACATGGTCTCCATTAAATATGCAATCCGGACATATTGCGACAGTAGAACTGAATTATTTGAACTATGCACTGAAAAAATATATATCTAGAACGACCCTTTATGCATTATTCTTGGAAATTGGCATTATATTTTTGTTTTTGTAGAAAATATGCACATGTCGCAAATATTATTGTAAAACTACACGTTCTAAACAAACACATATTGTTGGTTTTGTTTGTATTGTTCACTTACAATGCGAGTTCATCAACATTTTACACATATAAAATTTTGTAAGTTCGTCTGGTTTGTGCTAGGTCAAAAGAAACACAGTCCTATACCCAGACGTCATGATAAATAGTTGCAGGGTTTTCTCCACTTCAGTAAGAAGTTTTGTGCATGTGCTGAATGAATATCCACTACATCTGATTCTATTTTTTCTTTGTTAATTCAGTTTATAAAATGTTGTTAATTTTTGAATAGGTACAAATAAAATGATGAATAGAGGTAAGTTTTGTTTCTTATTCCGTAGTCTGTATGTTTTATGAAAAAAAAAATTGTGTGGTAAAATATGTTGTGAAACAGAAGGAGCTTCTAAAGCAAAAGATTAATTACAAAATTACATCTGAAATTTTGAAACACAACACATGACATTTTAATAGTATATTATGCAACAAGTGCGATACCTGGCATTTGAGTCACGAGTTTACTTGCCACGAGCGGAGAGTGCTTAATAAACGAGTGACTTAAAATGTTTACTAAACGTGTTGTATACTATACTTTTTCTACGACGGTTAGTTTTTGCGGTAAAATCTCCGAAAACATCCGATTGCTACCAAACCCATGCGCTTATCCCGGAAATATTCGAAGTAACACTTTCCGTACGCTAGATCGCTGAATAATTAGGTATTTTAGAGAAGGGAATAAAAAAAGTTTTTATTTTGTATTCGGCCTTTCGAATTACTATGGACTAAATTCTATTGGTCCAAAGTATTATAAAGTGACTTTAGTTTAGTGAAGATGTTTTACTTTCCCCTTCACTTATATTGAATTGAAATAGTGACAGCGGTTGCACTTGATGTATGTTTTGCTGTTTTATTTTTCCTTTTTTTTGAAAACTTTACTGATTGACGTGTGATGCGATCGTCAGAACTCACAAAAGAGAAATGTCCGAAATATATCGAAAACATCTGATCGCCTACAAAACCATAATTGATAATTATCAGGCAATGTTCAAAAGAGTAATATATTTTAATATTTATTCTCAAAGCTCTTAGTTAGGATTTACTTGGGTATCAAACTGTTGTTTGAGTAGCAGGGCTAAGGGATAAATGGTTTGCTCTCTAAGACAAAAAAAATTGATTTTGAAATTTGTTAGGTCGTCGGTGTTTATTATAATTATATTACAATATTGCAGAACGTAGATTTGTTGATTTTTCATTACTGTAATACCAAACAACCCCATTTTAAATGCCATAAATAAACCACGAACTTCTGATGAATAATTTAACAGAAGTTGTAATTTTTACCCGAGTTTGATCAAATTAACGGGCATGCATCATTTATATTTTGAATATTCGGACTCATTTATTCGGTTATAACGTGCCGAGTTTTAAATACGATTTATTGTTGCAATTCGTAAACACTTCGGATTAAAAAAAAACACGGAAGCAAAATATATTGTTGTCGTGGGATCGTGAATAATGAAGAGAAAAGCCTATTTCGAAATAATTTGGGAAAATATCAACTGGACGATGTTCTAGTTTTTTGACGATAGGGTCACATACCCGGGGGCAACCGAAGACCGGACATTAAAAATGTTGTTCTATGTTTTTGTATACAACTAGTCTTTGCTTACCGTTATAGTTTTTTACTAGGCGAACATAAAATGTCCCAATTAATAGTATACTATGCAACAAGTGTGGCAAACGGCATTGGAGTCTCAAGTTTATGTCGCCCGAGCGGAGAGAGTGTTTATTAAACAAGTGAATTAAAAAGTTTACTGAACGTATTGCATACTATACCTTTTCTAAGACCGTTAATTTTTGAGTACATTTTTGCAAAACAACACGAATGTGTTCACTGACATGGCCGTTCGAATTGGCAAACATCAAAATTCGAGCTATGCGGTAAAATCACCGAAAACATCCGATTGCTTCCAAACCCGTGCGGTAATATCCCGGAAATGTACGAAGGGGCTCGGATCGGTGGGACAAGAAACTCACGTCGTAAAGTGACGCTTCCCGCACGCTAGATCGGTGTATAATTAGGTATTGTATAGAAGGGAGTAGAAAAAATTTCTCGTGAGTGTGTAAAATTAAATTGTGGTAATAAATAACCCATTCTAATTACGTAATTTCACAAAATAGCTCTTTCAGAGTGGATAGTTACTCAGAATCTCTTTTATACTAAACCTACTCGAACTCGACGAACGCGACCGAAGTTTTCACGTAATTTCGAAAAGAATTGGTTCGTGTGGACGTGAGTTACTTTATCATTCGTACGGAGGCTTTTAAGTTTCAAAAAGTAATATCAATATAAATATCAGCCGGCGGCAAAGTGAAATGATACGGGTGAGCGACCATATTCTTGTTTTATAATGCCAATTTCAATAAAACCCCCAGCGCTCCGTAAAATACCTCCAGGCTAATATGGCAAAAGGCATCGCGCGCGAACCAAGAGCCATACAATTTGTCTCGAAATTGCCGATGTTCCGTTTACAACGGTGCCGAATTAAATGTATGCGAGTCCCTTTTAACGCGTTTTGATCTCGAACTCGTACTGGAACACGTCCCTTTTCAAGTAATTTAAATAAAACGATATCAAGGTAAAGTTCCTCCCGGCTATTTTTACGGACATAAGCGTCGTGCTCGTACTTCGTCGACAACCTCGCTAACTTTAATTCCGTTTTTTTTGTTTGTTTGTTTGTTACTTCGCAATTTTGGTTAAATTAGATTGCGACGTGCCGCAATTCATTTTTAATTTGATTGAGTGTTTTACGCCTATTGCGCGGCAAACCGCATTGTGTTATACTGACGTTGCAAGGCTTTTTGAAAGCCGTTGACGTGGTTTGATATAATAACAAATATTGATTATACCAAGCAACCCAGAATGCCGTTTTTTCGCTCTCGATCCAATTTTTCTAGCACATTTCAGCTTTTTCATTAACTTCAGTTACTAGAATTCGTATAGAATTCTAGATTTCGTATAGAGGACGTATTGTGGGAAACTGTTGCCCTACCTATTTATTCCGTTGTCATATCGAAAAACGCTGTGAAGCCTATTTTCGTTAATTCCTGTTAAAACTGAATCTTTAAATAACCTTTTTCATTCCTGCTATATTACTCTATAAAATGTCGTTTTACACAAAAACAGAGGAAAAAATGTACTGCTTTTCAGGCAGTCACCTAACCAACCAATTATTCCTAATGAATTAGTTTGAGTAATCTATAAAAAATAAAGATCAAATATATCCACCGTTTAGGAAAGGAACAAAAATGTTCCTGTTTAAGTATTCCGTATGTAGAACTAATCCCCTAGAGTAAAGATCGATCGACTCGAAAGTCGCGAACCTCATAAACTAAGCCGTTTACTCGCTACCTTTCCTAAAACGTATACACAAATACGCGCTTTGAACTTCTCTGCTGAATGATATTGCAGTGAAATTCCAACAGAAAATATTATTAAAGCAGAATCGGAAGTGTTGCGATGTTATCGACAAAAGCTGAAGTAGAATGCGGTATGTATTCGTTGGTTTTCATTCTCTATATTCGGCTGATATTCGCGAAATACAAGACTCCTCTTCTACCCTCGCGGCCTCAGATAAATTGTGACATTTAGGGGAACGGCGTAATAAAGAAAACGACAAAACCTATACGTCAAGCTTTTAAACGTTGTATAAGGGAAATATGAGAATGTTTGTTGTCGGTGACAAACTCGCTTCAAGTATATAAATGGATTCACGAACAGAAATATTTAATATTTACATCGCAGATATACGGATATTTTAAATTCAATTACTTGGAACGTTAGTTGTTTGTAATACAAAGGAACATTAAAAAAAGACATTTGCTTATTCGCTTATTGTTTTTCAAACAAGTATTTTGTGGAAAGTGGAATGCAAGGATAGTCAGTGTTAATTGAATATTTGTAACAAACTCTAGTGACAAAAAGTGAAACGTTAGTAAGTCTGCTGACACGGAATGGGTAGAAATCGTCTCGATGCAGAAGTGCAACACACGCACTAATCAGAACTATATCACAGAACCATGAGAGAAGCGTAATAAATTAAGATCAAAATAAATAAGAACTAAAAGTTCAGATTTTCACCAAATTATATATTTTTACATGACAATTGTTTCGACACCACCGTGCCTTTATCAAATGTAATATTTACAAACTACCTGCTACTATATATACCGAAAAATGACAATAAAACCTTAAGTAATGTTGTGAGAATTTAAGTTCAATAAAGGAGAGCTATTTAAATCTAATTGATCGTTAAGTAATACATGTGTTTTTCTGTGTTTAAGTGTGTAGCATAATTAGAATCTAGACTATAGTTTTTAAATACTTTTTTATGTTCGTTAATGCGTTTCTTGAAGGACCTACCTGTCTATCCAATATAAATTTTAGGACAAGATCCGCATTTCAACCTATAGACACCTGATTTTTGAGATTTTGGACATTTAGAGAAGGAGAACTGGATTAAGGAAATGTGATGTGAATTTATATGATGTGAATATATACAATTTCGTGAAGATCTGAACTTTTAGTTCTTATTTATTTTGATAAATGGATTTTCATCAGGTAAAAGCCACTTCAGTTCAAGTAATAAATTAAGATATTTTTGGTTTCTATTTGTCTTTCGAAATGTCCTTGAAGTACAAATTTCAAAAGATATGTTTAATATTTACGTCGCAGATATACGAGGGTCTTAAATTCAATTTCTTGGAACCTCAGTTGTTTGTAATACAAAGGAACATGTAAAAAAAGACTGAACATTTGCTTGTCCGCTTATTGATTTTCATACAAACCTTTTGTGGAAAACGGAAATCTCTGAATGCAATTGAGTATTTGTATCAAACTCTAGTGGCAAAAAGTGAAACGGTAGGAAGTCTGCTGACACGGAATGGGTAGAGATCGTCTCGTGTTTTTTTGGGTGGTCGAGAAGCAAATGATGCAGAAGTGCAATAACCAGAACTATATCATACAACCACAAACTAACCAAAACTAACCACAAGAAAAGTGTAATAAATTTAAATATTTTTGGTCACCATTTTTCGAAGCAATAATTTCAAAGAAGTAACAATGAAAGTTGTTAGGAGTAAAGAGGAACTGCATATGAACATTTATGTTTCAATACCATTCTTCTACAAAATTGCTTATAATTTTTTAAACATTAGTATTTAAATATACAAACATTATACACGAATTGAAAATGCTTTCAATTGTGAATATTTTATAATATTATGATTTTTTTTCCTTTTTTTATTCTCTGCGGAGTAATGTACCTCTACAATAGGAATTTTTACTTAAATATGTTTCAAATGATAAATATGGAACTTACTTAATATCTCAAAAAGCAATAGAGATAGGTATATGGATATTTTACCAAAGGAAACAAACACGACTGGACTGATCATATGCTCCATGTGAAAGAGCTCTTTTCTTTAATCGCATCGATATCTGTTGAAACACAATGGTGGCTATACTTTCATATTTGAAATAATTTTGAATGTAATCCTAGAATGATAAGCGCACTATGATAGTGTCGACGTTAGAAGCAGGTATGGACAGCAGGGAAACCGAATTTTGCGATATACGGCCCCACTGCTGACTGCTTATTAATTTATAAGTAAAATTTATGTTGCCAGTAAGTTTAATGGAAGGGGTTTAGAAAGTTTTGAGAGAAGGTCGTTCTTTTAAATATGACGTGCACCTCGAACAAACGAAATACGTGACCGTATTTTCGGGGACAAAATCCTTTTGAAGTCGGATTTAATGTCATTCGGGTTTCAAAGCATACGAAACTTAATTAACTAAACTGAAAACAGGCGCTATATTTAATTATATTTAAAACCGGAAAGCGGGCGTTACTGGACTTGCGCGCGTTTTAACGAATTTAATTTTCCGATAAGAAAACAGACCACTTGAAATAATAAAATCACGTGTGACAATAGAACAAAGAACTGACGCGCCACGGACAAAAGCGGACATCCGTGGCCACAAGCGAGCTGCAAATGAGACTTTTTCTCTCTCTTTCGTTTGTCGGTGAAAAGAACAAAGACACGAAACCGTTTTTAAACCCCTTCTCGGTCGGAGACGCGAAAAAGCGAGATTGTTTTGCTCTGGTGATTTCAACGGTTATTAAATGTTACGGGGTGCTGGCTATATCTGTTAATACCGTAAATTTTATTAATTGTTGGATGGAATTGGAATAAGGAGCGCAAAAAGTTATCAGAATTTCGCCGAAGAACATTCCTATCCCTTAGGCATATTTGAAATTTACAAATATGCAGCCCGATTTTTTATTAAGAGTCTGCATCGGTTCGAAAATTACTGGAATTAGAGCTTCAGAAAAAATTATGACTAAATTATGCACAAAAAAACATTAGAATTTATTTCTAAGCACATATCTGAGAGTAAAATAAAAAATTCGTAAGTGAAGCTACAACTTTTATGACGTTATTAGAAAGCTTGAAAAATTCCGCATAGGTTTTGTTTAAGATACATTGGCGTACCGATCTTAATAAGAGTGGGGTAAAGGTCCTAATCGAATGCTCCGATTTCTACAAATTTGGACCCATTTGAAAGAGAAATCAGTCCTCTCTCTAATAAAAGAATATCCTCACAAATAGTGTGTCCGAATAAGTAAATGATAAGTTAACTTGAGAATGTGGGTCTTTGGTACCCTTTCCCTGTTATTGTGTTTGGTATATGATGGGTCCATTGTTTTACTATTCTAATATTTGACTGCAGATGATTATTGACCGATACATTAAGAACTTAAGGATTAAAAAAGTAAAACAAAGTAAACACATAAGAAGACGAATTTAAATTACAAAATAACTACTAATCTCGTTAGATATATGCATGTTTGCAAAATTTCTATATTATATTTTGGTCCACTTATACACCCATACGTTTCTCATTAACTTTCAATTGAGTAGATTTATCGCCTTGGTTGGTTGTATACAACCAGCGCGCGCATTAATTTCCAGTTTTAATTAAAAGTGGTGTGCTATGTACAGCTGGATAGTAGATTTATTGGTGATGGTATGAAGCACCTCCGCGATTTTAACGGGCCGCGGTTGTTTAAATTTTGCGTATGGGACAGAACAACTAGAGTAAATTTTATTCAGTCTTTGCCAGAGTGGGTTAGATCTCGTAGCAATACAAATAGTAATAGTAAAGTAATAGCAGTAGTAAAATCTATTAATATAAAAATGGTTTTTCAAGAGCTCAATAGTCAATTTTAGAAAAAAAAATGAGTTGCGAATAAATTGCGGTTTAATTAAATCTACTCACGTGAGATTGAACGTAATAGCTTAATTTGGGTAACAAAAACCAATGTTTGCCATCGCACAGGACTATTGGCGAGTTCGGTTAGTTTCATTTACAGTTGATATTTGCGGCCGCAGTTCGCAAATATATGTTGTTAATTGAGGCAAATATCCGATAATTTCGGATGAACAAACGATTTACGAATAAGAGTAATATTTGTCTACGAGTATTTGTGGTACGTTTATACAAAACCAGACATGTCGTTGTAAATTAATTTTTAGAAAAATACTTGCAGATATTACATTGTACATACAAATTTAGATGAGCTTTGCTGATTTTGAGCGATTCTTTGACGTAATGATAAAAACATGTCTGGATCTGAACGAACACTCCTCGTCCTGTGCGTCTACACATCTGACTGCTTCTTCTATTTCTAATATTAAATAATTTATACAACACAATCATTATACAATAAATTATACAAACATTTATTATCGTACAATGTTAAAAACATATTTAATGAATAGTAGGTTAACATTTAATTTTAAGCTAAGCCCCAATTTTCCTACCTACCCCTAAGTGAATTTTATTATACAGGGGCTTCGTGGCCAAACTTTGAAAAAATAATTTTGACACAAAAAAAATCAAACAATTCACATTTTTAATTTTTCACTTCTTTTTCGAGACCAACCATACAAACCCAACAGTTTTTTAAAACCACCAGCATTTGTTGAATAAAAAAAACATTCAACATAAAACACAAGAAAATAACATTTTTAGTTGCTTAATCTGAAAAAAAAATGAAAAGTCCAGGGGTGTACATGTACATATACAAAATTAATTTAAAAATTGGATTAAATCCTGTTGGTTGGCTATAGTAGATAGTACTTTCCGGATATGATAAAAACATTTCCCACCATTCGAACGGAAGAATAGGCGGCAAAACTTTCATTGGCGTTGGCACTCAAAGCATATGCCATAATATCACTTAATGACAATACCCGTTTAAACAAGATTATGATCTGAATCATTAAATGGGGATTTCTATTTCCTATTATTGGCTCTTTGTTTTTGATATACAATACAACTTATCTTCAGATCAACTTAGTAAATGCGGTATCACTTCAATTTGAAAATTATTGCTTTGACACCAGGATAATTACGGGATCAAAATTTCTATTCCTTGTCTTTCACTTAGCCGCCATTCTTATTTGAGAATGACTTTGCTTAGGAGCGTAAAATTTCAGACAAATTTGTGTTTCAAGTATATATTTTGAAATAAAAATTCTTCCTAGCATTTACAAAATTCGTTTATTGATTCAAGTGGATTATCCTATTAATTTATTTTCTAAATTGAATATATGCCGATCATAATAGGAGATAATGTTTTTTGAAATATTTTCGCAAATGCAGCGTTTCCGAATTTAACACTGGAATCTGCAGAATCACTACGTAAATGTGACCCAGAAGTGATCCAAACATTTTTTGAGTTGTTTAGAAATTTTACAAACAACATCACGACCTATCTTTTATTACACTTGCGAATGATAATTATGTATTTGTTTTGACAGTCTGCAAGACGCATTTTCTAACCTAAGAAATAAATTGTGTTTCTGGTTTACTTAAGGAGGTCTTATAATTTGATTGGCGGTATTTGTCGAGATGAAAATATGGATTATCAGAATGTTCTCTTTTTAAGTTGTCCGTAATGGTCATTAGGGCCTACATACTATTTATTTACTTATTTACAAAACTGTTAGCAGGTAAAGCACAATTTCAAGGCCGTAATTGTGTTTTACCTGTAAAGTAAGTAAAGCTGGAAAAGAAAGAAACAAAACTAGATAGAACATACAAAAGAAAACGTAATCAATGTTATTATATGTGTTATAAAAATTAATTAATATTCCTAGAATAATCTCAATTATATTCACATGCAGAGTAGTTTTCATTATTATGGATGTTGAGAACTGTATTGTTAAAAGAATTGGTGGTACCCACCCATCTACAGTTCTTTTGTTTCAAATGTCGATTATGCGCTCCACGTCGGCAGTGACAGTAAAATTGACTTCATTCGATGTTATTTGAACATCTTCGCTGTCGATGACTTTGGATTTCTCGTTAGGTTAACTCGTTTCAGCAATCTCGCTTGGGTTTATTGAGGGACGTGCCAGTATTTTGGATGAAATTGTAGGAGATTCCCTTCGAGGTAGAGACTGTTCAGTTTTCGATATTTCGAGTTTATGCGAACGATTTGCTCATTAGCATCCTTCAGAACATTTATTAATATAGTATGGGTCCTCGATTAGATAAAATAAAAAGATACAAAATTTTCTGTAGCAGCTTTATTTTTTTACAAATACTAAATATTTGGAAGAAACCCCAATGCTAATTTGAGCATCAGATTTAGAGTACACCTCTATTTATTTATTTATATAGCGTACGGCGTTTCGGTATATTCAACAAACATACGTAACTAACTTAACGAATTAACCTCTAAATTATGAATGTACATGCAACTGCCACTTCTTTTCACAACTTGATGAGTCGATCACATCTCACATAACAACAAAGGTTATTTTTCCGTAAATAACATTAATGATTTTTTTGACATTTATCTTATAGTTCTAGCACAGAATTCTCGGCCATACAATCGGAACAATCGTATTTTTTTGAATCAATCGCGATCATATCTGTTCGTGGCGAACGCATTTAAAAGATCATAACCACTACTTCGTCATTGCTACCGTTATCGACTACCTCGACGACTTGTCTATGACAGTATAACCCCATAAGTAAAACATATCGCTTCCTTTAACTTCTCTCAACGTAGTTGTTATTGCCCGCAGCGTACGTCTTTCTGAACTTTGCGATGATATTTTCAAACAAGAACAACAATTCCATTTGGTAAATTAACCTTGCTTCCGTTACACATCTACAAACGATCGCCATTGTGGAAACCCGAGAACTTTGAATCGTTATTTATCGAATTGTAAAAATTTATACCGTACCACCCGATACGCGATATGCAATTTTCGTTTAACCTATATTCTCGTATGATATACCTATAAAAATACGGGCCCGTTCTTCTATAGCCAATTACTCAATATATGGCTCCATAATTCGGTATTCCGGGCATTTTTCTCCCCGAAAAGATATAATGCAATTTAAGATTTACTGCAATTCTTAGCCAACGACGGCAACCGTTCGAGAAAATTTACGGAGGCATTAACGTATGATTGATGCGGCGGTTCCGTACGGCATTTTAAGGAGTGTTTTACGCGGCAAATTGGTCCGAAATTCATTTCTTGTTTGCCCGAACAACGGCTGATTCTTAACTTAACAAAGCAATTGAGTCGCTTAAAGCGCTTTCTTTCTTTTCTATTTTAGAACCGACTAAAAAGCGATCTACAAATAATCACATCGGACATGCTCGATAAGTGCCAAACATGAGAGCAAAGGTAGAGCAACCAAATATGCTCAACAATATTGTCTTTATAGATAGAAACTACAGGCCAATCGAAACGGTTATACAGAGATTGTGGGTGAGTCTGGTCTCATTACTAATACTATAGTAATAGCTATTTTACAAAAAAAATCAAGTGGTGGAAGATGTGCCGTTTTTGTTTTAGGGTATTTATTTTTTGAAATTATCATGATTATTTTAATCATTAAAAGCAGGTTGAAACCTATTTTCTACAAATAGCACATAATTCTGATTAAAACTGTATCATTAGAATCAATATGTCAAATAAAGTAGACGCAGCGTGAATTGTTGTTTAACCGCTTTAAGTATCTCACAGTTGCCGCTCATATAACAATTCAAAACATTTAATACAAAAGGAAACGTTAAATGACATGAGTCAAAATAATAATAAATAAATAAATTCAAGTATAATGCACACATTTCTCCAAGCTATTTCTACATAGAACAAGATGATAACAAGTTAAAAAAAATCTATTATTACAATATGACAGCTGTTTTGGCAACATCATGCATTAATGAAACATTGCATCGAGTATCTTAGATCATATATATTATGGTAAAAAAAAGATAAAAATTTGAACGATTTGTTCTCATGGAGTAAATTCCTATTTCTATTGAGTAATCGTAAATTTAGCGTCAAAGAATATCTCGTTTGCGTGTGACCAAAAGAAATTAGACTTCAACGTGACGAAAGTGACGAAAATATTTACACAACTTATCCAATGCAGCTTACTAAACTTAATAAAAGTTTGCTAGTGCTGGCTAAGACCATTTAAACTCGAAATGTGAAACTGTGAGGCAACTGTTCTTGTTTTACTAATACATCGGAGCTTCTTTGTTCTGGTTAATGTACAAAGGATAATAGAGTTTCAACTTCCATGTAATTTCGAGGAAAGCAAACAAGATAATCTATCATATTTTCCATGTAACCCGTATAGTTTATAACAGCTGGTGCTGCATTATCTCATTATTCGGATAGTCTGCAAAAACTTATTAATACACAAACGATGTGAACGTTTTCTTCGAAGTGGAGTATAATAAGTTGCAAAGTGATTTAGTTATATTGTATCTATTAGAAGGAATTAGAGAGATATGCTGTGAGCAAATGCTAAACAGTCAATGAAATCAACAAATATCCAAATTAACCTAGTGAATTTTGTTCGTGACCACACTACTAGTTGGTTAATAATAAAGGAAGATCACATTTTTGATATTTCAACCTATGTATCATCCCAAAGACAAACTACAAAACCAGGTCTTCAATATAATTATTTCATAAAAGACTGAGTAGGGTCAATATTTCTAGTTCGAGATTATAATGTGTGCTCAGCTAGAATGCCGCTTGATAACTCTGCCATTATGGATGATTATATATTAGGCGATAATATGATAAATTTATGAATTCGAAAAAACTTTGGTTGAAAGGTTCCGTGTCTCCCTTATATTATAAATAACAGTTACATTACACCTCTGAAATCTGTTTTATTATTTTTTCTAGTTCTAATCTAATTTCTAGCTTTTAAAACTAATAGGCAAAGCCTAACAATTAAGAATTTCATGCGTTAGGGGTTGCTTTTTTAGTAACCTCTATACTAATGTTTAGGTAATAATATACATATAATATAAACTAAGATTAAAAAAAAATGACGTCCAAGAAAATAATACCTAATTACCTAATTTCCTCAATTTATTGATTAAATTAAAGAAAAAAACAATGCTGCAAGGATATTATAAAATAAAGCCGGACAAATGCGTCCTAGTCTACAGGATACGCGATAAGAAAAATTTGTTTCAAATACAAATCTGCAAAAATTTTGTGTAACACGAAGTGGCAAATCCCGGTCCATAAATCTGGACCACTTAGCGTCACGTCCACTCATTCAGCTGTTTCTTTTCTCGTCTTTCACGCCACACCGCGTTTTTCTCCGAAGTTGGTGTTTCATTAATCCGCACACGGAGACGAAGTTTTCCAGGAAACAAACTTCGAACTCGTTTTAAAACTATGATGCCAATTCTTTGATATCCGTTGTAAATTTAACTTTTGGTCATTATATCCTGTGTAGCCCCTCGCGTTGATACAAAACTTAACAGATCAAACGAACTTGCCTGTAGTGAAGTTCGATCTGAATTATATGAAGCCTCGTCGAAAAATACCACCGAATTCCACTAACCAAACGCATATTAAAGATATGGAATTTCTGGTTCCCTGCATTCTGCTACCATCGGTCCATCATCCCGGCGTTTTACCTCATTCTTTTTAAGTTATGGGTTGGGAGGGACTTAATTATTTCCACGAGGCTACCGATAAGTTCGTTTGATCTGTTAATTATATTACGCCTCGTCCTCATAATTAAGTATACTGTATAACAATTATAAATATATAAAATAACGAATCGATTGTTAAGCACTAAAAAAAATAGTATTTTTGTAACCTAAAACGAAATACATATAAAAAGTAATTAGAAATTATGAGACCAGCCTCAATAAAATTTGATGTTTTTGACTTTTCAGTCCATCCTGCTGCCAGCCCAATTACATTAATACTTGCAATACTGCATGCCGTGTACTATGGGCAGTAAATATGCATGTGTCAAGACCACTGCTTTTGAGAACTACTCTTATCCATCCACAGGTTTTGCATTTTTAAAAGGCCTTTTAAAAGTAATAAATAGTGAATTGCACTGGGAGTTTCTTAATTATTGCGTTTCTTTAAGTATTGCATTAAATACCTAGCCACACATAATGAAGGATCTGCCTCATAAAATGGTAGAACTAGAGTTGCCTGTAATCTATTTAAACCAGACGTTTTGAGTCGCTTAGGGAGTCTAATGGTCTGCACCCTTTGTCCAGTACTAGCGCTAATAGTGCTGAGAACTTGTAAGTTAATTTTTGTAAATGTCATTAGAATGTATTAGAATAAATTTATGTAGTTAAGGACAATAGATGAGTTCCAGGTTTAGCTGCATTTGAGTTTGTTGAGTCGCAAATTAAAAACTCCTTTAAAAACCTTTTTAACCTAATCATTAGCAAAATCTAACCCTGCTATTTGAGCTGTTGCACATCTAATGAGTTCAAGATGTTACAATTAGAAATGTTTCTGGCAAAGCATTTTATAGCAAACAATGCAGCCAGTTATACTTTATATTTCCCTGCATTTCGTCCCTATTCCAGAAACCATGAGCCCATTTTTTCTCACAGGAACTGCCCCAACCAATTGTCTATGCGTCAGAAGAAATGCTCAATTTAAAGTCTTTTGAGGGGAAATTATAAAAAGGTTTTTTGATGTTTTTTTTTCCACTCCCGTCTGTAAAATACCTAATCCGACCCACTTCGGACATTTCCGGGATTTTACCGCACTCGTTCATTAAACACTCGCTCCGCTCGTGTCAAATAAACTCGTGAGTCAAATGCCGTTTACCGCACTTGTCGCATAATATACTAGAATCCACCAAAGAAATTCATTTGTTAATTCGGAGGGAATATCCGGAATATCAATAGCGGAGTCCAAGTCTCCCTGAGATTTTAGAAGCGATTTTACTAGATCAAAATTTTTTGTCTTTGTCATCCGTACATAACTGCCGGTGAAAAGATCAATAAAGTGAGCAAATTCTCTGATTCTACATTTTTTACGTTCTATAGTACATTATGTAACAAGTGCGGTAAACGGCATATGACTCACGAGTTTATTTGACACGAGCGGAGCGAGTTTTTAATAAACGAGTGACTTAAAAAGTTTACCGCACGTGTTGCATACTATACTTTTGCTACGACCGTTAGTTTTTGGGTACATCGTCGCAAAACAACACGAATACAGTCACTGACATGACCGTCAGAATTGACAAACGTCAAAATTCAAAGCGTGGGAAATATCTCCGAAAACATCCGATTGCTCACAAATCCGTGCGGTAAAATCCCGAAAATGTCCGAAGTGGCTCGGATTCGTGGGAAACAAAACTGACGTGGTAAAGGGACGCTTCCCGCACGCCAGATCGGTGGGTAACTAAGTATTTTACAGACGGGAGTAGAAAAATATTTTGTAGGACGCTTGATAATTTTTGGTTTTTTAACGAAACCAAACAGGCTATCCAAAATTTCAGAGTCAATTATATTATTTTTAATGACGAAAAGCTTTGCTCCTTTAAATATATCAGCCTGTCTAAATACATTATTTTATAGTCGGATGCAGAATTATTTTGCATTCATTGACTATGCTTTCCCCAAAAACTATTATAAATTCTTTGGTTATCCTGTATTTTTAATTTTAATACGACATCGAAAGGGCTACAGAAATATCTCAAAATCAATATGAAATAACATTATACATCGAATCATCCAATAGTATACAGAGTTTGTTATTTAAAGAAACCGAGTTTAATAGATTTGAAAATGATTTAAGTAATAGAAATAAATTGAAAAAAAAATTGTTCTTATTTGTCTGAATAACTAGTAAAAATTTTAACAAATAACCACATAAAATATTTTCTGCTGGATTATTTTGGATTCTGCAAAATAGCTGACATTTTTATATTCTGCCAAAAGTAGAATACTCTGCGTGCAATACTTTTCATTTCTGAAACAATTACATGGCATAATATATTTTGTCTACTCCCGTCTGTAAAATACCTAATTACTCAGCGATCTAGTGTGCGAGAAGCGTCACTTTACCACGTCAGTTTCGTTTCCCACGGATCCGAGCCACTTCGGACATTTCCGGGAATTTTACCGCTCGGGTTTGGGAGCAATCGGATGTTTCCGGAGATATTTCCCATGCCTTGAATTTTGACGTTTGCCAATTCTAACAGTCATGTACGCAAAAAATAACGACCGTAGAAAAAGTATAGTATGCAACACATTCGGTAAACTTTTTAAGTCACTCGTTTATTAAACACTCGCTCCGCTCGTGTCAAATAGACTCGTGCTTCAAATGCCGTTTACCGCACTTGTCGCATAATATACTATTTGCCTTTAAAAATTAAAAATGTTCTTATAATCCACAAATATGTGTTGACATTCTTAAGAACTGTCTATTTGTCTGCAGCTGCCGTGAAAAACAATAAAAGCTCAAAATCGGCAGTACATTCGGTACGAATGTGTTGGTAGGACGAGTTTTCAATTAAATGGTCGAGCAAACAAAAAAATTACCGCCTTTGCAAGCGTAATACAATGTACCCAGAAACAAACAAATCAATTAACATCGCCCTCGCTGGTGGTGTCGAAAGCACCGAATCAGCGACACTACTCAGGACGTTGTTTGTCGCCTAACATTGCGAAAGCAAAGCAATAAGAACAAACGCCAGATACGTGATTCAGCAATAGCCGAACGTACAAAGTGGATTGGGCTTAAATTCACCCGCGTAGGGGAAATTCGGAGCCAGCAACAAGTATACTTCGCAGAATCAACATTAATCAAAGCCTATTGTTATAGTTGAAGGTTTTTAGACGGCGCTGGAGTAACATGTTGCTGAATATATTACGCTGCGCTTTATATCCATTATTACTTAGCGATGATATGAACTCATTTATTTTTCATTACACAGCGATCTAACAATGAGTGCGAACCGAATTGTTTATATTTTATTGAAACACCAATATCTATCTTCGTCCGGTGATACGAATGCAACATATCTTCGTTGTTTTCTATGCATTTGTGGTAAATAATATTAAGAATAACATAAATAAACAGCAAGCATGTTTTTTTAAAAACAATCATCTTTTTCAATCACATTTTTGCTATAAGTCAGAAACGACAGAAGTATCGACCTCAAAAAATGCTGTACGGACCAGCAATATGACTCAAAAAAGATTTTGTTTATTTTATCTATTTATTTTAAAATAATATGGAGCTATTAATCATCTAACAGATAAGTGACAAATAGAAGTTCTCTAAAGTAAAGCCTAGCCTATAATTTTGCATGTAATTTCAAAAAGCAGTTCTGTTTCAAACCTGGAAGTACATAGCATACTTATCAGTTCCGGCCCAGCCAGAATATTATGTTCCGTTAAGTAAATTAAGAATGGAATTTAATAAAATTATTTAAAAAGTCTCAGAAACCATTCTGTTGTTCTGTAACTATTTTCGATTTAGTAGTGGCCGGCCAAAAAGGTAGAGAAGAGAGGAGAATACCAAAACGAATGTGTTCCTTTTCAAGATATTTTTGTAATAAATAAATTAAAAATCAAGAATTGAACTGAGGTGGCTTTTACTTGATGAAAATCGATTTATCAAAATAAATAGAAACTAAAAGCTCAGATTTTCACGAAATTATATATTTTTACATGACAATTGTAAAATGTAAATGTAAAAATATATAATTTCGTGAAAATCTAAGATTTTAGTTCTTACTTATTTATTTTTTTTAAAATCAAGGTTGAAAAGTAGATAAAATAGAAGTCAAACGTTCAAAATTAATTCGCTTTTTCAATTAGATCTGCATTTGTATTGAAATTGCTTGGTCGCACTTTGAAGACTACCGTTCTGGTTTGAAATCAAGGCGAGCGATAGCGGACGTAGAGAAATACTAGAGATTGTCATTAAACAAGGTATACAGTACTAACTAGTCATAAGCTGATTGAAGTAAATTTAGAAATCGATCGATTGTTAACTCCGTAAACGATAAGTAGTGTTTGGTCTCTTGGGATTGATTTTCTGATCAGGGCTTAAGTGTTAGTATGAGCCAATCATCAGTAAACTTTCCCAAATGTTACGCTCGTCAAATAGTTCTCGTTTGTCAGCATTGACCGACAAATAACCCATGTAAAGGCGAATTTGTGAACAACGTGCCGGATAATATTATTTCTCTATTTTCCACTCCGCAAAAGAGCCCCATATGCCGCGACGACGACGTATGCTCGGCTATTTTGAAATAACGTATTACTTTTCTCCGCATTTTCCGAACTGTTCGTGCGGTTAGCGCGAATTCGTTGCAGGTGCTAGCGAAAATAACTGAACACCCAGTGGGGTGGGAAGCCCTTTTCCCCAAGATAAATTTAGTTTCGAGCGAAAGGGTTGTTATGTGGCAGGAATACAGTGTATTGACGTCGCGATTGTTGGCTGTTTGACTTGATTATGACAAACGAGTCATGAAAAATAATTCTACGCGATACTTTGTTTTCCTAGCGTAGTGTCTGTCGCCATTGACTTCCTACCACGTCCCACAATTTAGTCCGCAGAACGGATACTTAGTGCAAAGTTCTCGACAAAAAACAACGGGAAAAAGCGTAGAAGAAAAGCGGCAACATCTAGCATAGTATCCCGACGGGAAACCGTCACGATTCCTTTAATTTATTTCCTCTTTAGCGTCGGACTTGTACGTATAATTCATAGCTACGACCGGATTTTTTTTTGCCCTCCTACTAAACTACGGGGAGTGTCGTAACCTAAGTACCAAAATAAAGATACCGCAATAAACTAATATTGTTACTAATATTGTTTTGTTGGAAGGGACAGGGAAACTGGGTACAACTGAAAATATTTCAGGATTTACACCCCCCCTCCCCCTTCCGCCAACCACAAAAAAAGATACAACATTATCACCAAATTTATGCTAGATTTTCGGAGCACTGATACAATGTGTCAAATAAATCGCGAATTCCTGTATCACTAAACAACTATTTTTTATTGGTTACGTCGATAGTTTAAAAAGTTGTCTCAAAAAGTATGAATTTTTGTTATATATACGCACCCTTGAATAAGTCGTACTTTTAAGCACATAAAAGTTCCTTCGTAATGTTCACTAAACTAACCAACCAACACCATATTAACAAGTTTCGTTTATGTCTCAGTATGTAAAGTGCCTGAATGATTTTCGATACAAAGCCCACCTTTGAAAACCGTATTGATTACTTGTTAGACATTTGGTTCAAGTTCTAGAGTGACATATTTAGGATGTGTAAATATTTTCACAGCATAAAATATATAATCAAGGTATTTTTTTTTTAACTCGTGGAAACCTAAGTACTGATTTTAAAGTATATTGGTTTTGATAACTTAAAGTGTTTTTTACTTTATATACGAAGTCATTCCTATGGAGACTACAATAGGATTGGTGCAAGGTCGAAGAGTTAAAAATATTTCCACGGTTAAGGCTAAAGTGACACCTGAACATAATGTTAACAAAAAACGGCGCTTTTATTTTCTGATAGGCGAATAAAAAGTTTATCTGACGTTTTACGGGTTGTACTCAGACAAGTTGGCATGGTTTGTAATATTGCTTTTGTGTTTTTTTCCATTATTATCTGTAAAGTACACTAAGCACAAATACAAACTGGCGTAGATTAAATACAAACACACCTTTACACGAGTCAAAAATAAACCTAAATAATAAAATAACACTATAACCTATCGATCGGAAAGCAGCGGTATGAGGTCACGATCATTCCCCGCGTTTAGTGTGGTTTAAAAGAAATAGCCGGTGTTGTTTATTGTAACTTAGATATTGAACGCTTTGTTTTTAATGTCCAGCCTGCGGGTCAAAGTTAACTTTTTTAAATGCATATATATTAATATACTCTGTATATTTTGAAATATCCTTTTGGAATTGGGTGTTTATCACAACTTTATTTTAAATTCAAAGGCGTTTAAATGGAAAGGGAAATAAGAAAACATCTATTATTTTGGACAAATGAATATATAATTAAAAATTGATTGATCTACTTTTTGTAATACCTTGTATATAAAATTTAATTTAAATTACGTATTTGCTTTGTGAATATATCTTCCACTTTTTCCAGCCTATAACTGATGCAAAAACCTCTACAGCGTAGCAATAAAAATGAGATTGTTTAGTATGTTGTTTAAGTCAGACTTTTTCCTCACGAATTTGATTAAAGTGATTTTTTGTGCAAGTGAAATTTGTAATCTCCAACACATTCAACACTGATCTCAACTGATTCCCATATCGGATATTAATGAAGTTATTTGAAAGCGTATGCATATAACTGCTAGATATCAGCCATTGCGTATTATTTTCTACGACTTCTCAATACAGAAACTGGTGCACGGGGTTGCATTCCAATATCACGACTCGATGGTTCATTATCATTCCCTTCACTAATTGTAAATTCAAACTCGATTATTGCCGACTTAATTGCAATTTTAGCCAAAGTAAATTATTTCCGTACGTATTCCATTATGGCACGTATACACGCATGGTGGACGGTAGATAGTAATCGAAATTACGCTTTGTTTCTTGACAGCATTTTCAATCGGATCTCTCTATAGAGGCCATATATTTTGTTAATAGGCGCCATTTATTTCTGTTTAACTCTTATTTTTACAAGCGGGCGGCAATTTTCTAAAGTGATGTCCAATTTTATTTTGCACCTGCGTATTTATTTTGTTTTTTTTTTCTACGGAAACGGGAAAGTTGCTTTGATTGTGTAATGAAATGCGTACACCTCAAATTCCGTCTTATCACAGAACTTTCGGCCTTGGCAATTAAAAGCAAGAAACACTGCAATAATTAATATACTATTATTAATATAATTATGTTATAAAGACCGAACATATTTCAGCTTTTTGTTATAAATATACGCAGATGATATATGCAGGCAGTTTTTAATAAGTATAAGATATCTAAAACAACAATTCCTCAAGTATTTTTTATATAAACATGTGTGTACACTAGGACGTCGCATTTGAGATAAGGGTTTTCGAAATTCAAAGAAATGGAGGGATCAAAAAGTTTGGAGTAAGTCATACTACTAATTCCACTTTGAGACATCAGCTTCATTATTCATTGGAGAGAGCCATTTTGGGAGGGGAGAGTCATCTACATGATTCAAGTGTTTCAGAGCGATTGGATGTCTTCGGTAGATTTTAATATTCCTAAATTTGAGACCAAATATAAAAAATAATATTAAAATCAAAACAAAAAAGCAGCCGATGTTCTGACAGACAATTATTAAAAAACACTACGTATAACCAACGAAAATATTTTAATAACATTCTCAAACTGCATATATACGATGTTACGGCAAGTGATTTCGTCAGATGTTAATCATGAAATGGCCAAAAATAAAATCAGGAAACAATTTTACGAACAAAATTTTTTCTTCGGAGCTACTTTCTAAAAATATTTGCGAAAGAAATTGCAAGTGGCACAAATTGATAGACGTACGTTGAAGAAATATCTTAAAACAGCTGGGTCGCCGCAGGGTAGCAATCTGGATTCTTTGCCGTTTGCTTTTTATGTTGTTCAAAAATTCTTTATCCTCGTATTTAGCTTGTCCACTAAGTCTGTTCATTTGGTCTAAAAGTCTAAAAACCTATGTTTATTGAAGAGGCGCATCTTAGGTAATTATATGTTGCAAATTTATGTAATTTTCGACCTTAACGCTTTTATATTTTTTATAACTGCATTTACTGTTTTTTGAGCAAAAAGTAATTATTATCATTACACAATTATTTTCACATCAATTGTTTAACCACGGGGTGGTTTATTTATAGCTTGTCTTTGGATGTTTTCCACAGGTGTTTCGAATAAAGAAAATTTCTATTTGCACTTGTAATATTTGTATTACTGACCCACTATTTACCACGGTGTGTGTAAAGTGTCCTATAAATAAAACACAGTGAAAAGGACTCCCTGATAGTTTCGGCAACTTCATTGTCTGAAGATCTACTATGTTTCCAATTAAAATGTAAGGTATTGATAAAATTAGACTAACCAAAACTACAAAATTATGCGTTCGACTAAAGCCGACGATTATAAAACAAAGTATAACCATACTTCTATGTGCGAGTTTTAAATAAACACACTCCATTTTAAGAATAACAAGAGTTGCTCCATTCTGGGTGAGTTGAAGGATGGATGCCGCAAATCAGTTGAATTCCGCTTTCTGGAAGGCAATTTGTCAAATTACTCGCAACCCGCTGAACTATATATATTTTATTCGGGTCTGGACCGCGTATGTATGTATAAATTTATGATGAATACCCAGCAGACAAAGCATTTACGGGTGGAAAGTGCCTGTCATTTCCTTGAATTATTCCCCTTCGAACAATACAGTGAGGCTGGACTTGCTTATAAACTGAACATGATCGCGAGACCATCAAGAGTTTTGGGGAAACGCTTGGAGTGTTTTGCTATGCGATTTATCATATCTATATGCCGGAATAATACTAAAAATTCGGGCGAATATAACTGCAAAAGTTAGGAACAAACTCCATTCAACTAACCAAATAATAGAGAAACTAAAATATGGACCAAGGATTCCGTTGCAGGTGCTGATTTTTGCGAAACTTTAAAGAACCTTGTACAAATACACATTAATTCAGCAACGGCGAATAATAATATTGGAAAGCGGCGATTTCATTAAAACTTTCCTAAAGTGCTTTTAAGATTCTTGGGTTATGGAAAAAATATGCTTTATTATTTTTATTTAAACGTAAATACAAAAGGACATTATTTACTAGTTTAGTATCATATTTTCAGGTAATTTTCATTTTGGTTAGTTTTGGCCTAATTTATATATATTATTTTTGAAGCATCTTGAAAATTAATTGCTGGGGAAAAAGATTTGTTTTGTGGCCACGGGCTAACTACGTAACCATGGCCAACTTTGTAAATTTTTGTAGGATAGTATAAACCTTTTATCTGCGGTTCTAAATTGCGCAGCAACTAGTATTTGAAAAGTTTTTAGTGACCTTTTGAAAATCAATTATCCAAACATTGTTAAAGAGTCGCCGCAAATTCCAACGAATATGTTGTAAGCGAGTAACCAGCCGTTTTCGTAAATGAACGAGTCATTTGAAATTTAGATTTAATCCCGAATGCAAACTAAGTCCCCAGCACTGCGAATCGCACATTCAGCTTTTAAATGTTCCTTAGAAAGCTAATGTAATGTTACACTAATGTAATGTAGTGCTAGAACTGATTGTATTAAGATCCCATGGAGGATATTATAATAGAACACAAAAAAAGCAGTAAATCGCATGCCAGTTTAAAATGCATTCCACTCAACATGTCGCAGGTTGAAGGTTTTCGTGCTAAAACAAACAAACGTCCGTGTCGCATATTTGTTTTACGGTATAGCGAAGTAATATGAACGTTGATGCAATTTGCACATAACGGATTTATTTGCACGTATGAAATAACTTGTTCCAGGAAAATGCGATTGGATGAAAATGCAAAAATCTCGGTCGTCTGAACAATGCGGGTAAATTGTGGGGTAGGTCTGGATATATATTATTATAAAATAAATCAAATAGGATACAGTTGCAATGGAATTTAAATTTTTTAAGGAAAATCAGATAACTGGTGATATCTCTTTCGATACATATATTTGGAAATGTTGTATATACATTTATTGTCGAAAGTTCATTGGTTTGACAATAAGTTTAGGTGCACAAGAGCAATTTAAACAAAGAAGAAGATATTTAGAATGTAAACTTACATCCTTACATCAACGAACAAGAGTTAAGACAAGTTATGGTTTAACAGTATTTAGGGTTACCAAAGGCCTGAAACAAAAATGCACTAAAGATTTGGAAGCGAAAGTGCAAGAATATGTTTACACTCTATCGTTCGCGTCGATGGACAAAATGATGAATACATGGCCCGCAAACTGATGGAGGAATATGACAGTCGGGTTTGGAAGTCAACATCGACAAGACCGAATACATGTGCATTGAAGGACAATAAGATCTACGACTGGCAACAGGGCATACCATTAAACACCGCATTGGATACAAATATCTGGGAAAATCGAAAAAGGCGGAACTATGGACGAAACAATAGCAGAGAGCATTGTACAAGTAAGAAGAGCAACTTCAATAAATAACAAAAAAAGAATTTAGAATTCAACTGGTTAAAAGCATCATAACATATAGTTCTGAAATATGGCCTATGCAAAAAAAAACACAAAAAATACTAAGAGCCACGGAGATGGACAAGGGCGGCTAGAAGAGACAGAATACCAAAAGATACGATAAGACAGAACATGGAAATCAAACACGATATCATCGATGAAATTACAACTCAGCAGCTGATAGGGTATGGACACGTACAAAGAATTCCACAATATCGAGTCCCAAAAAAAAATTTAGATTGGAACCCTCAAGGAAGAAGGAAACGAGGCAGACCACGCAAGAACTGGAGAGGGGGAATCGATAGTGAAATTCGAGAAAGAGGCCTGGGGGACATTTTTGTATTTACCAGGTAGCAAGTTTATTATGGGATAATACTTTATCTCAGAACCTGTAACAAATATCAAACCAAAAAAAAGTTATTTGGAATCACTTATACTTTTAAAGTATTGTAAGGTTGTATACAGGGCGGTTGTCGTTGTCTAGAAAGTAAAGTTTCTTAAATTTTTAAATTCTAAAAAAGGGGCGTTTCCAAACACTTTTGACGATTTTTTCATTAAAATTTTTAATGTTAGTTTTTGACCATCCTGCGCTAATTGATTTTTAAAAAATCAACACAGACCACTAAAGAAGAAAAATAGTTGATCGCAAATATATAATAAATGGATACAGTTGGAGAAATCGATAGATATTTAAACCTGTAAAGTTTACTTTTCACATAAAATTGAAAATTTGTCAGTAACGGTAGACTTAGGATAATATGTACAAAATATGTCTAGAATTTATCGACGAATTCAAAAATGGCTTTTTATAAAGGTTCCAGTTTTAAATACAAAAGTTGTTACTTACGTACGAAAATACAAACATTCTGTATATATAACAATATGAAATTTTAAAAGCCCAAACCACATTTACCTTTAAGTTCCCTTGAAATTTTTTACGGATTTTGAAATAAAGTGTGATCCCAGAATGAACGAGCGACCTTTTTTAATTCCTCATTTACAGTCGAGGACAAGTAGTCAGCCAAGCGAAAAAGAGGATATTCCGAGGTTGTTATCAAGGGAAAGTCATGTAGTCATTGGCTGCTGGTCCTTTGGATGTGGAGTCTTTAAATACCCGAATTTACACTGTCTAAGCGTTTGTTCGGAACGCATGTCCTAGTTAATTAGGTTATTTTTCGTAGGAATTATAATACAACAAATGTAATTATAAACCCTGTTTCATATTTGTAGCCAACTGTGCGGAGCTGGCAATAAAAAAAAATGAAAGAAGGGAAAACTAATTTATTGAGAAACAATTTATTTACAACTGCTCAATATGACCCCCGTTTCTATCGATGAACTCTCTATAATCATCTAGTTTATTCAGATTATTAACGATAAAGTGACTATAATTTTCATTTGTGTCATTAATGTATATAATGCAGAAGTTGGTCTCGCAGTGCTTCAAGATTTCCAATAGGACGTTCACAAATTTATCTTTTTAAGAAACCCTGCAAAAATGAGTCATTTTAATTTCAGGGACAGAAAATTTGACAGGTAACAATGAATTTTTCAAAGAAACTTCCGGAGGTTGCAGTACATATTTACAAAACTTCTGGATCCCGCATTTTAGCTTCTTCAGTTAAGCTCTGAAGAAGCCAACAGAATGATTGGCGAAACGTCAGCAAGTTCGATTCATCATCAACCGACCCAGGAAGAATCCAGAAGTTTTGTAAATAGTAGCAATGAATTCATTTGACACGGTGACGGCTACTTTGATTCATTTATTCAATATTTCAAATTTTCGGCAAAATACTTCAAAAAACAGATTATCGAGACATAGACAAACTATATATTTTGTAATCGTAGATCGCTCTCTTTAAAAACATGGACCGCTAAATAACTGCAGTAAGTGGGGTGTCAATATATGAGCAATAACCATGTAAAGTCTGTTCATAGATATAAGAAAGTGACTAACTGATACGAATTAAGGAAAGACCCGGGCACTTTGCTTAGAATTTAATTATTTGGGGTTTTGTTAGGAAAGATACTAAACAATATTTATTTATTTGTATTTATTGTATGTATTTATATTTAAATCTAAATTGAAATTGCAACTTAATTTTATTACCTACTTATATTACTTTACTAAACTTTTTAGTCAACTGTCTACTGTGATAACTTGTCCATTACAATGACGCTATTAGGAGGAATGTTTGGAACTAGTTTGTTTTTAAACCAACTTTCAAATAAATCAGCGGTGGTGTCTTCATGGTAATCCAGAGAAGAATCTTTAATAATTTTCGCAGACAGAGAGAGTCCATTTGGAATTCAACCATATTTAAAGTCAGCATGCAAAGTAGTTATTCTTTTACCTCTTTTTGATGGCGCGTTTGTTTTACACTTATCAGTTGAGTCAACCCAACCCTTTTCCGGGGTATCATAAGTGTCGTGCCAGGTTTCATCCAAGTAAATAATTGCCCCTTGTTGTTTTCTGTAAATCCGATTTTTTTCTGGATATTCCAGTCGCCATTTCCGAATTCTAAAAGATTCCATTAAAACTTGCCTTTTGTCAATTTTTTAAAATCTAAAACCCACTTCCAAAAGGTAGTTCTGCCACATTTAACAGCGGTTTCATTTTTTCAAGCCTCCTAATTAAAATATCTAATGTAGGCACGCTTTGTTCCTCGTATAACTGGTGAATTTTACGCCGTATTATATCTTGATCACTTTCATCTACACTCGAGAAAATGTCAGCATCGTTTCTTTTTTTCCTCGCTGAAATGGGATTATTCACAATTTTCCATACAGTTGATGTTGGAATTTTCCTCAATGTGACCGCTTCTTCTAAAGATGCCTGCGTGCTGACACCACGTTTAATGAGAGTCAAATAAACATTGTTTATAACTTCCTTAGTCTCAATAGAATAGTGTTTCCTACATTTGGGCGGCAGCAACATCTGAGATACACTAGACTCGCACATATTTTGCATAATTCGCACACGATTCAAAACACGCCGTTTTATACACGAAATGAGAATGATTACTAATAAACTTAAACTAAGTAGTACACCAAACCAAAGAATATAGGTATAAAATTATTTTCTATTACGGACCACAATTTTACCTGAATTTAAATTCCGAAACTTTAGGTAATAATCTTGTTGCATTGTATGTTAATGACCACCCTTGGATAATCCCAATCAAAAGCAATTGGTCACTTTCTTATAGCTACGAACATACCATAACCCATTAATGATATTTTGGCTCATTAACAAGATGCCTCGAAATTTTAAAGTTGTGTTTAATAATATATTGCTGGAAGACACATAAAGTTTGTGATTGCCTAAAAAACATTCTTTGATTTATTTAGTTCTCGTGGAGTGTGTCGGCGTTTTATTTCACCATCACAAAAGAACTTACATAGTGAAACCGTAATAACAATCTTGCTGTCAGTAAGGTGGCGTCATCGAGCTTTGATATTTTGCAGGAGAAATTTATATTTAAAAAGTACAATGTGCAACATTTTTGAATTTCGTATTCAATTTGAAACCTAAGAGCTGCGTTATATTGCTGCAATGTCAATTCAATATGATCCAGACGTCGAAGCGGTCCAAACAACAATTTCTATTATTTGAATAATTCAATAGGTGTCTTATGTTTAAGACTGGATCACTGAATAACCTCGAGTGTGTTGGATATGGTTAATTTAATTTTTTATTGTCGACTGTTTCGTCGACGAACTACGTCGCATAAAACCAAGCTTATCTCTAATAGCCCTTTTGGAAAAGGTCCCACTTTTCAGGAATAAAAAACAGCATGTTTCGCAAAACAAAATCGAAAGCTTCTGTGTTTTTCTGTTTTTAATTACAAGCGGTTTAGACGTAAATCTCGAAAATACACCACACAAGCTGGCAATAACATTTTAAGAAAAAGAAGCCAGCAATTTCTTAATTGCACAAAAATCTTAAGCGGGCACGTTTAAAAACGCGAAGCGCCAGACATACGTTTCCCAAAGTTTCAAGCTCAAGGGCAAAAACTGAGCGCCGCAGTTTTTCACTCGTTTCAATTAAATGTTGCAGTCTCGCTGCATCTTCCGCTTCTTTTATTAAACGTAATTTAATCGGAGGGAGGAGGATTTCGCAATTTTTCTTTTGGGGTAAACATCTCCGCGTCGAATGGGACTTTAAAATGAAATTCGAAAAGTTTCGCCGGTGCGCGGATTGAAAGTAACTATGGCGAAGCAACGTGTGTGTGTATACGTATGTAATCCTGCCATGCATGCAAAAACTTCGTCGCCTCTATACTGTAAACTGTAAACGTAATAACAAATTTATGTGCGAGTCAAGTGTGAGGAAGCGTAAGTTACTGCGGAAATATCGTAATAGAATTTTAGGATTTATGCTTTGATGCGCGCAGTAAAATTTATTGAAAATCGTAAAATTTCGTTCAGGTTTTCGCGCGCTCTCGGATTTGCGCGAATTTTTACCGTTTTACAGAAAAACAATAATATTCTCGTCGCCGCGTTGGCGTATTTGTAAAGAAATTTAAATGGGACACGTCAGATATCTGGTGGATATATGGACTTTACTATTATATTACTGAGATCTCTATATAGTTGTTCCATATAAATTGAACGGCAGATGAAGTGGAACATTCCAGAAGTTGCTTACATTTGACTAGGTGTCTGTACGTTTCTTTGCAAATGTAATGCAAACCGTCATCTGTGAACTATGAGTCAGTTCTGTCGTTTGTTTAAATACAGGCTGTAAATACAAGCAAGCAAAACATTTCCATCACTGGGCGACGTATTTGTTGATGTTGGATGAATCAGAGTGTCAACATCTCAGGAGGCACACATTGGATTTTAACTTCATCATAACTTCTAAAGAAAATGGACAAAACCAGCAGTGTGCAAAAGGGCAACGACGGCAAAGAAATTTCATTACAGCTAATCAAAATTAGACCCCTTTTTGTTTGTTCTAATCCATCTGTAATTCAATTTATTTTAATATCGAAATATTCTTTTAAAAGATCTTAAGTTTGTATATGTTGCAAAATTTTTTTCACCATTATCACCTATTAATAATTTTTTCCGCGTGCAAGTACTGAAAATTTAAATATACAAACCAGGAGATGTTAAATATTATGTGTCTTTGATTTCAGAATGAATTACTTTTCTCACTCTCCTCGTATACAAATGTACGAGATTAGTTAATAAAATTGTGAAAAGTGATGGTAGTAGTATGAACTTACTTAATACTAATTTGTTTTACATACCTCTACCGAATTTTATAAATATTATTCTTTTTTCTAATTCGTGTTGCTCTATAATTGGTCTGCTCCAAGCAGTTTGTTGAGTAACTTTGTTTATATAAATAAGTTATTATATTGGGTATTAAAGGATTGTTGGGTTTTAGGATTGAAACAACATAAAATATTCATTGCCTTCTTCGTGATGTGTCATATACTCATAGTTATTAGCCCAGAAGAAAACTGCTCAAACGTTGACCAAATATAAAATTGATTTTTTAGCCCAGCCCAAAAAAAGCCACTCAATTCCTTAATAACTAAAGAGAGGCTGTTAAGTTCTTGCTTATATATTTTGGATAGTTCTTAAACATTACCAGCGAGACAATGACCTATTAATTAAGTAAACTATTAGTTCATAAGTTTAAAGCTTCCAACCATATTCATTCATTCATAAAAAAACTAAAGTCATTTGAATGTGCTAAACTCTGCTATTTGGAGGATAGTGTATGCGACTGTGCCAAAAATAACGTGTCATCTATCTCTGTTTTTTTTTCATGAGTTTTGCCTTGATTGTTTTCACTTCCACAGTATATTTTAATTTTTTTTTTATTATTTGTTTTATTACTTTGTTATTATGATTTTAAACTATTTGCAATAAAAAAATTTATATCAAACGGTTTTGAAGCGTATCACAATCCAAAATTTACTAGAATTGTTATATTGAATAACCTTTTCTGGCACTCTGAACTAAACTTGATATATTTGAAACTTTCTTAAGCTTAAAATTTTGGAACAAGTTAGATGATTATAAAACACAAAACATAAAACATAAAAATTCTGAACATCTTACTAAAATATATTTTTGTGGAGAATAAGAGAAAAACAAACTAATAACATTAAAGATAAAATAAATATGATTATGCAATTACTAAGGCAAGGCGAAACCAAATGTCTCCGAAAAAGAAACCGAATTTACAACAACGATCCCGGTTGAGGTATTAAGCAGCGGGATCCTGACTATCCAAGACGGAAGAGAGGGATAAAAACTTTGACGCAAATTAGTCCATAAATCGAGAAAAACAGCGGGTTGTGGTCGCTGAGGGAAATTTTGTTCGGGAAAGTTGCAAATCAGTACGATGCGATGTTAACGAAGTTCCATTTTAATTTTTATCAGTTTTGCAATTTACGTTATCCCGAACATCAATTTTGCACACTAATCCGCTTTAAGCTACCGCGAGATGCTGTATAGATTAATAAACCGCTCGATTAATTAAGTCCCGGTTTTTGAATCTATTTGATTTTATCAGGCACGTGCTCAGATCGAACTTTACTTAGCAGGAAAAAAATATTCAGTAAACTGATTAGTTTGTGTTTTCATGATAACCAGCTTATTTGTTCCAAACGCGGATGCAAAATTAAATATAGTAAACTAAGTATAATAGAATTTGTAAAAAAAGTATTTGCATAAAACATGGTGTAAAACTCAAAGCCCAATCATTTATTCTTTTAACTTTGTTTTATAACGGGCAGTGTTTTTATACTTTTATTTGTACATTGTTATTAATCTTCTGACTATTCATTTATTTTGTTTTGACTTGTTAGACATACATCTCAAAATCTATTAGTTTAGTTAGTTTATTTATGTAACCACATAATACAAGATTATGTATATATAGCATGTCAGTTCGGACAAATAAATATACATATACAAACACAAAACTACAGCATAGACAAACAAAAGGACAAATGGCGCAATTAAAATTTATAATTAAAACATTCATCATTGCTATAGAAGCAATTATTAATAAATATTGGCTTGATTGACATCTAAAAAGCTTTTTCACTCAAAGCTTGAATATTTGCTGTAAAATGTCAGATTTAAAAAGTTTTTTTTAATTTTATTTAAACGATAACGAGGTACTCGCAAAAGATGCGAATTTCTTGTAGAAAAGTTAGGAAATATGTGAGTGTATAATACAGTTGGTCTTATTTCCATGGATTTCATGAAGGCTACAATATATAAAGATTGAAGGTGTCCTCATTATTCGAAAATTAGAAAAATAAATAATTGAGATTTAATAGAATGCTAATTGCCTTTTTTTGAGTCTAAACACAGTTTGAGTGGTTAGAATTTCCCCCTCGTGTAACTGCATAATATATTTTACAGTGTAATGTTTCTTAGGACGTCCGTACTAAATGTGTTTTTAAACACTCTAAGTACATCCATGTGAGCACTCCAATTAAGATTATCGTTCGAGGTGACACCAAGGAGAGTGACGCTATCACCGCTCATCAGATGAATTGGTTGATATTAGAAGTTTTTTGTTTTATGGTTATTTAAAAATAAATTGTTCTATGAAAACCAAGACTGATCATTGAGCTCAACCCCGCTAAGTCAGTTCATCTAATCTGTAAGCTTCAATGTTAAAGTACTTCCATGGCGCCAGCGCATCGGCAGAAATGTTTTCTGCTTGCATTTGTACGTCGCAACGCCAAAATTTTTAAAAATCTAGCAACGGCATATAATTTCTCGTCAATCTCTTGGACGCCATATCTTTATTACACTGGATCTTTGACCTCTGGACTGATAAAATTTCTCGTTGTTTAAATATTTGTAGATTATAGGAAAATTAATAAAAAAATAATTTCCAAAAACCTTTAATACTTTCAAATGACAAACAAAATAATAAAATGTTTAAACATTTTTACAATGATGGAATTCGTTTTCTGTTTTAATGATAATACTAGAACCACTAGTTATTACCATGTGAAATATTGAAATTAATTAATAAATATTACACCGATATATCTAAAAAATATAAAACATAACTTTTTATGCTGGTGCATTTTGCTCAAAAATATTTATCTAAAGCAGTTTTCATCTTGCTGATGGCATAAAATACTTATACCAGGCCAAAATCAGACGACTCGTTTCATGAAAAATTATCCCTAACAATGTCATATTTAAATTGAATTTAAATTGAATTAAGTTAATTTTTTTTTACTTCAACTGAGTTAATTCACTTATATTCAGAAATGAAAGAACTGTAACCCAAACGTGTCGATCAACATTTCAATATGGATTTTAATCATTTGCCTCCTTACGTTATTGGCGAATTTACCAACGCCAAAATAAATAATTCAGAAACGATATATCCAATTTCTAAATGTAAACAATAGAAACTCTATAAATAACGGGAATATCTAAAATCTCCGGAGAAGAACGTATAGGAGATTTATGTTTGACCCGCTCACGGAACACTGTAATGTGTTTTGTTTTTGCACAAGAGCGTTGTTATCCAAATTGATAAATATTTTAAAGCGATTTCACTTTATACTATGATTTATTCTAATTTCGAGACTTGATAATTTAGGAGGTCTAGCTTCATGTTTCATTGGACAACGATTATGTAGAACCTATCTTTTTGTCCCCGAAATTGACCGTCAAAATATCCGCTCTTGGAATTTAATTAAAACTAAATTTGATTAAACGATTAATTGGTAGTGCTAAATATGTTTGCAATATCAATACGCATACCTTAAAACACCGTTTTAAATTAAAGCCAATTGCAGATCAATTAGATGATCCGATGTAGTGTGGAGATCCTATTTATAGTTTGAAATCGGTTTGTACGCTAATTAACAACGAATTATTAACCACTTCACACCTCAAATACGTTTACGATATAAATCACGTAAATTTCTACTGATAACGATCAGTCGACAGATCAGTAATTAAAGAAACGTGGAAACTGATGAATTTTTATAAGTCATCAGTCGAGAACTTTGACTTTCCATAGAAATAACCAGGTAGCAAAAATGCAGCGGATAGCAGGTTAAAAAATAGCCAACTAATTAACCAAAAACAAACACCATTGGAGTAGCAAACCTTGCATATAAACCTGAGTCATGACAATGTGAGAATTTTCAAACGGTGTCAGAAAATCTCTTGAAATTGGTAAAACAGAAGCTAAGTATAAGCATGAGCGACATATTTTGGTTATTCAAAATTTTAAGATTAAGATTATTATATTGATTTCAAGACAAATTCAACAAAAACAGGCTGGCACAGCCGTTGGGTGTAGTAAACGACGTCCGGTATTTGTCCGATATACAATGGAGAATAGGAAACAGGGAACTGCTCTTAGGCAGGGATGCTAGTAGAACCTTAAATCCCAACGTTTTGGTATCACAGAAAATAGATCGTTACGAAGCAATTAATCATAATGTGTTCTCGGTTATACGTGAAAAGCCAATTTGGCTGACATAAACTTATTGGGTTAATTTATATGGGAACGATTTACAGTGCAACATGCTCGGCAATATAAATGCAATGAGAATAAATGCTTTCCCCGCAATATTTGACATTCTACAAAAACCGTTTTGATGTTATAAGTGTCGTATTCTTCGCGTGTTAGTTGTTCACGTCATTACTTAATGCGAAAACCTATATTACCTATATGCTATGCTGGCATAATTTTTATTTATAAATTACCTTAGTTTATCTTTTGTATTATTCAGTATTCGCAAATAACTGAGAATAAAATTTGAGTTTTGAATAAAAACTGAAAAACAAATCATTTGGTCTTTAGTACTCCGTGATGATGAAAAAAGATTAGCACGATAACTAAACAAATCTAAAGGATTATTTCGTTTATAATTAATAAAAATCAAATTAATTACAAATTATTAACACTATTTGTCTATGAGAGTATCTGGATATTTATTTTGCAATGCTTTAACCTGATCTAACCGATCGAGTGTTTGGTTGCGGAATTCTCCTTGGCCGTCTTATTTGTTCACTAAGTGTCACCCTGAATATTTTGGGCATTCGGAATTTCTTAATTTTGCTAATCCTTAGAGCTTGTAACATCTCAAAATATAAATATAAAAATTAAGGTTAAATATCTGATCATAACTTTAAAATTGATGACGCGAGGGTAATTGAGAATTATAGGCCGATATCAATTATTTGCAATTTTTCTAAACTCTTCGGAATTATAATTTGCGATTGTATATAATCTAGCTGGTTTTGTTTCAAATAAGTTGTGCACAAGCAATCTGGCAACGTTGGCTCAACATTTATGTGAATCTAATTGATGATTTAGGATAGGCAGATGTAGTATGCATTGATTATCAAAAAGCATTTGCTCAAATAGATCATTATATTTTATTATCAAAACTTCACAATGTTGGCATATCGTTGTCTTTACAAAACTCGTTGAAATCCTACCTATTGGATCGTAGGCATCTTGTTCATTACGAGAGGTTTAGCTCCCTAGTATTTAATTCCACGTCGGGGGTTCCACAAGGGCCAAATTTAGGACTTCTTCTTTTTATTATCTTTATTGATGATCAATTCATAAAATTAGTATATGCTGACGATGAAAAAATCTATTCAAACGAAGATTACTTATTGCTTCAGGATAACATTAATGTCATATCGTATCATTAGGTTTAAATGTTTCTAAGGGTAACGTACTTACTTATTCTCGTACTTACTTATTCTAGAAAGCAGAACATAAATTCATTAAATTTATTTAAGTACGTAACAAATGGAACCGTACTGAATCCATTAAGTGAAGTTAAACATTTGAGCAATTAAGATTATCGGCGTCAAGAGCGTTGGGTTTTGTAATAAGAACTTGTCGGCACTACAATGATACGTCAACCATTATTACGTGAGATCTAGATAAGCATATGGGTCATTGGTGTGGCGTCCAATATATCAATGTCATATAGCTTGGAGTTGATCCAGAGACGATTCCTTAAATATTCAGTTTTTAAGGAAGTTAATGTATGTCCCCATAGAGGATTTGACCATCAGTTAATATTAGGTTGGTTCGGGGAATCATCTCTGGAGGTTAGGAGGGACATTAATTCTTTAAATTTTCTGTATGGGCTTTTGCATGGTACGGTGAAAGTTAAATTGGACGTCCCCAGAATTGAAGCCAGATTTAGGCCTACATTTTATCTCCCTTCACCTAGGACAAATGTTTCAGACATATGTGATATGAATGCGGGTACACTTTGTGAGCTTGTTGACTGTCTTTGACTGTCTTATAACTGCTTAGAGTAGGTGTGTGAGTAATTAGCTTCATTGTATTTTGTACTGTATTTTCATTATTTTCTATTACTTATATATTTTCCGTAATTGGGTGTACACCTGTTGAAATAATTTGCTTATTAATATTATAAAAGGGTGTCTTCTGCAAACAACCATTCGTGACGTAATAAGACGACTTATTAAAGATGACAGATTTGTTCTACGTTGCAGGAAGAAGAAAACCCTCGAAATTCAGTACGACACTGTCGTTTCCTATCCCGTTCAAGAAAAACAAAAACGAATCTAATGCACCTATTTGTATTCCATTTGTACTGGCCATATCAACGTATAGCGTACATTAAATATGTATGTTACGTTCCGAATTTTGTTAGACGGACGCATTCGTTTCCTTAAACTAAAGAAATTTCTCATATCGTGACAGACTGGCGAAATTGGAAAATTTATGCGGATGTGTGTACGTTTCGGTTAAGGTAAATAATTTATTTTAATTAACGCGGCGTCGTTCCAAAGCACTTTGCGAGAATATTCGTGAGTCGACTCAAGAATTTAATTATAAAAATTGATAAGATGTTGCTCGAATAGCGCTTCTCGTTGGGAAAAACTTCACTCGAACAAAGGGCGAATAAAACTGACCGTGGGGAGCCGTAAATTATAACTTGCCAGATCCACAGTTATCTCTATGTAGTTGAAAATCGATATCTCTAATGATACAACACACGGCTTACGGTTCATATAGCGCCAAAGGTGCGACCCATAACTCGTAGCGGTCGGCTTTATTACAGAGTCCACAAAATATATATCGCCACGTACTTGGGATGAGCTGGGGTTTCTTATAGCTGAGAAATTAGACGTTTTGGAAATAACTTTTTCCAAGGCCCTAAAGGGAATTGTTTTTATTATATGTTTAATTGGTATTTTCGATATGCGGGTTAATAACTTAAAGTAATGGACAGTGTCATAGAACAATTTTGTTTGCCAAAGAGAAAAATAAAAAGACCTCATTGTAAACGACATAAAACTCTGTTGTTGCATTGTCGTTATCATATTTTTCATGGTTATAGAAGTGGTATCTAAAGCTATTTCCAAATATATCATAAATGTTGAGTTTTTGGTGAAAGTTTCTGTTTCGGGACTTGTATAGGGTGGGCCGTTTATTTTGAGCCACTCTCAAGGTAAATACAAAAAAAATTATTTGGGGTATTACTAAACTTCAATTTATTTTAATGTTATAGAGGGTGTTTCAATTCTCGCGTAAAATATCTGTCAATTTTTTCATTGGGAAGCATTTATTGTTTCACTTGAGTAAGTATTGTTGTAGACAAAAGACGCGGATTTCGTAAGAAATTGCGATACATTAATGCAGGGTACGCGAAAAATAAGATTCAAAATGAAATTAAAAAATCTGCCAAAAACCTTTTTTATGGAAACCACCTAGTTTTATAATCTTATGATATTTATCAGAAATAACATGTTATTGCCATATACGTTCAGTTTAGTGCAGGGTGGTTATGACGGCGTTTAAACAAAACAAGTGCTGGAAAGCTGCCTGCTTGGACGCGTGTTTCGTTGTTGATTAGTGTCATAATTCAAATATTTTTTGAATCATTATTGATTTATTTATTTATCGTTTATAAGCTTAATTTATTCGTTTGCTTGCGTGTTATGTTTATCACAAAAGGAAAAAGCAACTTAATATTTTGTTGTATTTTGCGAAATGCGTCTTTAGATCTTGATATCAAGAAAACAACGCTTCGAACGTGCCTTCACATAAACAACTGGAAGCAAATTTTGTCAGTGCAGAAATTAGAGCAACGGGATTACAACATCGGGGTAGATTTTTGAAACAATCTTATGGAGAGACCTTTCAGAAAATATATTTGCTAATGATGAATATAACTTCAATCTAAAATTTGCAGGAGCAACAAGAATAATAAAAACATATGGAAGTTGCAAGATCAGGTAGAACTTCTGTCAAAGTATGGTGCGCCATTTGGAGTTTCAGATTAATAGGTCCAGTATATCTTAACAGAATTTAAATTTCCAACACTACTAAGAGCTTTTAAATATTATCCATCCTTTTGTTGAAACTGACTTAGGTATAGGACGTTATACACAAAATATATCTAGAATTTTGTTTTGAACTAAAAAATGAATATATTAGGTGTTCTATTTAAAATAAGAAAGTTGGTATTCGTCCACGAAAAATGAAACACCTTGTATATACAAAATTAAAATAAATCAAAGGTTTGATGAACTTTTGTATTTAACCACCCTATACATACGCATGTAATGAGATAAATTTAGAATTTTTCAATGAGTTTCATTGAAGTAATCGAGTCGAAGATGATGAGAGGGCATTTGCTATTAGCAAAAAATTGATGATCGAATTTGCTGTTGTGTTGAAAAATTATGTAACCAAACTCTCCACTAGTGTTTAAGGATGTGCTATCTACATTAGCAGCAGAATTTCTTTTTTCATTCGCTTCTCGTATATAATCTAGCGCGCTCCGGATTATTTTAATATTAATTAAAATTCTAAACATAATTTATTTGAGATATACCGTTAACCAAACACAGCGAACTGAATTTCAAGAATGTCTGTTGAAATATATTCGCGGTACGTCATAAACTAAAGATGAATGCAATTACCCAAAATGAACGACGTCAAACAATAGATCCGTTCTCGTTGCTTCCGAGTTATGTGTAAATATTATACAGCAACCCAACAATTCGTTGGATTTAATGAAACCTTATAGTACTTTGTGTTCGACATAGTCCCTACTACATGCTATGTATGTTTGTTAAATTCCAAAAGTAATTACTTTTCTCCATAGAGGAATATTAATTTGGTGTTTGAGAACCTATTCATTTCACTACTCCAAATTAATTTGCTGAAAATTTGTGGAGTTCTTTTTAGTAATGCTCGCGGTAATGGTTAACGAAGCTGACGACTTAAGGACTTAAGGTGGCACTTTTGAGTAAAGAGTAGAAAAAATAGATTTACGAAATACTATTATGTTTGATAAACACATAACTATCGACATGCTTTCGTTAAAAATACAGTTCTTGTAAAGATTTTCAATAACCTCTAGAAATACGATTCACAACTGCTAACAGTCGATATCCATAGATACGGCAAGTAAAAGATATAATAATAATAATTATAATAAATTGCCTTTTTTGTTGTATATTGTTATATAAAAATATACAGTAGTATATTAGTATATTATATAGTATATATATATATATATATATATATATATATATATATATATATATATATATATATATATATATATATATATATATATATATATATATATATATATATATATATATATATATATATATATATATATATATATATATATATATATATATATATATATATATATATATATATATATATATATATATATATATATATATATATATATATATAAATAAATTACACATACAAATAATACTATTAATAGAGGATAGGGTTTGCAGAAACGTTAAATTATATTTACTATTTGGTGACTTTGTTCTTGGTGATGATTTATATTAATGGCAAAACTGCCTTCCCCATGAAATAATTTTTGTATACGCAAAATAAATATTTTTAGCGAAAATTGATGTGTTATTTGAGTACTAAAAAGGCTTACCCTGACTTTAGGCAAACGCCATTGACGATTTTGGAAAATGAGCTTTTTGACAATAATAAAACATGCATACGCATGCAAATTGTTGTCAGTTTTGAACTGATATTCCCTATATCGCATCAATTCGATTACCAGTTCGCGTCAGTTGTTTTTGAACCCAACTAACATAGATTCAACTCCCCCTATTTTAACCCAATTACGTTAACCTGTTCGGCAATGCAATACAAATTGGAAATTCTACGTCGCTCGGCGCACACGTACGTCGAGCATGTGTCCAACGAAATTTCGCAAGTTTCGCGAAGCGTTATCGTTACGTCTCTGAGTTTAACAAAACACTCGTGCGACGCGGTTAACGCTACTGTGGCGCGCCCATAGAGGAAGTAATCAACCCGGAATAAGTTATTGGTTAATTTATGTAAAGCTACTTAAAATTGTCGAGAAAAGCCCTTCAAAATTTGCGGCGTCATATATTTACATAAAAGCCGTTCTTAAGCGAAGTCTTGCTGGAGGTAAATTTAATTGTTTGAAAATTTCCTAATGGGCGCGTTTATCTCTACGGCATAAATTATATGATCTTAAGATAATGAGTGAACATTGTGCCGCGGTTAATTCCTAATTAAATTAGATCCAACGGAAAGGAAGACCGTGAAAAATACGCGGAATAAAGGGCCTTTGCGGCAACGCGAAGCCCTATAAGGCCAAAATTGTTGCTGTTTGGCATACGCTACAGGTTTAGGTTAAAAATCTGATTTAATTTCCGAAACATTTTTACATTAGTCTGTCTTCAACAAGGCGGGAACTACATTTTTTTTATTTTAATATTATATTTTCAATTGCTATAATATTTTTGGTCTCCATTATCATTTCTTATTTATTTATTTATTATTATATGAGTTAAAAATAACATTAAAAACTGTGAAACTTTCTAGAAATTTTATCTAATGAGAGTTTTTTTCCAGCAAAAATCGTTGATCGCTGGTCTAGAATTTTTTTATAAATTTTCCTCATTTGCAAGTCAAAAATTCGGATAATTTACGGCTATAATTTGAGCAGCACGGAGTTTGAAGCTATATTGAATGCCCAAAAAAGCCGAAACATTTAATCTTAGCGGAAAAAGGTTCAACAAACGAACAGATAATATCCTGGAATAATTTTTATTACTTTACATATATAGTTTGGTCTTCAAATGGTTCCAAGTCACTGTAAAACTGCGTATTTCAATATAGATAGAATGGACATTAAAAGCAACTTAGTATTGATAGCCATAGGCAACGCCTTCGATGATAGTAACTCATTCTCCTCTGCGATATTAAATTTCAAATCCGACGCCTCATTTGTTTGTTACGATCATCAATTTATTTTTATTTTTTTTGATATTTCTTTTTCTTTTATAAGGGACTGATTGTTTAATAATCCTTCCAAGAAAAGGAAGAAAAATACTACCGTGTTAAAGAAATGTCTAGCGTAAAATATAATAAACTTTTTAATGATTTTTTTTCCTAAAGTCAATAGATTTCAGCGTACATTTTGAAGATTTTTATAAATTATCTTGAGCAACTTTTTCCAAGTTTAACAGTAATCGTAACTTTAACCGTTGCTGATGCATATCTTTATTACTCTCCCGGCTTATAGCTAGGGTATTTTTATATTTTTTTAGATTGTGATTTCATCGGATATCAGAACAATAAAACATCAACTCTATATGCAAACAAATCGCTCACATTTTTTAATAAACGTAAAATATTTTCCAAAAAAAAAAGAACTCATGCGTGGTTTTTAAGTGCATTTTGCCGATATTGATGTTTATTAAAAATGGCCGCTTTTAGTACGTGCCTATACGAAGCACCGTTTAATTCCGTCGACAGTTAAACATATCGGACGCATATTTTTCTAAACCAATATATACCACTTTTCTGTTGTGCGGATTTAACTCCAAGTCAGCATAAAAAAATTCAATCAATTTTTCATTATTTTGCTAAAAAATCATAAACTAAAATTGGTCTCTTTATTTATTATAATTATGTATTATTAAATGATCACAGAAGAGTTCGACATCTAATCTAATTTCCGCTTCTCAAGATTTATATTTTAATTTCGGAATATAATTTATTAAAGAATATTTTAGATTTGGAGCAAATGGAAATTAGGGCTTCGGCTTAGGCATTAGATATATCCAAAGAAAAACAGAATAGTCATTTATGAAATGTCTAAAAACTGGCAGTTAACGTAACTCATTTGCCAAAGAATGAATTTTACAACTGGTTCCAGTCAATTTATTAGCCTCTCTCTAACAAGTCACTTGTTTGAGATCGTAAAAATCACAAAATCACGTGCATACATCTCAAACCTGCCGACATATATATGCATCTTAGTGACATGAAGTGCAACGTTATTAATTATTGATAGGAACTTTAGTCGTACATTTTTGGTGTAAATCTTCTAATGGCATATTGTCAGTTAGCAGAGATGTCATATTTAAACAATTTGCAATAGTAGTAACATGCAATGGGTTTCGTAGATACAAAAGCAACAAATTGGCAAAAGTGTCTAAGTAGCGAGCTAACGTTCTAGAGAATAATCGGTTTGGAACAATGGCCAACTTTAGTTAAAATTAATTGGTCCCTTGGACACTTCGAAACTCTACGTCGTGTTAAATAGACGTTCCGTTTAATCTAACTTCGAACTATGACGATCTTTCCGTATTCGTAGAAATATTGACTCGAATTCAACTAGGGTCATCGAAGCGAAAGGGGACTGTTATTCTAGAAAATGAAAATTGATGGCGATAAGAGAAATCAAACTTTAGACCTATGGTAGTTTTTTATTTCACCGAAAGCAATACCTACAGTCATTTCAGAAAATTTAACCGCTTAATTGCATTGCGCAACAATTTTTTTTTTCATTATTTTGGGCGTCACTAATACAAAAAGAAGATTTGAAAATGGTTTCCTGGGATTTTGAAATTTTCATGAAGTATAATTTTTGGGAAAACATTTTGTTTGGTTGGGGGATCGTTTTACCATGTTTTTTCTTAGAAGAAATTGAAAATGGATGTAATAGAATATACCGAACAACTAAATTTGTGAGGAAGTTGTTGAAACTCACATATAATTGAAAAATATTACTTCCGAAATTTTTGTTATAGTAAAAACTATGGGGTCCTTACCGATAAGAAATGTAATTTGGGGAAAATTGAATGCATTAAACGTGATTTAAAAATGAAACGAAACTCAAGTTTGTTCCTACTTTATTTTGTAAATCATTCAAGTATAACATAATATATATTATGTATTTTTTCGAAACAATTTTTTCCTTATCTAAAGAACGCAGAAGTATCATTTTTTAAACGGAACACCCCAAATTTCACAAAAAAATATAACACAACGTTTTTAATAAGAAGTTATAGTTGATATAATTAATTTCGAAACCATGTTATTTGGTTCGAGGAAAGCATAGTAAAATTAAAAGAAAAATCGAATACACAATAAAAAACTACTTCGAGGAAGAGAGCATTTTATAAAGGTGATTCCAGTGCAAATGAATTCAAATTGAATGTGTTAATAATTGAGATGAAAGCGTGTGAAGATGAAGTTGCAATGACGAGAAAAATTCAACCACTTTATATACATACAAATTTCGTGTCCTAGAGAGGTAATATATTCTAAAATTAAAGAAAACAAAAGTATATGGCACGGTCGGAATAATATACGGAAAAAAAGAAACCCCGAAAACCATATATGGGAAGACAGATGTCTAAATAACGCTGGAGTAAAAAAAAAGAAATACGGATACGGTGTAAAATTGACGGGCACGCGAAAATTACTTCTGTGCAATGTTGTGTGGGTTGGAAGAGAGATAGAGTAAGGTGTGCGGATAAAAATATCCGCACAAGATTAAGGAACGCACTGGTTGTGGAAACTGATGAAAACAATGGATTTTAAATTTTATTTAAATTATGGTTTTAATAAAAATTAAAAGATCGATTGTTATTTTTCAGCGTTGATTACTTTTGCTTCCACATAATACATTTATAGACCTTTGATTGTACCGTTCTTTGATATTTAAAATTGATTAATATATATAACATTAAGTCAAAGATTCCCAATGGAGTCGGTTAAATTAGAAAACATACGTGAATAATTGTTAGAAAGTTTTTCCTCCCTGCTTGATTGGGGTGTATATTCTTTCCCCTTGGGAAGTCAAAATACAACGAAATGAATAAAATGAAAAAATTATTAAACACGATACTGGATAGAGTAAAAATATATTTTTTTAATTAATGGATGAAATTGATGAAACTCTAACCCCAACTTTCATATTTTAAATGGCATGTTGTTAAGTGGAGTTTACATCGGCGTTTTTGATACAACTTATGGCTCACGAATTTGCCAGAAATTACTCTTTTTGAAGTGGTTAATTTTTGCCCATATGAACAACAATCATTTTGTTCTCAACTTGAAGAGTTAACAGTTACAGTTAATAAGGACTGATACACATTGACAACAATAAGGAATTGTCATTTTTGTCATATTTTGCATTTGGTGTAAAATGGGCTTTAAATATAAATATGTATAACTTTTTCCAATTTTCCAGATCCCTTTTAACCGAGGATATTTTGGGTCCCTGACACATTTTAAAAATAATTGATATTTTTGACCAATCTACCGATGTTTTTCTAGAAGGATATACAGGTTTACAATTGTTGTTTTTGCTTTCCAGCCTTACGACATGGGGTACAACTGAAATGTCATGCATGCGCATCGAACAGAACAATGTTGCTAATTATTAAGCATTTATGCGGTATGCGAAGTAATTAAAAATGTCGAGAGCTGAAACAAAACTATACTTACCGGCTTTCGGTATTCAAAAGCTTTCATTTTACTGCGATGAACATTTTTTAGTAATACTGACAAACAAAAGGCAAGGAAAATATGCAGTTCTGCAAGTGAAATTTTCTATAGATAAAATAAATCTCTTCTACTGACACGCTTAAAAAGAAAAACGTTGCACTCCTTTTTAACTCGAAAGGAAATTTCTTAGAATTTTATAATTGCGTTGCTCTCGTTTTTTATGAGTCCTTTTTTTATTTAATCGATGATGGGGCTGTCAGTTCGGCCATAAAAACAAAATTCTGAAGTTAGCATTTTGCTGCTAAATTACTTTTCTCTTATCCAAAATAAATGAAAATTTGCTTAATCAATTAGCTTAATTAAACGTTCGTTAATGAAACAACGAAAGCACAATATTAATGCACTTTAGGAAAAATGACTTACATTCGTCCTGATCTTTGGCGGTGACAGTAAGCACAGTATGCTGGATATCTTCATTTTCGTCGACCTCCGCCTCGTAGAGGGCCTTATCGAAATAAGGCGGGTTGTCATTCTTGTCGGCGATGCCAATACGTATGAACTTGGTCACTAAAAAAAAAATAGTTTCAGTCAATGCCTTGTGCACTACATGAATTGATCGGGTAATTTTATTTCAAAGATAAACCTTTAAGTTGTTGAGTTAACAAATAGAGATTTATATTTGAATTATTGATTAAGGATCTCTTCAAACACAGGACAAAAATACAAGTGTTACAAGCAGAGATTACCGTCCTAAGACTCTGCAAAGAAAATAAAATCCGAGTTAGTTTTGGATTACTCTAAGGCATTAAACGAGATAGGATGTTACAATAAAGTGACGCTATCATGGGTACCAGAGGCCACCAAGTTCATGAAAAAGTCGGCAAAGTGGCCGGGGAAAACTCGTCAAGAGGCATGATTATACCAGAACAGTTTTTCGTGTGGCTAAAGCCATTGCAAAATCAGTCATCAACCAAAAAATTGAAAAAGAATGCTGGAAATGGTGAAAAGACACGCCAGAGCAAATTCAACTCAAGGAATTCCTCAAAAGTCAATCGGAGAAATTTGCAACAGGCTCAGCAACAGGAAGGCAGTAAGAATTATGGTATGTCTAATGGCCGACCACAGCATGAAAAAAACAAAAAACACAGCAGAAGAAAACACAATGCAGATTCTGCCAAGAGGATGATGTGAAGGTCTATGGACAGTGCGTTTTTATCTGCTGGGCTTAACCAAACCAGAAGCAACGAGCTACTCCAAGATGCCGCTATCAAGGTTGTGTAGCTCTTAAATATGGAGGTAGTCACCACGGACCATTTCCTAAATGCTAACTTTCCCAATCTGAATCTGAAGTATGTCGTCAACCTTTTTGCACAACTTTTATTTTATTTAAACAAGATAATCTAAATTGGAATATCGGAAAGTATAGGGGATTCTAGAATTGTTAAATTTGGGCTTATTTCAGTTCTTCTAAGTAAATCTCAAGCATCTATCTAAACAATCTAAAATAGTAAAATTATTATAATTATATATTGTTGTTATACAATTAAAGTTAGATCGTACACTAAAAATATTAGAAATTTCTGGTTTTTTTAGAAATTTCAAAGATTGAAGAAATACTTCGTGTGATTGCTACCTTTAAATTAACCATAATTTTTAGATTCTAGATAATTCAAACAAGGAAACATATTTGTTCATAGTTTTTGTTTTGTAATTTTAATTTCGAGATTACACTATTAAGTGTTATATTTCCAGTAGTAATGTAATGATTTTTTTTCAGGCAACAATCGGTTGCTTACCATAAATTAAGCAACGGATAATTTCCTTGGGCGGCCTTGTCCGTATTTCTCTCCCTCCAAAACTTCTAATTATCGGATAAAACGTAAGCGAACGTATGTTAGGAAACTACTAATCGGAAATGATTTCCGTTAAGTTGCGCCATATTTCAGGAATGCTAAATTAAATTTTCCAAATCACTAGGAATGCGAATAGATGCCTACGCTAGGGCCATCAATTCAAGAATTCGGCAAAGCCGTCCCTTATTCGACCCCCCGAACCTCACCGCGAGTCGACGTTTACGTTCAAATGACTTCCGAACACAAAATTAATGATATTACGGTCGCGCGGCCGAAATCTGCGATCGTTCATTTTGATGGATATTTTTCAGCATTTTTTTTTTCACCACCGAGAATAAAGGAATTAATATCCGAAACCTCATCCACGAACTCCCAAAGATTTTTAGTTCTGAAACGACCTTTCCGCAATAAGAAATTCGATGTAAACAGTATATTTCCGGCACTTTAGTCACAAGTTTGGGGGCGATAGGATGTTTTCGGTAAATTTAAGGCACCGATGGTATTTTCACGTTGGTCTGAAAGGACAGTTACATGCCATTCAGTGAAAGTATTCGTTGTGTTTGGCAAAATTGTACCCTAAATAGTATACTATGTAACAGGTGTGGTGAGTCACGAGTTTATTTGGCACCAGCGGAGCGCAGCGGATCGAATGTTTAATAAACGAGTGACTTAAAAAGTTTACCAAACGTGTTGCATATACTTTTTCTACGACCGTCAATTCTTGGGTACATTCTTGCAAAACAACAGGAATGTGTTCACTGACATGACCGTCCGAATTGGCTAACGTAAAAATTCAAGCTATCCGTAGGACAAGAAACTCACGTGGTAAAGTGATGCGTCCTGCACGCTTTATCGATGTATAATTAAGTATTTTACCAAAGGAAGTAGAAAAACTAATAAATAACAATAAAATGAGGAAACTACTAGAGATTCTGGAAACTTTCGTTGTCTTTGTTTTTTGTTTACACAACGTTTTGGGGAGATAAACAGTACAGTCTGCACAATGGAAGTTCGACAATCTCCAAGTATTTCTATTGATTCATTGTCTACCACCTTCGAGCAAATAAAATAAGGGTTCAGTACGGAACACGCAAAACTTTTTGAGTCATTCAAACTTGTTGCATAATACATATAAAATTATTTCTTCTAAAATCTGGAAACAATTTCTTTTAATTCAATAAGTAACGTTTCGTAGTCAAAGTTAAGCTGAAGTCAGAAAATTAAAATGTTAAAAAATTTGAGTCGCAAATAATTTATTTTTACCAGTTTTACTAGAAATTTAAAATACGTTGAAAATATCAAAAAAATATTTGTAAATGAATACATAAATGAATTGGAAATAAAGAAATCATCGATTCAAATTGCTCTAAAGGCGAAAACTTTAACTAATCAAAACGTTAATTGAATTAAAACTTGTATTTCTAATATGTTTAAAGTTTTTTTAAATAAATTTCAAGACTTCGATATTGTTCAAACTTATAAATTAATACTGTCTAAATTTTCTATGTGCAAAGCTAGTCAAAACTACTCTTTAAAAATAAACCAAGCCTCATACATTAGTAACAACGATTTTTTTAAAATCTTCTTCCGAGACAGTTGAAGCGAAATAATTAGATCTGCTTGTTTATACAAAGCCCATCAAAATATTGACACAGGATGTATAGTACTGAATTATGGGGCCTTACGAAAACTGCCATTAAAATGATTTAAGCCACCCTTTTAATTAAAATGCAAACATATACAAATTGAAACTTAAAAGGGTCTTCCTTTTTCGTTTTCATGGCAAACAGTCAGTGAAAAAATGTTAGTCAAAGGGCAGAATTATCGCCAAAACAATTTTTTTTTCGATTATATCTAGTCCAACTTTATTCTATAATATTATTGAAATATCTTTACGTATACATTTTACTTTTTTGATTATAATTTTTCGCTTAATCTTGGTAATTTCTCAAGTAAGTATTTTTGAACGAAATAAATTGTACTGTTTATAATGATAACGATAACGAATAGCAAAACATGTTCACTTAATATCCCAATTACAGGTTCAATCAAGACCAAGTAATAAATTTCTTGTATTTGCTGGTAAAGTTGACTCACATATTTCATATAGTACTTGCGAAGTAAAATAAAATGGAATGGGTATTGCAGGCCCAATTTAAAACAATGCGGTTCTTGCAATTGTGAAAAATCGCCAGCCTTAAATGCGGTTGTTACATAGTAACTGATGTAACACCAGGATGAATGGGCGCAATTAGTTTTAGGGAAGCGTGCATATGATGGGCATTTTTCTTTTTCGCTTGACTGGGCTAGTTTTCTATCTCTAAGAGATACAACTCTTATTGACTTTAAAAGTAGAATAAGTATATGTGACAAATATGTCTGGCAAAATTCGTTTAGGTTATGCTTTTTACAAAACTTCTGGATTCCTCCTGCATCGGTTTTTGCTTAGTCGAAATTGCTGACGTTTTGCCAATCATCCTGTTGGCTTCTTCAGAACTTGACTGGAACTGGCTCGTATTTTACTCTGTACCTACTTATATATTGTTTGAGGGGGGCGCTAATGAGGGGTATAAACACCGTCTCAGATGACTGATTCCCAAATTTCGTTTAGTTTATTTTTTTAAGCAGAACATTGTGTGTGCTGATTTCTTATCAATATTTTAAATAAATAGGTTATGACTAAATTGGAGCAAAAAAGAGAAAACACCGCAAATTTTGACATTAATTCATTCAATAGGTCCTTAAAAAAAAGATATATATCTAGACAAAAAAATGATAAAATAAACTAAAAATTGTTAGGAAAGTATTTTTGGAATGAGTTTGATTGGATTCAAAAATATACCAGATTATAAAAATTTCAATTTGACACCTTCAATACACCAACAAGTAAAATGAGGGAGGTGAGGTGTTCTTTGTACATGAAAATAAATAAATAATGGGATGTTTATTTCTATTCATTCAAAGTTTTTTTCTAGTTCCTACTCTGAAAAACCCAATTATTTGCATTGATGACCAAGTTTGCGCATAGTGTGAATGATTTAGTCCTCGAAGTAAACGAAGTAGTAGAGAAGCCAGTGCTTCAAAAATAGTACCTAAATGTTTCTCCTTGCGTCAAATTGAATAACGCAAAAAATAATTAATCATAAATAGTAAATCAGTTTCGTTGTATATCGTCGACCACCATTGGCGGTGGATTTTTTGGGCCTAGCTAAATAGGTTTTAATTAATCGCTCGTGTAATTGGAAAATTATAGGATAAATATTTCCCTGTATGCTCGCATGTGTGCGTGTCGAACAATTTGTATGGAAAACTGTTTTAGAATCAACCTACAAATCCCGCTTTCATTAAATGCGTTGCATTGGGGAATAAATTTTTGCAAAACAATAGGCGCTATTTTGGATGCAACACTTTTATCCAACATTTTGTTACGCGGCCCTAATGGCATCTCCTGTCAATCTTCTGTTATTTTCAGCATCAAATTGTTACAATCAATGAATCTTGAGAAACAGAAAGATAAATTGCAATACCTTACAAAAAAATATTTTTAGTATATTATGCAAGCAGTGCGGTAAACGGCATTTGACTCACGAGTTTATTTGGCTCGAGCGGAGCGCAGGGGAGCGAGTGTTTAATAAACGAGTGACCTAAAAAGTTTATCGAACGTGTTGGATACTATACTTTTTCCACAACACAACACGAATACATTTACTGACGTGACCGTCAGAATTGACACTTCCCGCACGCTAGATCGGTGTGTAATTAGGTATTTTACAGACGGGAGTAGGAAAACTCCTTGGCATAAGAGGATAAAGAGGAAGCCGATATTCCGATGAAAAGCTGACTGTATTACACTAAACAGGTAAACTCGACTTGGAATATAATAAATAGGTATATTTCCGGTACTCCGGATCGAATGTTGTCTGTAGGGTTGATTTTAAACACGTTTTGTTTTGTAAAAATGTACCTAGAAACAAATGGTTGTAAAAAGAAGTATACTATGCAACACGTTGATAAACTTCTTCAGACCCTCGTAAACTCTTGCTGAACACCGTTCATTAAATCTCGAAGAGAAAAAAGAGTAAATTTAGATAGGCTGCACATTTCTGTGAAAGTGTACAAAGTACCTCCGTCGTCCTTAACTTAATCAAAACGACTTGAAAGAAACGCTAGCTAATGTAGAGTATTAATGTCTATAATACATTTAGAAATTAATGAAGATATATTTCTATTGTCTTTTGACGAATTTGTAATTACTTAAATCTGTTTAAAAGTTAGTAAATTATTAAGGATTTAAAATATTAAAATATTAAATTAAAATTAATATTGGAATAGCATATTATGCAACAAGGACGAGTTTATTTGACACACGAGCGGAGTGAGCTTTAATAAACGAACAAAGTGTAGCGAACGTGTTGCATACCATACTTTTTCTACGACCGTTAGTTTGTGGGTACATTGTCGCATAACAACACACATTCACTGAAATGATCGTCAGAGATCACAAAGGCCAAAATCCAAGGCGTGGGAAATATCTCCGAAAACATCCGATTGCTCCCAAACCCGTAGTGAAATATCCCGGAAATGTCCGAAGTGGTTCCGATCCATGGGAGACGAAACTGACGTGGTAAAGTGACGCTTCCCGCATACTAGATCTGTGTGTAATTAGGCATTTTTTTCCGATTCGAAAGAATGCAAAATGATCTGATCGTTCCCGTTCTATATAGGTAAACAAAGTACATTTTTATTCAAACTGGTCCACTATTCAGCTTTGTAATTAATTTTGCGATTATTAATTGGAGGGAAGTTAGTAAAAAGACGGTACGGAATTTATCAATGTAGAAACTAGAAAATTGTTGCGCAGTTTTCCGATTAAAATTTTTACTATGCATTAATTAGCAAAGCGGTCCTTTGCGTTTGATAAATTATTAGTCGCTCGCTCATTTCGTCGGCATTGATGTGTTAATAATTTTTATTTTGGCACAAGGTTTGAAAAACTATATAACCAGTTTTGGCTAATGTCTTCGCGATTTCTTATCAATAATGTTTAGCATAAGTATTTTTTTAGAGCTTTATTTAATTTTAATTTTAAATATACCAGGGAAATATTTAATAACCCTTTATACTGTATTTTGAAAAACTCGAGTTTCGAGTTTCGTTCGGCATGAGCTGAGCTTAATAAACTACAGACTGAAAATACTATACTTGTCCTACGACCATTATAGTTTTTGGTACATTTTTGCAAAACAGCAAGATTTACAGAGTGTTTTGTGACATGACCGTGACAAAAGTCAAAATCTACCGGATCCGATCGCTCCCAAACCCGTGACTAAAGTCCGAAGACAATGTCGGAAGTGGCAGGATACCGCATGCTTCCTCCGGGTATTTTAGAATAGGTAGTAAAGAAAAATTCTTTTAGTTTAGCGGTTGAAACATGTAACGAATAATCCATTTTTATGACCTGGTTTTCTTTTCTCCATTACCTATTGACTTTTTTATGCAATTGGCAGAAATAAACAATCTTGTTTAAATACCATATTTCTGTAATTACAAATGTCCAAAATAGTCTTTATCTCGGAATATGTAAAATTTATACGACGACTCTAGCAGGCAATAAATGTTTAATTTTCCTTTGCCATTTCGATTTTTTAATGTGACAGTTGTGCTTACTTACCCGAGAAGATACTGAAAATTGAAAATCTGGCAAAGCACTCCAATTTCGGTTTTTAACGCCAAGCATTATAAAATAATAATATGTTACGCCTCCGCTTTCTCTAAAATTGTGGCACGGCGCTCCGTACATCTTCAAGACTGGAAATACATTCTGAATTCTGTCAAGTCAAACTCTGGACAAGCGAATATCAGTTCAGCGTGAACAATAGTACGAAGTAGTAATGTTTGCTGTGATATTGCTTTAAAATTGCGTGATGATGCGTTCTGACTTTCTCTGTCTTTAAAATTAAACGAGATTTATTTGATTCTCGGTAATGACGATTGATTTTTTTTGTAGTTTTCAGTGTAAGCTGGGCAGAACTGAAATGACAGACCGACAGAAATTATTATTTCTATAAACTTGGCATATCTACCTAATTAAAGCATGTGAATTCGAATTTAAATAATACAAAAAAATTCGTTTTAAGGATTTGTTTTCATGTTCCTCCTAAAATATACATATATTTGACAGTTTTTCTTAAATTTTGATTAGGTGTTTGGTAGTTTTAAAAAGATTTTAGAATTATTCCAAGAAGCATGTGACCATTATTTCACAGAATAAAATAATTTTTGTTAGTTAGTTTTAAAGTATTCTGTAGTCGCCATTGAAATGTTCGGCAAAAATGAATGTATGTACAGATATATGTAATAACAATTCTAACCGCTTTGTTGTTCAAAATTTGACCAGCAATAACCGCCGACCTAGCGATCTTTTGTGAGCGGAAGGTGATAAAGCGGAAGTCATTTCTCAAGCTGTTCGTTAGGCAAAATGATAAATCGTTTGTGTTAAGGTGAAAGTATTGCCAACAAGGAGGTGAGGTCCACATTCTTAAACGCTGTACCGAAATTTATATTTTCTCCCCAAGAATTTGTATTAGGAAATATATTGTCAGTTTCTAACAGGCTGGGAATTTTTAATAAGGTTCAAGTTGAGCAAAAGCTGCTCTTTATAAGTGATTAAATAGCCCAGGTGAAGCAATGACAAAACACATCCCATTTCAGCCAATATTGGGCATAATTTTAATTTAAAAACTGCCAACCCGTCGCGTCGCAAAATACCTAATCCTGTAGGAAAATTTTCTTTTTAATTTCATACGCCCGCGCCTTTACAAAAATTAAATTGGATTTTCCTGACCCAGTGCGTAAACTCATATCAAATTACAATTTCTTTTAACGTCATTTCCTCAAAATTAATATCCAAAACTTCAAAGCTCTTTACGCACTTTAGTCACAAGCTTGTTTTGATACGCGCGAAGCACAACACTTCCAGTTTAATAAGTGAAGTTCATCAACGACTGTTAGCTTCTGGATACTTTGTTACAACAGCACGAGTACAGCCACTGAGTGATTTGCGAAGTCACCACCAGAAAAACGTCAAAATACCATCAATCTTTTGAAACTAAGTGGTTCGCGACAGCATTTAATGAATCTATCGTCTTAAAATGACAAGTAGGTTTTTTACAGTGGGGCATTGAAAATTACTATATTATGCAATAAGTGCTATAAAGGCCATTTGAGTTTAGAGTTTATTTGGTACGAGCTGAGCAAGTGCTTAATAAACGAATGACTTGGAGAGTTTACCAAACGCGTTGTACACTATACTTTTTCTACGACCGTTAGTTTTTTAAAACATTTTTGCAAAACAACACGAATACATTCACTGACATGATCGACAGTAATATCTCCGAAAACATCCGATATTCGCACCCTAGATCTAAACAACGAGCTTCAAATGCAACACAACTTAGCCATACAACAATCACAAATATCACTATATATGTTTAGGTTAGAAATCATTGCCAAAATATAAATGATAAGAGAAATATGTTATTTAAAACCAGCGTGACGTCATTTGGTACGATTTGCGATGGCATTGTCGATCATAAAACTAAGAGAGAAGGTACCTCAGTACGTTACCTCCTTCCACTCGCATATTAAGAATGGCTAAACCCACCCATTTACCTGCCAATGTTCTACCTTTGCCTATTATGCTCGGCGTCGTACACTCGACAGAGATAGCTCCAATTACCGGATAATCACAATAGTTTCGCAAGGCCGTCTTTAGTTATTGTGGATAATGCACGATATCATTCTTGACTTAACGAATATGTACCAAATTTATCGACAAGAAAAGAAGAAATTATCAATTCGACGCGTAGTAAGCGGATTAATTACCTAGAAAATACCTTTCTATACAGTACTTGTATAGAGGTAAAAGTTCCCTCCCTCCACCTTTCATTTTTTTGAACCATTTAATATATCAAATAGATATTTTTAAGGGTTACTTCTTGTTCAGATTATTATATTATATATATTAAATTATGTGTTAAATTTTGAAGTCAATATGCAAACAGAAAGTTACTAATTATTTGTTGTTTACAATCTGGCATCTAACTACGCTCGGAATTATATATGCCTCTAAGCGGAGACGATTGACTTTAGTTTTTTCTTGCGATTTTAATAAATTTTGCCCTAAGCTCGTATTAGTACTTGTCTGGAAGACATTATATGCCAAAATAATTTAAAAAGAAAATTACTAGAAACTGACGACCTTAGTCGCCCATAATTTTATTTGGAACAAACTATTGGTTTCTGGATATGGATAGGTTCCGCCATTAATTCCAAAACGAAAACTTTGTTAATGCCAAAAAAATTTGAAAGCTAAAAAATAAATTCTATTAAACAAAAATAGTGTCTGTCGCCCGGCATAAAGTGACGCTGGCGCAGCACCGCCAATAACTTAGATGTTCTCAAAAAAATAGTAACACATCTCCAACAGTTCCAAAAAATAGTTTGGATTGAATTCTTGCGAGTCTCCTGCGTCGGTTTTTGCTGGGTCGAACTTGCTGACGTTTCGCCAATCATCCTGTTGGCTTCTTCAGAGCTTTACTGGAAACTGTTTTTTCAGTCAGTTTTCAGTCAAGCTCTGAAGAAGCCAACCGGATGATTGGCGAAACGTCAGCAAGTTCGACTCAGCAAAATCCAACGCAGGAAGAATCCAGAAGTTTTGTAAAAAATATTGCAGTAGCCTGTGGAAGTTTCTTTCAAAAATTCTTATGAGCACTTCGAACGTTACATTTAAACGTAGGTGGTACATAAATACCAACGCCTCAGTGCTTAAAAGTATGTAATAAATTCCCTCATTTCGTGGAGAGGTTCCACCGCCATAACATTAAGGGGATTTTATAATCTGGGTAAATTTTACCATGTCGACAGCTGAAATTTGGATAAGATTGTCTCTATTATCGATGGGCGACGAATGAGTAAACCGGCCTTCGTCAAAAACGAGTGTCAATAGTAAAGCCGAAACACTGACAGCCAAAAACTTTTTTGAAACAATGGTCTAAAAGTCCATGTTCAATGAAACATTTCCAAAGTTTTCGATTCAATTAAGGAGTTTTCAACAAAATCCGTGCTAATCATTAGCGACAATGTTTTTCCAGGAGAAAATAATTCCAGTATAAACCAATTTCCGACTTCGAACAAAGTCGCCACTCGCTAACAACATATGTATTGTTGTTTCTACCAGACACTTTGAATGATTGTCTCCTTATCGCGCGGAAGTATCAAATCCGTTTGGTGGATTGTGGTTTCTCCCCTTTGTTATCATTGGATAACATACTCCCACTGTTATTAACGGAAAAACTAAGGAGTAAATATGGATTTAACGTATGGACGATTTCTTAGTAGTCCAGTATGTTGGATATTAAGAACCTACCTGTGTGGTATGTATAAAAAAAATAAGTTTTTTTTATTTTAATTTGTTTTAAGTAAAATTATAGCAAGTTCCCTCCAACGATTGCTATACAATGATTTTTTCCTAATTTTCTACTACTAATACCTTCAACCCTAATATATGGTACCTCACGAAAGTAAGCGGGTATAGCATCCGGTACATAATGAAGTGATTAATATTCAGATATGCAATATGATTTTTCTGTTCTCTGGCTCTAAAATACTCAAATTATTGTGAGACTAGGACGTTTTTTGACAGGAATTTCCAAAATTTGGTTTGACAATTGGTCGCCGGAAATCAAAAACTGGGAGGTTTTCTAAAGGCTTTTCAGCCGAAAAATTTTTTAGGACAATTGCTTTCGGAAGCGGCGGAATTTAATACCAACCGATGTAATACATACGAGACGTATGTTTTTGAGAAAGTTAATCTTCTTCGAAATCTACGAGTACACTGGGAGGAGGCTGTCCTTGTGGAAATAATTATGCACGGAATTAAGGAGCGCGATATACGCAAAGGTGCGAATGGATGCTTGATGGTAATTTGGCATTTATCAGTTCTTAATGCCACGTCACACTTCATTCAAGTGTTCACTGCTGTTTTTTTCAAAAAACTGATAGTAGAAAATGTGCAGTTAGCGAAACGTTAATAAAAATTTTCAGTCAACGGTGGTTATTAATCTTCTTGCATAATGGCAATGAGTGGGTGCAAGCTTTATTGACTCTACACTTACAAAATAGCAATTCACTGGTGTAGAACTCTAGTGGCAAGACTAACACTAAAAAGACCAAAAAACAAGATCGGCAGTTATCAAGGTCAAACCATGAAAAGTCGAGAGCCAATAGCAGCTGAGAACTGGTTCTAATTTGTTTTTGAATGAAATGGGCAGTAAAACCAGCAGCAGTGTTGACACTATTTTAGTTTCGCACTTTTGGCAGAACTAATGTCATTTATGCCATTAAACTAAACTCGATACGGTGACAATAACATCGAATGCTTATGCAAAACACTCCATCCCAACGGTTTTTCTTGTTTTACACATAACCGTAACCCCGAACGTACTTCGAGTATTGTGCCTTCCGGAATTTTTTGGTAAGAGAGAGCGAGTACGTAATTTGAGGTAAGCAAACATTATTTCGTTCAACTGTGGCTACAATCTATCACATTTTAATATGAATAAGTCAAATTAGCAATTAACATTTAACTTCCCAAATTCGACTTCAAATTCCTGTCATATTCTGGTGCTAAATACCGAGAAAAATTTAAATTAATTTGCTTTCTCAAAATACTTCTTGTGTAAAAAGGAACTAGGAAAATGACAACTTAATATTTCATTTCTTTATCGTTCATTTTCACGCGGTAAACTACCGCCTTTTAATTTTTAAGATGGATGCGGAGTAGCTTATTGCTTTTCCTATTTATAGCAAAATTCGCGTTCTATCAACAGTCTGACACTAATGGCTGTTATCCTTTGCTGTTTTCTTACTCGTGACGCAAATAAATGTGCCGCCTAGTTTAGGTACTTTTTTGCTTCTTCTATTTTCTGTCGAGCGGTAAGCTATCGGCGGCGATTAATGCGGTATTATGTTTGATGGATTGCCAATTATCCATTGTTAGATATCACTTAGACGCTTCGATATCATCCGAAAATACCGAGACAAGAATGATTAGGTATGTTCTACACGCAACCATTAGTAAATTATAAAATAATGTTGTGTCTGGATCGTATTTGGCAATGCTTCTTAATCTAGCAGAAAAACATGTTTTTAAACTAAATCTTCCTCCATTTTGCAGATATTTTATTTATTTATGAAAATTTTGAAATTGATTTGAATAACATTATTATCCAGGCATTTTTTCGAGAAATTAATGCAACTTTCTAATATTATATGGTAATTATATCGTTGGCTATGGTCTTCAAAAATGCTTCCGAATAAAATTTATAAATTCGATATGTTGAAATGCAGAAGTAGTAGCCAAAAATTCATTCTAATCACCAAAATACCGCTATTGCATCTCCAAGATTGGAGCTGTTATTCTATATTTCTAATATTAACTTCCGAGTACTTCTACTGCACTGTGGAGTCTACCAAACCGGGTTTCGCTTTTATTGGTCGCAACGCCTCCTAGCGGTGAGTTTCAAGTGTTCAAGCGACTGTCGAAGGGTCGGCTCTGTAGTCACGCGTTTGCTCCCGAATTTGGCCGCTGATGCACGCGCAGGGTTCCTCGTTAAAATTCCTGTCCGGATTTGAGAACAAAATATGTCGAAATGAGGCAACAGTTGATTAAACTGACTCGTAAATAAATGAATAAATATAAAAACCGCAATTCTAGAAGAACTTATTCTTCTTTTGTGATTTGACATAAATCAAAATCCACTTAACCCTGTTTTTCTCTTCAGTTGAAGAACAGTCCAAAAATCGATTGAATTTGTTATATTTAAAGAGTCTACATTATTATATATCAAGAATTTGCTTTCTATACATCTCAAACCTATTACATACCTTAAAAAATATTAATCTGGATTAAACTTAAAATTTATCAGTGCCATAACGAATAACTGCGGTCTACATCGCTCAGAAATATCTTTTAAATCGCGTCACAAATTCTGAAGACCCTATTATTCAGGACTAATGACGATAACAAAAAGGAAAAATATGGCGAGATAAAAGAACCATTTATTATCATTATCGTTATTGCGCGATGGGGATTTTATACCTCGTGTCATACCATTTATTCCGACGTTTCGGTTATTTTGAAAAGACGGTACGGGACGAACAAATGGCAAGGCAATCAAATCTATTCTCCGAGGCATTATGACGTCTCCCAAAAGCACAGAAGCTACGACAAGGAATAATGAGTGTCTGGAACTATTGTTTAAGTATTTCTCTTTACCGTTCTCGATTGATTCTCTTTATTGACGGATTTTCGGTTTGGACTTGGCCGCAGACAATTGTAAGAAGCGGTAAAAACTAATTTCGAATACACACGCTGTTATACCCAATCGATTGCTCGTAATGAAAATGTTGCAATTTTCCAAACTATGTTCTTGGGGCATCTTGATGCTCTCCGCTATTTAGCTAGTTTGACAAAAGCAGATTGGCAAAATTAAGGCATATTGTTGTTAAACTGATGCAATCACTTCAGTCCTCCTCTACAACTGCCAAGAGGCTCAACTTCAACCTCATTGTAAGAAAGTGAGCGGAACGATTTTGATATTAGGGAAACGGACGTTGTTAGAAACCCAACCCTGAACTAAATCTTGGTTTCTTCGAAAATTTCTAATAATATAGTGAAAGTGGGTACCAAATTTAAATCTTTTTGTTTAAGGTTAATCGCTTTATATTTGCCAGGAAAGTGGTGGTGGAAAGTTATTTCACTCTTTAATGACAAACAAGTCATATCGTTGCATTTATTATTTTTCCGAAAAACATATTTTTTTGCGATTTTGTGAGAAATCGCCACCTGATGGCAAGGTGAGGCAGGTAAGCACGATTGATAGTCTAGAAAAAGCCCTTTTGAACGACTCTAAGTTTATAGAAATTCGTTAAGCATATTCATTTAGGAAAATGTTCGAACATCCCATAATTTTCCTTGCATTGATAGAATTGATAGAGTAAACAGCATTATTCAATACCCACCTCAACTATGGTTAAAGTTAAAAATATTTGTAGAAACCGAAATTTAAAATTCAATATAGTCATTGCGCCCCCTGGTGGCCATTTCAGAATCTCGAAAATAATTTCCACCATTTTGTCTTGGCTGATTTATTTCATTTTTTTATCAACTGCCCAGGGCAGTCAGTTTCGCTAATACCGTACGTAGTTGCGAAATGCATTAGTTGCATGGTCTTTTTTCCTCCATTTTTGAAGTAGTGTAAATTTCTAGTGTGTACAGAAAAATAAAGTTGCGTCAGTTAATGGACTATATTGCTATGGCAAGGAACGCAATTCACCCATGGATAGGAACAACCGATAAATATATTATGCATGACAGAGGTACAATTTTGTCGTTGTTAACATTTTAAGTGGATGTTCTGCGCAGCACTTTCTCGCATGGTCGTTTATAAAGCTTATAATTTGTATGAATATTGGATTGAAGTGGGTAAACAGAAACTAAAAATGCCAACAACCCCACTGTCTGTGGTATTTGGAAATCCTGTTTCCATATATCAACTCAACTCGGGCAGCAGACTCAACAAACGTTGTCGTCCGGCCAACGCTACCCACCTGATGCAGCCTCTCGATATCACTGTATTCCTGTCAATGAAAGTCAAGTGGAGTCAAATTGTGGACACCTGTCGGTATCTCGGAAACTTTCAAAAAGAACAGTTCTCAGTATTGTTTTTCAAGCAGAGTCTGCTAATAGAGACATCTGGTTTATATCATTTCGATTCTACTCAAGTGCTTTAAAGAATTCCCGATAGTCTTTCGAGAGACACCGAAGCTATTGGTAGAAGCTTAGATTATTCCCTCATTGATTTCCCAAGCTTCGAGAGTCACAAGAGAATAATACACCAGCTCCTGAATCCGTAGATTCACGAATTCCTGAAGATTTACTAACTCCATTTAATGGAGATGCTAATTACATGGACAAACCTGTGTTGATGTTAGAGATTGCATCTACTGCAGGCTTAAGTCCACCTGCTCTTAAGAAATGGAAGAATAGAAAAAAAATGTGTTGCCAGTCGCATAACGCACAACACAAAGGAGAAATAAAGATAGCTCCAAATGTGGTGTAAAAAATGTCGACATTAGACATGCAGTTTCTGTAATCAGGGCAGCAAAGATTACTTTAAGTGCGAGAGATGTAAAAATTCGAAAAGTAATCAATTGATGAGTCTGATGAATTATAGGCTTAGTATTTGTTTTCTTCACTGCTTTAAGGAAATGTTCATGTAGTATATAAAGCTTTTATTTGTTTTAGTTCTTTTAGTTTATAGAGCATATCTTAGCATAATAAATGAATATTTCACTAACTTTTGAGTTTTATTCCTTATAAATAATACAATATTATTATATCCGGAGTAACATGGGCATAGTTCTGATGTTCCGCCAACGACTTTTTGTCTACTTTGAAAAAATATTACGAAAAGGGGTCCAAGTCTTACCGGTTTACTGTATATCACTAAAATAAAAAAAATATACTATATTCAAATAAATGATAAAAATAATATATGAAGGAGTATTTTCTGGGCACACAGCTGAATAGAGAAAAACCGAAAATCGTGATAGAGATTTAGACCGGACTCTACAACTCTACATCTCAAACGATGATGATTTCTGGTTCTGCTTAGATCTGGAGGATACGATAGAACCGAACAGTATCAAAACCCTGAAATAAAAAGACCATATACGCCACAAAATAACAAATATTATTCTGGGCTATCTCTGGTGACGGGCTGATATACTTACAATGTGCTGGAAACGGACTAAGGGGTCGGCAACGAAAAGCCTGTCAACACTATGCCTGGTTTTTACTCAGACCAGGTCGTGTTGTACTGACTGATAATGAGTATTAATGACTCCTGCAGGCAACGAATGGGTTCGATAGTTAAAATTCATTAAGAGTTAGATACTAAAAAATAAAATAAAATATCACCCGAGTGTTTTAGTTCCGATAAGTATCTTCCAATTCGAGAATCCCATTTAAAAAATCGAAACGTTTTTCGGCCGACCGGCTAAATTAAACAAACTGCTTTGCCATTACTGCTGCCGCTGTTGCAAACAAATAAGGAATTTAACGAAAGCCCTGACCGAGTCTCTTGTTAAACGGGATCGTGCCACCACATACAAAAAGGCCTACGTTGCTGCTCGTGAGACCGTTCAACTTTGACAACTTTTTATGCAAATACACTCGCCCTCAAAGAGAGACCGTGCGCTCTAATTAAACTTTGAACTGTTCGGGGCTTGTTTAGGAGCATTTCATGACCGTTAAAGGAATTATCCCTGTAAATATTGATCGGGTATTAGATGCACAATGATGCCCGCGTGAGTTGAATATTAAAAGTACCCAGCTAAAATGGGAAGCAAAATATTAAAATCCGAAAATGTCACAAGAACCGTGTCACATTTTATCGAAATGAGTCTAAAATGCTATTGAGTTATTATTTGAAGTGATAATTAAAAGAAAGTTGTGCAAATTTCAATAGTTACAAATAAAAGTTACTAATTTTTAGAGGATTGGGGGCAGGTTAATATTTAATTGTTGCGAAGACGACCCAACACGACTCATTACTTGCACCGACCACTGTAAGCTTTTTAATTTCAGAGCATTCAGAAGACTTGCTAAAAAATCTTTCAAAAATGTTCAAGTTTATGGAACAAAGAACCTTCCTGGACTTTTGATACCTTTATTGGGTCATGCGTGATCCAAAACACGACCACTACAATGGCGACAAGTTATCTGGTTTGAGTACCTGGAAAACACTTTTTATCTTTTTCTTCCCATACAATGAGAAATCCCAATCTTCCGGGTTTCATTTCTGAAGTGTTCATTACCTAAAGCGCGGAGACATAATTTTTTTATTTATTTTTTTTATTTATTTAACCAAATTCTTTAAGCTGCAGATTGATCTTTTTTCGTTTGTTTACTATCAAAAAACTCTTTCGTACTTATAAAGAATATTATATTATGCAACAAATGAAGAAATTAATCGCACCTTTTCTACAATCATTACTTTTTGGGTGCATATCTGTAAAACAGTACGAATAGATTCACAGTAGGAAAAACATTTTTCCTGAAAAAAATAGAAGCAAAGAGGCCTAAGCTACATATTTATTAAAATTTTTTACATTTAACCACGCACACTAATAATACTACACTAGAAATTATCAAGTTTTTAAAAGCCATAACCGAGAAAATGTGGAGGGGAAGTATAGAAAAAACACTTGGAACCTGTGCGACACTTGACACACATTTCTTAAGCTAAAATTTCACCTCGGGAAATGCAATGCCTTGACATTTGACGGTGGCTAATTAAAATTTCTGTTGCTAGTTGTTTCACATTCATGCATAATTAGTATATTATGCAACAAGTGCGGTAAACGACATTTGACTCACGAGTTTATTTGGCACAAGCGGAGCGAGTGTTTAATAAACGAGTGACTTAAAAAGTTTACCAAACGTGTTTCATACTATACTTTTTCTACGACCGTTAGTTTTTGGGTGCATTTTGGTAAAACAACACAAATACATTCACTGACATGACCGTCAGAACTGACAAACGTCAAAATTAAAGGCATTTTACAGGCGGGAGTAGAAAAAGTGACTTTATTATATAATTGTTTGCAGTAATAGCACTTTTTTATTTTACTGACAATTCGAATGATGACCATCTGAAAATTACTAAAATATTACGAACAAATAAAATTAGAACGTGACCAGAATATTAAGCAACGAAATTGCACCAGCTGAATGAAATACTGTCATGCTAGGATTCAAAAGAATACTAATATCACATCACGACGAACACACTAATGCAAAAACATAAAAGGTTAAAAGCCACAAAAGCTGTTGACGGTAAACTCAAGTGCAGTAGGTCGCATAACCGACTAAAAGTAAAGTTTTAATGTCAGGCCATTATCGATAGATAGCGACGGGTGTGCATAATTCGATTATTTTGAAATTTGGTGGTGTTTTGGCCATTTGCGTGCTTATCGCTGCCATAATGGCCCCAAAATAATGCATCAACAATTATTGCCAGTAAATATGATTACAGTAGCTCAATGTTTCGCGTAGATATAGGTGGATAGCTACGTAACGACCTGATATATCTCCAATATAATAGTTTATTCATACGCGCGAGCCTGCATCGATATTGTGTTAAAGAATTTTGAATTTGCGTGTTGGCACAATAATGCTAACGAGCCGCCCTGTTCTCAGTACAATGAGAATATTTTCGATCGATACGTTAACAACAGTTTTATTTAAGCAATAACATTTCAATCATGTTTTTCTTTATTTTAATGACGACAATTTATTCCTGTATGCTTTTCTTCGGACTTCAAGATTTCTCTTGAGTTACAAGAACGTTTTTTTATACTCCTTTCTGTAAAATGCACAATTATGCACCGATCTAGCATACGGGACGTGCCGAGTCACTTCGGTTTTCGGATATGTTACCCCACAGCTTGAATTTTGACGTTGTCAATTCTGATGGTCAAGTCAGTGAATATTTTCGTGTTGTTGTGCAAAAATGTACTCAAAAACACGGTTGGTATTTTTTTTGCCGTTTACCACCATTATTAAAAAAGAATGTCACAGATTAATTTATGTGATTTCTAGAGTTTGCTCCAAGCGAAAATCCCACATCCTGATTGAGAGATTAGAATTTTTAATCGAAGCTAACGTTATCAATTTCAATTTCAGAATTACTTGGTATTTTATCGAGTCTGGTTCATTGGACACTATAGTAGAAATGGATAACGAAAAACTTATAAATGACGTTTTCATGTGAGAACCGTTGAGGGTCTTACTTAAAATTTTCATAAAGGTGGCAGAAGCGTTAAACATGTATTATCTTTAGAAACTAGAATTAAAGAGATTTATGTTGCAACAACATTCAATTATTGAGATTAATGCGAGGCACTGCTGTGGACTCTTGAATGTTATAGGTACAGGTGTGCCGATGTGAACATAACTTAAGTATAAAGGTTAATTAACTGATATATATTTAGAAGACCAACATTAGACTCTACTAGTGTTTGGTAGTATCTCTAACCTAAGATACATTTTTTTACCTAAATTATTGTTTTCAAAGTCTGCTAAAATATAGAACTAAGAAAAATGTTCTGAGTCCAAATCAAAGGCTACTCTTGAAGTGAATTATTGCTCCTTGAAAACAAAACTTGAAGCAAAATTGTGCTCTATATGGCATTAATGAGAAAACCCGTTGACATTAATTGCATATTGCTCTCACAGCCAGATTGACATTGGAAATTGCTTGGAACTTATTACTTTCACCGTACACTATACATCTCATACTTCCGTAGTTCGAAGACGTGTTGTTGAAGCTTCTGCCCTCCCAAACGGCGACATTAACAGTTTTGCTTTGAATCCTTAGATCAAAGCGGAGCAACATGAGGCGGTGTCAAGACCAAGTCCCTAATTTATTCTCCGACATTCAAACCCCTGGCAACATATTTTCCTATCCCCGCGCAGCATTTATAAACAAATTATATAACCAAAATTAACAAGGGTTTCACCGAGATTTATCTCGATTACGACTAGATAGTTTTGGATATATTTAAAATATCTTCAGAATCTTCAAAAAATTCTTTACTAAATTACTGTAACTTATTTCGGCCAAGCATTGATGCTACATTACAATATTCTAATCTTGTTGCTAATAAAATTCTAAAAGCGGGTTTTGACGCTAAAAAAATGCAAAATGTGAAAAAGAATAGATACCTGGCAGAAATTGACACTGGCAGATAATAAAATTTAAACAATGAGTAATAATATTAATGAAAAAAAAATCAATAAGTTTGTTTTATATTTAATTTTGAAAGGTAATTATTACAGCTGACATGTTAAAATACGCATGTTTTCTAATCTTTAGGTTGCAATTCAAATAAAGTACAATATTCGCTAGCTTCGTTCAAGTTTCACATTACTGCAGTCTGCATCGTACGCAACCGACGTCGGTTAGGAGAAATTAAGGCCCCTTAAAATTGTCAAATATCGACTCATGCTTTTATCATTAACATAAATATATTTTTGGTTCTATCTACGAAATACAGACACCACAAATTTACTGGCGTTTCTGTGCAGCTACAGTTACTATTTTATACTATCTACCGATTTTTTTTAACCACTGCCGACTAGGAATATGGATTATTTGGGTTAATGCAAACAGAGAGACATAAAATTTCACGAATCGCCAAATTTTTAACCTTGGTGAATTATCTAATGGTTCTTTTGCCAAAAACAATTCGTGTGATGTTTTAAAGTGTTTCTGCTCGTTGACTTGAGTCGTGGATATTTAATATTCTTCAGGAAGGTTTTAATAATTCCAACCTCCCGCAGTATTATGGTGCTTTTTTATAATAATTAACCTATTAACACCTGGCAAATATTAAACCAAGCAAACAATAAGCAATGTTAACGATGTTTGACAATATCCGGGTTTGTAAAATTTTGTCGACCGTTTTATACCGAGGTCCTGAACAAAATTCTATAACGGTCGGCCCTGGTTTAAATATTTAATCATAAAATTGTCAATTGAATATCAAATTATTTATATTTGATTACCTACGTCAGATGGTATTTTTCAAATCGTAAAGCCATTCTACAATAATAAGTTCCAACGCCGTGGAGAATGAAACAAAAAGATTTAACAGTAGGTTATGTCGATAATGTACCGGTTATAAATATACGAAAGTTTCAGAAGCTCAACAAATTTGAAACAATTTTATATTTTGATGGATTGATGTTTTTTTAATGGTACTACATTGCTTCAAACTTTTTAATTTCTAGAAAATGATATTAAAACGTTGTAAAACATTTTAATTTTTTTTTGCTCTTTTTAATATGTCGAATATTATAAAATTACTAAACACGCAGTGAAAACGATTTTTTTCAAGAACTTTAATATAGATTTTTATATTTTAAAGTAATTTTCGAGGTATTTTTGGACTAGTGCTAATTGATGATACAAATTTTCGGAAGTCGGCAAATGGAGACGATTAAAAATTTAAATGTGAATTTTTGAGTGACGCAAAAACTTTTAATGTTAATTATTTTTAACAACAAAATGTAATATTCATCCAGCTTTCGGAAAACTACTATTACTAAATAATGACTAATTAACTAAATAAGTTTTGTTGTGCACACACGAAACTGAAAGTCTAAACACATGAAACAGATTTTTTAAAAGCAAAATCAATCACATTTTTTGGATAGAAATTTTCGATTTTTATATTTAAAGAAGGAATGTTTAAATACGAAACAATAATTAAAAATGTCTCACGATTCAATCAAGATCAAGATCAATTTAATGTAAAAAAAAAACAATAGGATTTGCTGTTTTCGCTACTAAATTTATTTTTAAGCACGGTGAACACGAGTTAAATATTTTTCGAAATTGCTTTTGCGGGGTAATCATATTCTTTTGACGCCATTGTGGAACTTTTCAAATGTATAATAATACAATACATATTTAAAAAATTTTATAGGTAAAATCAAAATCAAAAAAAGATAATCAATTTAAATTTTCATATGTAAATAGTTTGCCAATTACCACGGTCTTATAGAAGTATAAAAATGAATTGAATTCTGAACGCTTTATAGCACCTATGTACATAAAACGAAAAATGATCTATCGTCAAAAGTGGCTTTTAAAACTATGAAAATGTGTTCATTTTCTGAAACTGGCAAAAAATATTTTATTGCGTCATTATCAAAAAAAAGTAACATAATATAAATTCGGCGAAAACATTTTATTTCACATTAATTTTATTTATTATTTGTTAATTATTGTATTTCATTAGATTTTATGTAACCACCATCCGATTTCGGTTCGAAATGTTGGTATCGCCTTCCTTTGGCCATTTTTGTCGCCGTTACATTATTTACCTAAGTAAGTGCTGTTGGTTAACACCCAAAAGACTTTAAACGGATCAACCATTACACGTGTGCACAGCACCAAATCGGAAAACACGAATGTAACACAGTCACATAATCTTGCACAGTGTCGTGGTTCTCCCCCTTCAATCAATCAGATACGAAACGTCGCGCGTCAAAGATCGGCGTAGGCCCAACCGCAACAAGCAATGAGCGGTGTCGTTTTCCGCCCGATGTCGGTCACGAAACTAACAAATTATTGCTTGGGGTGAATCTGGATTCGAGCGACGCGCTGTTGCCGTCTTCACGATAGCATCCCTTACGCCGCCGTGTGCGGATCTCTGTAGCTCTGCGATCTTGCGTATTTGGAGGATCACTTGTTCGATTCAAATATGAAATGTGGCGGAACAATACATAAACATAATAAAAAGGAGGTTACTAATTCTGTGATAGACTATGGGGACAGTGTTACTGTATGGTAGCGCCCAGCTTCGACGGGCCGCTATTTTTTTAGAAAATATTTTTTGTAAAGATGATTTTTAATCAACGTGAACCTATTAAATACATATTTTTTCATGATGAACTAGTTTACAAAAATGGGTATAGGAGATCCGACGGGACAATAAACAAACCTTGGGAAGGCAAAACGGGTATGGGAGATCCGTCAAGGCAATTTATGAAATGCTCAGAAAATTTCAGTCACAATAAACGAACCTTGGGAAGCAGTTGATTATGGCGATGGAATGGTTGATGATAATTCAAAAACCTCTACAGCTACAAAGCATAAAAAAGAACTGGATTGCATTATAAACGTTCAAATCTGATGGGCAAAAATGTTTCTCTACTTCCTCCTCTAAATTTACCAAATATACAAGGGTTGAACGTGCGGAAAAGTGTCATTTTACGTTTACATTTTACACATTTTAACTACGGCTGCGAGCGGCTTCGGAGATTTCCGGAATATTAACGCGCGGCTTTGGGAGCAGTCGGATGTTTTCGGAGATTCGCTTCTGACGGTCATGCCACATGTCACTCAGTAATAGTATAGTATATAAAAAGTTTACCGAAAGTGTTGCTTATTATACTTTTTCTACGACCGTTAGTTTTTGGGTACATTTTCTCAAAACAACACGAATACATTCACTGACATGACTGTCAGGAGTGACAAACGTCAAAATTCAAAGCGTGGGAAATATCTCCGAAAACATCCGAATGCTCCTAAATCCGTGCGGTAAAATCCCGGAAATGTCCGAAGTGGCTCGCATTCATGGGAAACGAAACTGACGTAGTAAAGTGACGCTTTCTGCACGCTGAATCGGTATATAATGAGGTATTTTACAGAAGGGAGTAGAAAAACACGTCCATTAAATACTCGCTCGTTTTCGTGACTAAAAAGTCATTTATAAAATTGTTTTCATACTACTGAATGTTTATTTTGCAGACGAATAAAAATTTAATTTTAATTTTAACTTGCTGTTGTTGGCAACATACAAACAAAATGTTTTATTTGCATCTCAAAAAATTGATAAAATAATATTACTTTTTACTTTGCTTAACTTTGCGACAGCTTATGATAATACTACCGATAAATCACAGGCTAGTTAATATTACAAATCTCATCAGGAGCGTTCTTCAATTAGAAAGACATATTCAACCTCAATTAAGGTGGTTAAAATTAAATGTTACACTCGATCGCTGCCGGGGTTTGCGTTGCAGTCTGGCTGAAATTTGGAAAGAAATTCAGCGGCTGGCCTGTAATTTGCCACATAATAAATATTATTCAATTAAGAAAAAATTTTTGCAATAACGCAGCTTACACGTGTCGAATTTGTCCAAATTCCTTTCTAATATTTAATTTTTCCAGACCTCTGCAAACAGTAGACAATTTTTGTTTTGCCGACAAAATTATTTTAGGGCCCATTTTTACAAAATGCTAACCCTCTTAATTATTATTAAGTTAATATGGAAATAATACGGCAATAAATTATTAGTTTTAATCCTCTATTATACTGTACAAACGAGGAAAATGGAACCTGACAACTTGGAATTTATGCACAAAGTTATGGGTAAGCCTCTGTCAATTCACTGGATTTTAGCAGTGGCATATTTCTGTTATGTTATAAATTTGCTATGTTTTCACGAACGCTCACATGCGTAAACCTCCGAAGTAAAAAATCGACATTAAATTAATAATTATTTACATAGGATTTTCCCTTTTTGATATATTTAAATTATCGACAAAAAACAATGTTATCATTATTTTCAACTAATGGATCAGCATAAATTACAATATTCGATTACATAATTTAATTAAATTGCTTATTTTGCCCTGCTTGCACTTGTGGTGCGTTTACATTTTAATCTAAAATTAAATCTATGAAATACATTGTCTTTTGATTCCAATAACAATAATGACGGTACGGATTTAGTTTTATGTTAACCCGTTATCGGTACGTTTTAATATAAATGTGGAAATATCTCAAAAATAAAAATATCAATATTATTTTCTTTTTCTTTATACTTGCCTACATGCTCGACGTATTGTAAATATTTGTTTGAAGTCATTACTTAAAAAGTAATATTCTCTAAGTTCTTGAAAAAGTAATTCAAAAAAGGAACCAACACAAAATGTTATTATTAACTTTAAAGAACGTCGGTTCAGTTTGGAGTATTTTTAACTTAATTTTTGTTGATACGAATACGTCGTTGAGGCAGAGAGCCCTTTCCTTTGTTCGTATTAAATTTTCGTAGAAAGCAATTTTGTCGAACATTCAAATTTTTACAAAAAACAAAAGGCCCACGATCGTCAAACGTACACATTTTGAAATGATTGGAAATATAATTGAATTTGAATGAATCGAATGTCTGAAAATAACGACCTTTTTAAAACAATTTGCATTCCCTAGGAGCGAAGAGGAAAGCAAACAGAGTAAAAAACTCGGCCGTTGAAGATATTTCTTTCTACTCCTACTATGAAATACCCAATTATTCAAGACGTCAGTTTCCTTAACCACTGTGGCGAGTCACTTCGGATGTTTCCTGTACTTTATGGAAGCGATCGGAATTTTTCCATAGATTTAGATTGTATTTTGACAGCAGTTCTGATGGTCACGTCACGCTTCACTATTGGTAGTTTATAGTACATACATACCATTAATTAAGCGGAACCGAATAATACAAAATATTCACGTTTAAGTCTATCTGGTGGTCAGTTTTTTCTATCGGGGCGCTATTTCTAAAAATCACTTGCCACAACTGAAAGCCAGTAGAGTAGATTTAGTTTTCTGCTAGTTTCGAGCGATAAATAAGCAAATTCAGAAAAGCAAGTTACAAAATGAAGTACAAGTTCACGAACTCGCGCCATATATTAACCGAAGTATCAATCAATCAATACTGACCACTATATTGATATGTAATCAATTCGCGACAGTTGCTAGTTCATGTGGTTAGCACGGTCCTTTACTTAAGAACATGTGCTATGATGTCAACAAATCAACATTACAGCAATAACATATAAATGACCACAATAGCAATAATAGGGCTAACAATATCAATAATAAATGTATAGGGTGGGCCGTTTCTCTTAGGACATTACCTTATCTCAGAAACTATAAGGGATGGAGCGAAAAGTTAATTGGGGTACTACAAACCTTAAATTTATTTTAATGTTGGATATACAGGGTGTTTACTTTTTCGTGGGGGAATATCAGCTTTCTTATTGTGAATAGAACACCTAGTATATTACTTCATTTTTGAATTCTATAGAAAATTATAGACACATTTTGTGTCTAATGTCCTATAACTAAATCTAACCGTTTTTGACATTTTTGAGTAACTTTTGTTGTAGACAAGGACAATGACAGATTTCGAAATTTCGATACATGTTAATACAGGGTACGCGAAAAATAAGATTAAATATGAAATTTATAAAAATGCCAAAAAACTTTTTTTAATGGAAACTGCCAATTTTTATAATCTTATCATATTTAACGTTGAAAATGAAGGCAATATTGTATAATGTTGTATATGCCTAATATTTGTGCTTTGTACAAAGTGGAGGACATATTGAACAACTGTTACAATAACTATTACCCTTTGTAAGCTATTAATTTTTTATTGATTTTTCATTAATAAAATATTCACCAACGTTATTGCGTATCCTTTGTGTTATTCTGTACAAATAATGCATTCATAAATTCATAAGCGCATTGGCAAGATTATGGTCGACTATGGTCACTTCAGCACTTGTTTTGTTCAAGCGCCGTCATAACCACCTTACACTAACTGGCAACCGCAAATTATTTGTGTTTAAAAGGAAATATTTCAAGAAGTAACATTACACAAAATTGCTTTAATTTTTAGTGCTAAATATGACAAGATTATAAAAATAGATAGTTTCCATTTAAAAAAAAAAGTTTTTTGGCAGTTGTTTTAATTTCATTTTTTTTTTCGTGTACCCTGTATAATTATATATTGAAATTTTTTATGAAATCCGTTATTTCAGTCCTTTGTCTACAATACAACTTACTCAAGTGAAACAATAAACGCTTCGGAATGAAGAAACTAGCAGATATTTGCAAACGTCTTTTCAAAAACGGTTAGATTTAGGTATAGGACATTATACACAAAATATGTCTAGAATTTTGAATACAATTCAAGAATGAAGTAATTTACTAGGTGTTCTATTTAAAATAAGAAAGTTGACATTCGCTCACGAAAAAGTAAACACCCTCTATATACCAAGTTAAAATAAATTAAAGGTTAGTAATAACTCAATTAACTTTTGGCTCCATTCGCTATAGTTTCGGAGATATGGTGGTGTCCCGCCCTATACAAAAGTAACCAACAGATGTTACATTTTATTATTAAATAGTTTTGCGACACTTAATTTTTCATATACAGGTTGATAAACTTATAAAAACACTACTAAAACTGCGATAGATTTTGTTCATTGTTTGATAGAAGCCCATATAATGCATAAAAACAACATTCACAATGTTCACACTGTTTAATATTTAACAAAATATCTGAAGCAGTTGCAATGAAAATGAGAAAATTCCGTTTTCTTTTTTAAATTTCAACAACCTTATATCAAAAATGAAGGGGATGATCAATCACCCAAGGACTCACACTCTTGAGACACCTTGCAAACGTAGAAATATTAATTATTTAATGTGGTAGTTTTGTAGTATATTATGCAAGGCTGATAAACTGCATACTATATTCTTTCTATGACCATTAGTATTTGGATTACTTTCTTGCAAAGAGCACGACTATAAACGGCAAAATACCATCAATGTAAACATCCGAACACTCCCAAATCCGTAAATAGTAGACTGGAAACGCCCAAAGTGGCTCGAGACAGTGTTTAACTCGATGTCTAATGGTTCCTGGATAACAAATTAATTCTTAAGACGGACAAAATAGATGCCATATTTTTTAAAATTAAACAATCTAATGTAATATATATAAATTAATAATAAATGTAATGAATCAATAAATAAATAATATATATAAATTTTTGGGCTTATATCTGAATCAACATCAGGACTGGTCTTTTCATACAACTCAATTAATAATTAAATTAATCTCAATCTGCTATGGTATTAGGATGGTTGGTAGGTATATGAACGAAAAAACACTAACAGAATTATATTTTGCTAAGTTTGAATCAAGAACAAAATAATCTTTTGGGGAAAAAATAGTACTATTCAAGACTGTTTTATAAGTCAGAAAAGGGTAATCAGAGTAATTAGAAAAATGTAATATAATCAAACGTGCCGAAAAGTGTTTAAATAAATTGAACTTTTGACTCTATAGCCTCAATATATATTTGAATGCCTTATGTTCTTTCACAGGCTCAATACATACGAAACATTTATTCCAACGACTAAATACAGAAAATTATAACACGTGATCGAAATATTATACCTATGCCTTGCATCGCTTGCAAATCACTCAAGAGTCCAGAGTATATGTGTGTAAAACTGTTCATTAAACTACCTCTGAATGATAGACGAATTAATAATGCGTTTTAAAGGGAAATTAAAAAACTCTAACTTGAACTTGAGTCATGGATAACATGGGTGACAATTTTTGAAACAAAATTATTATGCCCATGCGTATAAAATTCACCCTTATTTCGGAAATGATGGAAATTCGATGCGGTAGGTAAGGAACAAAATACGAGCTTCAAAAAACTCCGATTTCAAGGGGTGTAATCTCGCGCTTCTGAAGTGCGTCATATTTCACAGAAACCCGATATATTTCAATTAACTAAAATGTTTTTATAGTCACGGACGCACGGGTTTGATAATTTATTAATTATTGGGCGAAAAACAAGCAAAATTTCGTCTGCCCTCACTTCTTCTAATTGCACTGGGAGGGTGGTTGATATCAGATATCACAAACGATAAACCACTCGAACATTCCTAAAGCTGTGTTTTACCTATTGAGCTGCGACATTCGTATTAGGGTGACAAGATAACCTATAAATAATCTGCTCGACCACAAATTACTCAAAAAAATGCCATTATTGTGGAGAGCAAACGGCATCCCGCGAGTAAACCGGCGCGAGTGTATATCGCTCATTGTTTGCTTTGGTATCCACAGATATAAAACGAAACACAGCGAATTTTCGTATTATCGCGTTCGCCAGAATGCGAGCAGAGCTGCTAGCTCGTATCTATCTAAACCCCTCCGCGTCGATTTCAGCTATAACTGGAAACGCGGACTGAATAATTTCATCCCATTACCGTTAGAATATCGTAATGGACGATGACTCGACACGTGTTGCCTGAATATTCAAAGGTTTCGTTCTTACAGGTCGTGTTTATGAGCTCGGCAAGTTTTTGAGTGTTTTAGTTTAAGAATTTAGTGGCTTTTTCATGGGTGTGAAATTAAATACCTGTTCAAAAGGGGCAATGAATAGCTGTTTAGCTACATAAATAACAGTTGGCTGTATATTCAACGGAAGCTCTTAATGTTGAAGAAGCTAAGGGTTCAGATTAGAAGAGAATACAGAATTTTGTAACATTGTAAAATGAATGTTCAATTAGAATATTTTCTAAAAATTTCCTAAATGTAGGTTTGTTCATATTTGTGATGTTATATTCATTGTATTTATTTTTAAATAGGTTATAAAGACTCAAATCCATTTTATTGGTTTGGGCCATTCTGATACTTGAACTCGGTAATAACAAATTACACGCTCTCCTCGTATCATAAGTAGGATAAGAGGAAAGCGTCGGATAATTTTTTTAATATATCGATATCTTGTGTATGGCCGCCAAAAGTCAGGGCGGACGAGCGGATGCCGTTCCAGCCACGCAACAACGAACGGCGATAAGACGTACACCGAAGAGCCGAAAGCATTCAATGTTGTAATAGGTGGTCAAATAGAAAAGTGATTTAGTTTTTGGGGAGAGTTTTATTCAGGGCTGACACCTTTACGCCTCCCCTTAAGTTTACACATATATAGATAGTTTTAATATCTAGTTTTAAATATTCAGTATATTGCAGCGTTGCCACATCTACTCGAATCAGACACCAACTTTATTTTTTAAATTATATCTGGATTCAAAAATTCAAAAATTTGGCATGCATGAACATGCATAATGAAAATAGATAAAAATCTGAAATTTTGTTTACGCCTGAGACTTAAGTTGTCACATACAGATTGTTTAAAAAATTATGCACATTGTGGAAAATATATTAATGTAAAGCCTGAATTTTGAATGGAATTAGATAAAAAAAAATTAAGTTAGAAGAGTAGATATGGAAGAGTGTATATGGAAGAGTGTATATGGAAGAGTGTATATGTCAGTTAGTATGAAATATACCAAATACTTTTAATAAGCCATGGAGTTGAAGGAACTCCGTATAAATAATTTTCTAAGCGCACATGAATAGCATAAGCAAAAGATTCAGTTTTGCAGTTTCTATTTGGCTTTTGTAATAATATCACTTCTCTGTAATTTCACAGGAAGAAAATCGCAACTGGGGAACTTCTTTGGAGTGTTTGAGTTATAACATCTGGTTTGAAGATTAGTAGATTTTGGAGAGATGAAATGAAATGTATAATTATGGACAACATAATGCAATGCATTGTGTTGTCCATAATTGATGGAACAAGAATATTCGGAATATTTTCATTTCCCGGATGTTTTGAGGCTACGAAAAACGGTAACAGAGCGAGAGGATATGAAACTTCGTTTATAGAACTTTAACGGATGGGAAATCAAAGCGAATTGATATAGCGTGAATACGACATTGTTTTGTCCTCTGATGTAATAATTCTTTCCGTAACGGTGCTTCACGACGACGAAGATTTGAAAACAAACAGCATTAAGATTAATGCCATTGTTGTCGTGCTCCTTAGGTAAACATATTTTCCGTATACCTCTCACTTATTCAAAACTTTTTGAGAAAGTATCTGAAAGTTCGATTACTAATAATAATAATAATAATGAATTAGCATTGCATACCTGCAAGTCAAGTACAAATTCCTCTCGGTTTGAACTGCCTATGCATTGACATTAAATTAAATAATTACTAAGTTTCATTGGTTAATCATTCAGATGACGCAGTCATGCAAACGTGATAAATGTGGCTTCCTATTAAGACTTGAGTTGCATATAAGTAACTAAAACAACAAACCTTCCTATTTGTGTGGTCCATTACAAGTTGGTTACCCTCTCTATGTATTAAAAGCCCTTTTTATTTATTTCTCTTTAGGGAACCTGCAGTCTTGGTTACTTAGTAATTTGTTGCAGTCGACAGTATTTTTAAGCAAATATCGCTTGATAAGTATGCAGTTTGTCACAGCGTCTGTGGTAATTGTAGGTATAATAGAATTCAGGAAAGATGACGATTACGTTATCAATGACACCAAGCGTATTCTTATGTCATTTGCTGGTGTATCATTATGACATAGTCACCACATTTCCTAATATGTATTGTAGTTTACTTTATTATGAGCAGCGATGATGATCACGGAAAAATTACAGAAGTGAAACTAAGCGTTTTTTCTCAATATTTTGTTAATATACTATCCGGCCATATGAAATGTAGGATTTTACTCCGTTAATAGACGGATTAGGATGTGGAACATAGTATTTTAGTTATTTTAATTAGTCTGATTTCTAGAATTAGATCGTGGAGATAAACTATCTAGGCAAGCATCTTAAGGATCATGATTTGTTGTAATGTTCCCAAGTTTTTAATTAATTTTTATTTATTTACTTTTATTCCACAAGTTTTCAATTAGTGATCATAATTATTGTGATTATTTTTTCGGGAAGTATTTTTTCTTTCCTCGACAAGTATCCATAGCTCGTCTCCTCTTATACAAATTCAAATTTCCGCTTGGCGGAGTCGAAATATGAACGCTTCCTTCTGCGTACACAGTCCAATAAATTTGCCAAGTCTTCCCGCACAGAAATTAACCCACAAAACGGGAATGAACGGGAATTGTTTTTCATAAATTAAAAAGCGCGTAATAAATTCGCTAAGGTCGTCTCCTAGACCGTCCGTACCACCTCACGCTAAAATCGTTGAAAAGGAAAATTACTGCCTTTTAAATTTGACACGCTCGCGTCCCGGTATGCCATTATCGACTTTCAGCTTCGGAAGGCGACGGCAAAAAAAATAGCGTCAGCGAACGTAGAAAATATCGGATCTATATTTCGTAAAGCAATTTGTTCGGAACGTCTTTGGCTATGCACCCGCGAAATTTATATGGAATTTTTTTCTGGACTAAACATGGAATACAAGGAATTTTAGCAAAGTATGCCGGTTATTTTGTAAAAATACCTTTAAATTCGCATCAAAAGTTCGTTTTACTTAACATCCACATCGTACAAAAACTATGTGGGTAAGGCAGAAAATTCAATTGCTGCTGATCCCCAGATATTCTGGTCCTTTGTTAATGCAAAGCGCTCCTCGACGCGGTTGCCTGAGGTTATGTCCAATGAGGGTGTGCAATACTCGGACCCACAGGATATTGTTAACGCATTTGCCACATTTTTTGGAGATGTCTATATGGCAGCAACCACTGAGAACGTTTCTTTGAACAAAACAAACCTCAATTCCTGTATTAGCATAAGCTATCTCTCGGATGAAGCTATTTTAAGAGCAGCAAATAAGGCTACCCAGGGACCAGATAGAGTACCATCGTTTGTTGGCAGAGATTGTATTAATGCTTTCCTTAGACCTATCGCTTACATATATAACCTCTGTCTCAAGTCAAGCACCTTCCCTAGAGCATGGAAAGAGGCGAGAATAACTCCTGTATTCAAGAGGGGCTGTGTGAACGATATTACTAATTACAGACCCATTTCCATCCTGTTGGTCCTCGCTAAGATTTTTGAGTCTTCTGTGTACGAGTGCATCTATGGACAAGTGAAGCATGTTATTACCCAAAAACAACACGGATTCTTTACCAATAGAAATACTGCCAGCAATCTGACACTTACTCAGTATATTGGAGAGGCCCTAGACAATAAATCTCAAGTTGGCTCCCCATTCACGCTAAATATATAGACCAATTGGAGGGTATACAGGGAAAGTTCGTTAAATTCCTGGCATTTAAAACTGACGGAGTGTTTCCGGCGCGGGGTGCTGAACAGTCATTACTTTTGGAAAGATTTGAACTCCCGTTTTTAAAATGGCCAAGAAACTATCTAGCGGTTATCTTCCCCTGCAAAATTGTTCTGTACAGGATTGACTGCTCGGAGCTCTTAATGCAATTACCCGTCCATGTTCCTCAAAAATCTGTCCGCAGTTCGACGATTTTCCACCTGCCTACCTCATCTACAAATTTCCTTATAAAAACCCCTTTATACAATGCTATGTATCTTTTCAATGACCGTTGTAGTGATATTGACATTTTCAACCTCTCCTATAATCAGTTATCAAACATTCTCAAAACAAAATTTTTTGTTTAGGCAATTGATATTGTATCACGCATAGGCACTAAGGTACGAGTACAAGTGTGAGCTCTTTAATTTGTTTTTACATTTTGCTATATTGTATTTAAATGAAGTATCATATGCTTGCCAGATTGCGTTGTAAATGGATGTAGAATCTGTTAGGCAATAAATGATTATTATTATTATTATTATTAACAGAGGACCTTTTTATTTTTTTGTCTTATTATGTCGATCAACAAAAAGTTTGTATACGGCGACAGTTTTATCCGCGATGTTTCAGTAACGTTTATCTTTAAAAGTCATATAATAGCTCAGTGCTAAATCTGGAACGTTATGCGGTATATGGTACTATCGCCTATGGTACATATAAAATTCTTTATCGTAACTTTGCTTCCAAATTTAATAACTTTATTTAGCGTACCCCGACATTATTAAAATTCGAAAAACCTGAGAATGTCTGCCTACCTAAAATAATATAAAAAATGAAACCCTAAAAGGCGACCCTGGAAGGGGAGAGGATTAATTCCGTTTTTTGCGATTTAACGGGAGAACATCAAAGTAATTTCACGTCGAATAATTCATAATTAACGCGCTTTTCAAATTAAATACAAAGCGACAAAAAAAACCCTAAAGGTGAAGATTATATCTAAGACGGCAAAGTTCGATAAAAGGCTTAATAGAACTATCGGAAGAGAAATAAATAGCGGTATAATGAATCTTTCTTTAGTTGTGAAATTTCAAAATAACGACGAATAAGTATATAATATTTTGATTCGGTACCTACTTTGCTGACAAAGCACATTACGACTGACTACAGAGGTAAGCGTATATGGTAATTATAGTTGTCGTCCTGGGGTTCCTCCCCTTGGCACAAACCTGAAGGACGAGGCAATTTAAAGAATATGCGGCGCCCCTTGATAGGTAGCAAGCGTGTGTTACGCAGCGCTAAAAATAATATTCAACTAATGTGAAGAGTTGGTTTAGAACAAGACTGACATATTGGAGATAGATCGAAGGCTTCGATGCTCCTTTACAACCTTAAGAAGCTGCCAAGGACTACGAGGAATGCACAAAGGACATCCTGTTAGGCATGAACAGGGCAATCATGAAAATTCAGATGCACAAAGTGGGCCTTATGGACGATAACCCATGTAGCACGTGCATGACGGGTGAGAAAATGGCGGAGTATAGGTATATCGTGTCCGGTGGTGGGAAGGATCAGATTGTCAAAACTGGAGGTCATCAACTTGAAAATCTGAAAGATATATAAGAGGTATATAGGGGGTCTTCCACAATAAACCAATTAATTAGTCGCAAGGCTGCATAACCTAAACCTAGTAATGCTTTAAAAACTAAAACTGTTTTTGAATGGGATTATCCAAGAGTGGTCATTAACATACAATGCAACAAGACTATTCCGTAATAGAAAATAATTTTATACCTACCTGTGTCTTATATTCTTTGGTTTGGTATACTACTTAGTTTAAGTTTGTTAGTAATCATACAATACAGCGTGTGTTGAATCGTGTGCGAATTATGCAAAATATGTCCGAGTCTAGTGTATCTCAGGTGATGCTCCAGCCCAAATGTAGAAAACACTATTCTATTGAGACTAAGGAAGTTATAAACAAAGTTTATTTGACTCTCATTGAATGTGGTGTCAGTAAGAACGGTTACATTGACCAAAATTCCAACATCAACTGTATGGAAAATTGTTGTTTCAGCGAGGAAAAGAAGAAGCGATGCTGACATTTTCTCGAGTGTAGATGAAAGTGATCAAGATATAATACGGCGTAAAATTTACCAGTTATACGAGGAACAAAGCGTGCCGACATTAAATATCTTAATTAGGAGGCTTGAAAAAGATGAAACCGGTGTAAAATGTGGCAGAACTACCTTATGGAAGTGTATTTAACACATGGGTTTTAGATTTAAAAAATTGACAAAAGGCAAGTTTTAATGGAATCTTTTAGAATTCGGAAATGGCGGCTGGAATTTCTAGAAAAAAATAGTATTTACAGAGAACAAAAGCCAATTATTTACTTGGAAAGAACCTGGTTCGACACTTATGATACCCCGGAAAAGGGTTGGGTTGACTCAACTGATAAGAGTAAAACAAACGCGCCATCAAAAAGAGGTAAAAGAATAACTATTTTGCATGCTGCCTCTAAAGATGGTTAGATTCCAAATGGACTTTCTCTGTCTGCGAAAAATATTAAAGATTCTTCTCTGGATTACCATGAAGTCACCACCGCTGATTTATTTGATAGTTGGTTTAAAAACAAACTAGTTCCAAACATTCCTCCTAATAGCGTCATTGTCATGGACAATGCAAGTTATTACAGTAGACAGTTGACTAAAACCCCTTCCTCATGCGACACAGAAGCAACAATCCAAAACTACATGTATACTAACGGCATTTATTTTCACGAACATTATACCAAAAAGCAATTAATTGAGGTTCTACAAAGCTTGAAAATACCAAAGGAATACGTCTGTGATAATTATGCAAAAAATCTAGGGCATACAGTTTTAACATTAATTAATTAATTAATTAACACTATATATTGAACATTGAACATTTTTGGCACCAACTGAAATCGGTCATTCGTCGTAACAATGTTTTTCCCCGTGTTAACTCCAATGTCCTCAAACTTATAGAAACCGATATTTTTAACATCCCTCCACAAAGTTGGGCAAATTCTGTTAAACATATAGAAAAAGCAGAAGAATCGTATATCCAAATTGCAAATAATATAGAACAAATAATAACTAGAACAGGCAATGATAGCTATAGTGATACTGATATTTTAAGTAATTTAATAATTTAAGTAGGTAATAAAAATAATTTGTAATTTTATTTTAGATTTAAACATAAATACATACATAAATAAATAAATATTGTTTAGTCTCTTTCCTAACAAAACCCCAAATAATTAAATTCTAAGCAAAGTACGTATTACTTAATTCGTATCAGTTAGTCACTTTCTTATATCTATGAACAGACTTTACCCGAGGTTGCTAACAAGGGAAAGCCGTGAAAGTCAATGGCTGTTGGTGGTCTGCATGCGGCGTTTTTTAAGAGTCGAATTTACGCTGACCAACCGCTTGTTCGGCAATGCATTACCTAGTTAATTGTTAACCGCTCGTTTGAATTAAAATATACTAAATACTAAATATAGTAATAATAATATATTTGTGATAAACTGAAAGTCAAATTATATGTATGTTTACTAATATGTATAGTTAATCAATGGATACGCGCGTTCAGCAAAAAGTGTTCTTTGTAAGCAAAGTCTCGGGAACTATGTTTTAATTACATTGTCGGTTATAAATGAAAGCACTTTCCTATTAAAATAAGTTAAAGTTTTTAAAGTTAACAATTGAAATATGGTAATTGCGAAGTTTTAGATCTAAAGAAACTGCATTAAGGACAGGGGTAGTATTATGCAAAATAGTTTTGTAATTTCGTAAAGCAACGAAGGGTCGCGGATAAGAAAGATTTAGGAGCCCGTAAAACATTTAACAACAATGTGACTTAACTTACGAGCTGTTATATTGCGCTGCGAGACACAACGGAGAATTTTTGAATCTTATTTACGTGCTAATCAAAACTTAACCAACTACAAGCAAACTTTTTAGTCCGGCAAATTCCAAGGGCCAAACCCATATTCTTCTTTCTGCAATTATCTAAAATTTCTAAACTAGTCCCCCAGTATGTGTATATGTTAATTATTTCAGTCAACTATTGTGTGGATTTTGTCACCCTTTATGACATCTCGTGATCAAAGTGGGTCAGATTGGTAACACTGACGGACCGGATTTGGCCCGCGGGCCGTAGTTTGGGACCCCTGCTCTAGTGTAACAAAGTGATGTCGTGAAGTTGAAATTAAAGAGACAGACGATAAGTGATATACAGGGCTATTCACGGTGAGTGTCTTAGACGTTTATGGCAAACGGCTTACGGTAAAAACCTGAAATGTTGGTATATCGACTTTCGTTTTTTAAATGGAACCCCCTGTATATTATTATATTTTTGCGAAACATTCTGGAACTTTTTTATGTAACATGGACTATATATATTTTGAACTTTTTCAGAGATAATAAATACCTTTTAGGAAATTTAGTAACAAACAACCGGATATAAAATAATATTTGTTTCGCAAACCGTACAGCGGTTGAGAATTAACCTATTGCGTACAGGGCGTTCATAAGATAAGCGAGCGATAAATGAGCAAGTAATTTTCCATCTAAAAGTACCGGTATAACTAGTTTAACCGGTTGTCGAATTATAAGCAAAAGACATTGCAATTAAAGCGAATGGAAGTAATCACATATCATCTGGATAGCAATCTCCGGCTCTCGAAACCTACGAAGAATGACATTTCTAAAACCTGTTACAAACTTTTGAATTTGAACGAGGAAAAATATCTGGATATTTTACGAGCAGTAATTACAGGTTTTTTAGACAATTTGCCATTAGCGTTACATCGCAAATGTTGATACCAATTTCATGGAGCTCCGGCTCATTGCACAAATAGAGTAAGTCAAGAAATTACAATTATGTCTGAAAACCGATGGACAAAACGTTTAGGTCCATGCAATGTCTACCTGTGGTCGTTATTAAAGAAAGAGTGTATAAAACTCCAGTTGGAACAACAGAAGATTTGGAACCGGACCGGACACGAAAGAACACGAAAGAGCCTTACGACTAAGACAAATAAATTCATCAGCTGTTGCCGAACACACTCATGAAACCGGACATAAAATTTTATTCGATAAAACTAAAATTCTTGCATGTAATCAGTTCTACCAACGAAAAATCCGAGAGTCTATAGAAATCTATAAACAACCTAACAATCTTAACCGCGGCTCAGGTCTCTACCTGTCACCAATTTGGGAATCATCCGAGACGGTGTTTGTGACTTTCATTTAGCTCCGCCCCCTCAGACCATATATAAGCAGGTACAGAGTAAAATACGAGCCAGTTTCAGTCAAGCTCTGAAAAAGCCAACACGATGATTGGCGAAACATTAGCTAGTTCGACTCAACAAAAACCGACGCAGGAGGAATCCATTGTATTATTATTAATTGTAAAAAGTATTACAGTAGCCTGTGGAAGATTCTTTGATAAATTATCAATTATTATATTCGTATATATAATTTACGACAAATTTTTGGAAATTCTAAATAACAAAATGAATATAACAAACAGAATAACACCGCCAAAACATGCCTTCTTCCTTACCTACATATCCAGTTAATTGAAATAGGTCAGATTTTCAAAAAAAAAGAGATAGGTTTCCATCGTTTAACACTAATTGAAACGACTACTCTGTAATCACCTCCAGTCTTTTGTGTTTTATGGAAAACATTTTCAGTGTTTTAGTCCGAACGTTTTAAGGTGGGTGATAACTTATTTGTCGGAGGCAACTCAAGTGAGCGTATAAAAGAGGGGACGGCGCAAATTTATAACGGAATGTTATACATTATATAAGAGATTTTAAGTGACAAGATTTATCTCACTTTTACGTCATATTGAAAAGCATTTTTTAAGATAATGTCTTTATGCAAAACCTCGCTTCACCTTAATTGGGAACGTTGACCCCCAATACGGAACTGGTGAGACAAATTAAATTAAAAGTAATTTCCAAAGGTTGAAATATGTTAGCACCTACAAGTTCAACTTGTTTTGTGTCACTATTAAATATTAAAAAAAAAATATTTAGAAATTGGATTAAAATACAATCACAACAGATTGGACTTTAATTTACGAAAAATTTTGATCATTGGGAAAACATTTAGTAGAAATTACCAGAAAATATGTTTTGTGATTTTGATAGTTTGAAGTCATTAAATATCAGCCGAGTACTTTTTCATTTTTAATTTAAAAGAGTTGTATTGAAGGATTTTACGCTATGTGCGCATATCGAATATAATTTTTTTTCAATATCCAATAAATTAGAAACTAAACAAATCAAGTAGAGAAGGGCTTCCTTCAACATTCAACCACCCCAAAGGCAATTCAAAATTTAAATAAAGAACCGTATTCTTTCGATAATGCTTACATGAAATCTCAATAAAGCTCGTAGTTCCGAACAAGTCATCCCTATAAACACTTTAGAGGATTTTCTAGCCTTACGTTCAATTTCGAGGGAAATTCCCGAGCAGAAAATGTGGAATTTATAAAGTAATGGTTATTCCGAGCCGGCGAATCTAATGCCAATGATGGAACCAATAAAATTCAATTTTGGTAATCCAAAAATTAAACATGTAAAAATGAACTGAAGAAAATTCTCTTCATTAATACGAGTGTAGAATCAATTGGATTTACGCGCTTTTGCATCTGGAATTAGTTCCGATATCGGGAAAACGACATAAAATGCGGAGTTCATACAGTAATGGTTATTTTGAGATGGCGAGCCTGCCATAAATAACGAGAATCCAAAAATTTAACATTAAGAAAAAACTAAAGAAATTCCTCTCCATTACGTATGTGCAGAATCGATCGGGTTTACGCTCCTTTGCATCTGCAATTAATTATAATATCGGAAAAACGACCGAAAATTCATTTAAGTTTTATTATCGGTCCGCAAGTGATATCGATTCAAATTAAATTATATCTCCATCTTTCCAAAAAATATGGCACCCCTTTTAAAATTTGTTACTTCGCGATTAAATAGGGACCATTTCTGCGAACACGACAAACGATGAGGAACGATTTCAGTAGCGTCTCATGAAAAAATTACCGTTTAGGAGCATAGTAAGGACTTTGTCACTGTTGATCTCTTTTTTTTTCAATTATTATTAAATATAGGCATATACAAAAGCAGCAACCCTAAACTAGAATAGAGATCGATACTGGAAGGGTTGACGCATTGGCCCATAACCTCTGAACATAATGCATAAATTTGCTACATCGATCGGAATTAATATATATAATTAATTTTTAGACATCATATAAATTAAACGACTTCGCAACAAGATATTTGAGAAACGCAACGGACATGGAGTGAGTCAGAAGATATGAATAGAAAAGGATTATTACTTTTCGTTAATTGGGTTGTTAAATCCGCGGTAATGCCCTTTAACGCTTAAATGTATAAACGCGGTAAATGTATAAACTAAATTCTCCAATGGTACCAAATGCGAAATAGAGAAAATTTCATGTGTAATTCCATTGGCGTTTCTGTAGTCTAGCTAATCGGCCAATAAACAAATAGAACAAGAATTCGCGTACCATAATCCCAGAAAATCACGTCGCTAAGCCTTATATTTAGCGTTCAAAATTAGGAACAAAGTTTGTGAATAGTTTTGCGAGTAATCTAAACGTTCTCCCGGGATTATTAAAATTTACGTGAAATTACCAAATCCGACCAATCTAACAAAACTACAGGGTGTCCAAATTTACTAAACTTTTGCGGATTGTCTCAAACCCTTCGCGATCGTCAGCAGATCTGTCGGTTGAATAGGTCTGACACTCAGATCGGATCAAACAAGTTTGTTAGTCGAGTTCTTTATTTTGACTAGCTCTAACTTCGACATTGGCTTACGGATGGTGTAGGATTTTTATTTTTCAATCGCATCTCGTTATACCCGTGGATGTAAAAGAGCAACAAAAATGGTAGTCATGTAAGGTTTCTTCAACGTATTTAAATAAAATATTTGTCGAGACGTCAAATACCAATAATTTGTGACCTGGGAGAGTTTTTTTTGCAATTCTAAAAACTAAACTACTGGATATTAGACTAAGAAAACTGCACATCTTATATTGTTTAACAAGGAAATGTTCGTTGCCTTCAGCGTGATATATAATCTAATTAGTGGCCTACTGTATATATTAACACAGGAAATCATTTTTAATTTTATTAGTCCTGAAGAAGGCAATAAAATTTCCATACCATGGACTAATTAAGAATTTGTTTGTTCAAAAACCTAACACAAAACCCATCAATTCTTTAAGTTTATTAATAAAAATTTAAAATGCTGTCAATAAAAAACTATTTGACGCAAGACTTCATTTTTTTTTCGCAGCCTACTAAGATATATATTTAAAAGAAGACAAAGTTTTATCGTGATGCTGGAGCTGGATCTATTTCAGGCCGGGAAATTTTGGCGCTAACCTCGTAAATAATAAGTATTAATATTCTAAAAGCTAAAATCCGTGTTAAGGTTTTCAAAGATAACGATTTTGTCAATTTTAGGCTATGTAGCAGTAAACAAGCCAACAATAAATTACTGCTTAGTCCTTAAGGGATTAGGCGAACCCGAATGCATCTTCTTAATGCAGAAATGTGGGCGCATTTCTACTAAACCGGCTTCAAGGCAGCAAAACGAATCAGATAACAATTTCAAGCGGGTGAGCAAAGTGTGGCAAGCAGAAGCACAGCCGTCGAGCGTTTTAGATGCTAATCTCCGTTTCCGGCCTGACAGGGTTCATTAAGTTACGTTAGTTACAATGGGAACACCTGTATACGAAAAGGGCCCGACCGTTGACCTATTTCCGATAGTTTTTAAACGAAGAGACAAATATAATCTAACTCAATTCAAATCCGAACGACTTCTGATGTGTACCGAACGTTCCATTTGATTTCAGTTTTTACTTCTACTTTAATACTGAATTATTTTTTTTGGTTTATCTTTAACCTTTTTAAAGTGTGTAGAGCTCTGCCCTAACGGCTGCAATAATTTAAAAAGGCAACGCAACAATAAAAGTATATATGCAGAATAATACAAAACAATCATGCAGTGATCACATAAAACCATATCTAACTTGCGTTCAGCCGAAATGAGAAAGTTCAATTATTTCCCGTACTTTTACTTAGTATAAAATATAGCTTTTTTATGCAAAATCGGGGGAGAATAAAAAACCTTAGCCAACTCAAGTAACTCAAAAATTATTTCCTTTAAATGTAAAATTTTATCATTATAATAAATAGAGATTTTGATTTTTCCCTGCACAAAATCCCAATAACCAAATATTACGATGATATAAACATAATAAATAAAAAAATATATGAAATATAGGAAACTAAAACCCAATACGAATGTTCAAGAGACGTCATGTATATATGAAGCTCGAGGAGTAACCACCTAAAATATTTGTAATGTGCTCGTACTTCCGGTTTAACAGCAAGTAAGTGATAATTTGCTATTTTGAATTTTTTGCTCTTATGCGACTATGAAGATTAAAATGAAAAAAATGTGTTCAAAATTTTTTTGCCCCGGCTTTGGATTTAAGTCCTATTGGGGTACACTGATCTCCGGCACGTTTTTTTGCAAAGTAAAAATTGTTTTGACTGTTAAGAAATAAAGACCTATTTATTGATTTATTAATGTTATCAATTATACATATCTAACTTTAGCAGTTATTGAAATTTTTAAAATTATGTATGTAATTTTTCTGAGAAAAGTGATGCTGCTGGAATTTTATTTGTTATTTGGTTTTTCCAGAAATAAGAACCTGGGAACCTGGGAACCTGGTGTGTTGTAGTTGAAGAAAAAAAAAGTAACAACAATTTTTGTAGAATATTATATTACTCGTTAAATTGAAATTTTTTGAACTGACCTATAGTTTCGGTGTGACGGATTTAATTTTATAATTAGGCGTTATATGAGCTCTACATTGTAAACAAAAAATAAATGTCTATCATTTTCTCTCAGAGCTAAAAATGGCTGTTAATCGTTTTACACCGTCATCGTCATTTTATTGTTCAAAGCTGCGTTTCGATAAATTTATTGAGGTGATGTTAGACAAATGCATCTTGTCTGTACTAGTCAGCTGCATTGTAATTAACAGTTTGTGCAAATGCTAATTGGAGTGAAACCGATAATGGGCGCACATACGCGATCTCCCCTTGGCCGGGGAGAATTAATCGCTAGGGAGTTTGAATTTATTCCCGTCTTAAAACTTGTTCCGGCACGCTCAAAATCGTTCGCAACTACTGTTCTACAAACTGTTTACAAGGACACTGGAGATTTATATTTGCTTCTTGAAATTCCGTTTTGGTGTGGCGCAGAACAAGTTTGCAGAGAGTTGCCTTTGAAAGTCGACATGGCGCGAGTATTTATTTTGTTTAATTAAGAATCATTAAATCCGTCGCGAAACTTGAATGCAAATAAGCAAGTTAGCGTTTTTCTACTGCTAAATGAATGTGGAACCTATTCGCAATAGAGAATAAGCAATGAAAATATTGTTTTCGCGTTTAGTGGATCCCATTATTAGAACGTATTGTTATTGTTTCCCTTGATTAACGCTTGAGAAGTGTAAACAGGATGGGAGTTTTCAGTTTTCAGAAAAAGTTCATCCGCGTCGATGACAAAACTAACCAATTTAATTGACTATTATCTATTTCGCTTACTGATTTAGGATGCATTCGACGGAAACTAAACAAAGCTGATTCATATGCCGAGCAACTGGCAGAACATCGGTCAAATTTGTCCCGTAGTCATAAAAATTTTTTCTGTCTTTTCGGTCTGGCAAAGTGTATGGTGTCACCTGATTACCAGTATTGCTTATTCATCAGAATAGCTGGAAAGAATGTACTCGACAAATAAGCTCGCAAGTAAGTGAGGCAAATCAAATGTTAATAACAGCCGAACTCTGTACAGGTTTCTAACATCATTTTTTTCTACTTCTCTTATTTTATTTACTAATAATCAGTTTGCGTAATGGTAGAATAAGTGACCTACAACAATTTTCCTCTGAAGGGCTCATAACGCATATCTACTGACAGGTTGAACCGATCACTTTTACTATTATGTTTTTTACATTAAATTTGTTTTAAAATTTACATTAGAATCACGTAGCGGATTAATTTCATGCTGTTATTTACAGGGTGTCCCAAAATTAGACGTCAATATTTTAACCACATATTCTGTGACCCAAAATAAGGATAAAAGTTCATATACACTAGGGTCCAAAACGTCTTAGTTTTTAACATACAGGGTGATAAATTTGAAGAGGTGATTTTTGGTAAATATTTTCGAAACACGTAAATATTTTTAAATAAAATTTGGTACAGTTACTAAAGTTTTTAGGCTCTAGTTAACAAACTAAAACTTAGTATTGGATCCTCTTCAGAGGTAGGTAGCACAGGAGAGGCGTTGGAAAAACTTGCCCAAATTTTTTGTTTGCTGAGTTTTCGTAATTTGGACCGCGCAATCTGAAAATCCGCAGTTTTCTACGCAAACATTAAAATAAGAAAAATGCAATTAAATTTTCAAAAGCATTTTTCTCGAAAACGGTGTGTTTCAGCGAGGTGCGACAAGGGTACCTTATTTACGTATAAAACTTCAGATTTTTAAATTCTGCAGTCCCAATTACGAAAGTTCGACAAACAAAATACTAAGTTTTACTTTGTTAAATAGAGCCTACAAAGTTTAGTAACTGTACCAAATTATATTTAAAAATATTTACGTTTTTCGAAAATATTTAAAAAAATCACCTCTTTAAATTTAACACCCTGTATGTTAAAAACTAAGACGTTTTGGACCCCAGTTTATATGAAGTTTTATTCTTATTTTGGGTAACAAAATACGTGGTTAAAATATTGACGTCTAATTTCGGGACACCCTGTATACGCTGTGGCGCATCTTCGGTAATGGATATGGTATGGTGGACTCAAATTTAACTCTGACGTTTTGTCAGATAGTCTCTGAATCAGTAAAGTGATTATTATAAATTTGCATTTTACGCGATCTTTTCCTTTTGTTTTGGGATCATTTTGAATATTTCGGAATATTATGTTGTTGTTCCTTTAGGAGAGCATGAACCATTGTTTATTTATAGCAAAAATGAGAATTTACCCACGACAAATAATATCTAACAATATATACTCAAACGGAGCATCTGCTTCTGCTTTTTATTCATATTTCATCTAAATTATGGAGTTTAAACTAAATGCGAATATTGTGTTTATGACTCATAATCATAATCAGTTAAGCACCGCGTTTAATCAAGTAATATAAAAATATTTATTCCCTTAGGGTGACGTATTGGACAATTTTTTGTGCGCAGAAATATGAACCAACGGGTGGCAGTGATATAAAAGAAACGGAACATTAAATTTCCTATACGGACGGATTCAATACCGACGAATCTCCATATCGAAATGAGTCCCTAAAAACGAAATCATGTCCGTCGAACGCGGGGTCATATAACGAACGAATGACGACCGGGATTAAAAAAGTCCCAAAGATAAAACAAAGCAAAAACAAGCTGTAAATTTGATGATTACGTTACCCGTTTTACAATTTGTTTTCCCGAATCCGAGAGATATGAAAAGAGACCAATATTTTTCCTTTTTTTACGGTAAATAAAACACCTTTGTTTGGTTACGGGATGATGTGTGGAGTAATGTTTATTTACATTAGGTTGTCTTGATTAATGATAGCCACCCGACAGAGTTTTTAATTTCAGCGCTCTAGCTTTCTCTGATTTGTTTGTGAAGTTTGTTCAGGGACGTATATGAGGGTATAGTTATATACGGTGCAAGCCGTCGTTTTATTAATTAAACTGATCACTCAGGGACTATTGTTTACCTATATATATATATCCTAAACCAATAAACGGACTATAAATACTGCGGTAATTTACTAATTTTCGTAATTTAGAAAAATTAAGTTTTTTAAGAAGCGAATAAAAGGTTGTTTAATTTTCATCTGATGAAGACTAAATCAGAGTTGGAGGGTATATTTTGATTCGAAACTTAGGTGGAAGAGTTTTGTGAACCCATGTGAAAATTGACTTGACAACATATTAAACAATTTTCGAGTCAATCATGGCATATCATCTGCTTAGCTGGGGACACTGGTATCATTCTGGTAGGGTTTTTGCAGTCCAGTTAAATGCATAACACCGCACCATGTTTGTGCTGTGATATATTTACATCCAATGTCTATGGCTGCGATAAAAAAGGCATTAATTTTTGACATGTGTAATTTAATCTTATATGCACTACTTTACTTATGAAATAATAGACAATATTTTAGATCATAATAAAATGTCTTTATATGATATTTTAAGGCACAAAACAGTAAAAATATTTTCGATTTAAATAAATGGATTCATTATATATTTCAATGTATTTGTTTCCATATTAATTTGTAATCACTGGATGTTTTGAAGTGTGCAATTTTTCATTATGATTGAACATTGAACACTCTAGAAAATTCAGTTGGTTACCTGCCGTTGATCTACAATTTAGTTTAACCATAATTGTTCCGTGCCTCCGAAATATAATACCTATTCAATGTCGAAAATTTTCCAGTATTGCGAAGTTCTTTGCGGGCGTTTGATAGAGGTTGACACTCAATTTGTAACTGCCGACGTTTTCCTGAATTTTGCGCCTTTTTCAGGGTTTTTCGAGACCCAAAATTCGTATCGCTTAAATGCGGGCGATTGACATAAGGGTTAGAGTCAATATAAAAAGTAACCCACGAGTTTCCGCGATGCTTTGCGAAAATTGTAGTTCCAACATTCAATTACAGAAGGTTACTACAAATGCCTATTTTTGACTAAGGTTCGAGACGGTTTGTTGGGCCTTTTATATTTTACTTAAAGCAGTGTCTTCACCGACTTTAAGCCTTTTAGCATGATATCAATAAAAACTGTGGTTTTTACCAGTTATCAGGATAAATTAGTTAAATTCTAACGATGTTTTTCAACTATTTTAGGCTTGTAGTAACGACAATTTATCATTTGATTCCAACATATAAAATATTTGCACTATGTATATGCACTACGGAGTCTTGTGAGTTATTAGAGTCAATATAGTCTTGTGTTAAGATCGCAAATGAGATTTTTTTAATGTTTGCAATAACAAAAATGTAATGGTTTATGCATGTTCCGTTTGAGTGCACCTATAAATATTTGAGTCAACAACAAATAGCGCAAAAAAAGTAAATATTGTTAGTTGCCATTGATATAAGTTGTCTATTCCATAGACGAAATTAGGAAATAGAAGAAACTATATTGACTTGCTCTAACAACATTCAAATGTACAGTTTTTCATGTGACACAAGTGATTGCAAAGAAATTTGACTAAAAAATAAGTATCCATGTTTGTTACAAAGATATTTAAAGCTCTCTTAAAACTTTGCAATACTGGATAATTTGTCTATTGAATCGTCACGTTATAATGGGTGTTTTAGATTTATTGTTTTTTTTTGGATTATCAAAAACATTTGGTTTCAAAATATAAACGCTTTTTCTTAATAATATTTGATTGTATCTTTGAAAATAAGGGTACTTTACTTTTACACTTTTAAACATATTTCACAGTTGTTGCTCCACCTTGTGCGTTGCTGGTTTTCAAATAATTCCAAAAGCATCTGAAGTAACTAGTTAACAACCAACGCCAACTTTTATTAGTACCAAAATTTTTCATTGCGAATTTTTGTTTGTTTGTTATAAGTCCAATGCACTATATATCTGTTCGCAAAATTATTTAGAGCACTGCTTCATATTCGTAATTTTAATTAGGTGCCCTATACCTATGTCTATTTCGCTTTGACCTTTGTGCGATTAAATAGCGATGCATAAATCAAATCGCTTTCATCAGCGTGATTTCACCGCATTGTTCTGTAGATCAAGAGAAGTAGTTTTGTGACCACACGTCTAATATTGCTCAAACATCATCTTCTTGTTCACCTTTATTCAAAAATATAATATCCCACAACGTTTAATAAAATGCAGATGATAAAATTAAACTCTGGAGAACAGAAAAAGTTTGCAAATTGTCTCCCCCTAGAGGCATAAAAATCGCGGCGCTTTCACTCAAGCAAATAGAAATTAACTTCAGGAAAAGTTATATTAATATCTTTTACCTGTTACAAAAGTTTTGTGAATTTTTGTTGACGTAACGACCATTTCCGCAGAAAGAAAAATCAGTGCCGGTTTGAGTTCCCTTTTTTTTAGTCAACGTTTTCTGGAAACTTTTTTACATTACAAATCTTCACAAATTAGTTCCTAAAACTTTAATTGGACAAAAAATCAACTCCCAAATATGTTTCCCGGAAAATAAATTTATTGCCGCCTTAAATAAAACCGCCTTTTAAATGGCGTAATTACTTACCCCAAGGATTACCCTCGAGTCCTTTTAACGGGCATTGTCGGTGTGTGGAACTCGATTTAATATTCATAAGTTGGTAGCGCGAAATGCTATATTTATAAATTCTTCACGAAGAGTTTCAGTAAATATTTCAGGAAGTAATTTGGTTTCGTTGTACGTGCTCAAAATCTTTCTTAAAGATGGGGAATATTTGCTTTTGCCAAATTATTCTTAAAATAACCAAAACTGATGACATCAAAAACCAGGTAAAAAAAATTTTGTAATGTCAGACAAATGGTTCGAAGTTGTGTGAGGCATTCCTTAATTATCTATTCATCAAAAACGACTTATAGCGTAGAAATTTTTGGTCTGGTCCACAGACAAATTGGCTGGTAACCCTAAATACTTTCCGGCTTATAGGATATAGATTCCACTTTCATTTCATGTACTAGACAAAGATAAACAAACATTTAGACTACGCTATTTGTGGACATCAAAAAATATCAAAGATCGTTAATTCATCTACTTATCATTCATCAAATTTCTAAGGCAATTAATTTAGCACACAAAATACTACCAGAAGGAGTTCATCCAGTAGCTGGAGAACATCGCTAAGCTCTTAATAGCAATGTCATTTTAAAAATTTTCACAAAATTGACAAAAAGGCTATTTCTCAGCTCTCCACGCCTTAACCAGATGTGACTCAATAAAATTAAAAAAAAACAGACATCTGCAAAAAAAAGTAAGATAAGTTAACTTAAGGACCCTTAAAATTAAATAAGTATCAATATTGGTCGAAACACCAACCGTGAGTTAATTTTATTTGAAACAGAAAAATATTTGCACTTTTATGTTAAGTATTACTAAAAATAGATGGACAATGGACAAAGGAAAACACAGTTCTTTAGGCAGAAAATGATTCACATGCTCCGATCTAAGTATAACTTCAATTTGTAAAGTGCTCCTCAACAATTTCTAGATTTACAGTACACCAATTTGTGTATTTAATAAGTTGTGTAGTTAATAACGTTCGACCACGAATATCATAACTAATGCAGAAAAATTCGTCGAATCATACCGTACCACCGGCAATTAGTTATACTTCAATACTGGGCTGATGACAATCTATTTTACAATATTAGAAAAAAATTCAAGAAAATCAACCACCATTTTTTGGACAACTTACCCTTTAGCTTAGACAAATGATCAATTCGACCCTAATTAAAAAACTAATAAAATATATAATTTATTTATTATATCAGCTCAGTGCACTGCATCTCTAACTCAGCATGTTTTTTTTTCATTAAATTCTCACGGCGAATTGATTTTCTTTACCATGCTATCCGTTAACTCTTTGATGAGTTGTAGTTCAGTTTTATCTGAGGTTTTATTTTCTTCATCATTTCGTATTTTATTTCGATTTTTCGTTTTTATGTCGTTGCATTGGTTTTAGAAGTAAATCGCGTTCAACAGTTCCCTTATTATTCTATTAAGAAGGCATTCCTATTTATCTATCCATTAATGTGCAAATTGACCGTGGTTAGTAATAAGAAAAAACAGCATAACTCAGAACGTTCTCATTGGTTTCCATAACGATTTCGTTACTGCTCCAATTAGCAGCACAGACGAAAATTGGAAAATAAATCAGCATCGAAATGTGTCTACGCCGCAATGACACGCCGTCGCTTTTCAATTTTGCCGTTCGGGAATTTTGATTGTTTTTCATGTCTTTTTACCGTAAAAAAACAAATAGCGAGAGAGCGTCCATTCCGGTGGCTATTCTTTGACGTCACGCTGTAGAGTAATATGCTAATTAGAATTAACAATTTTTCGTAAAGATAAAATAAAATAAAGGAGGGATTTCCGGCATTTCCTTAAAATTTTGAAGTACTCCTATTATTGTTTCAAAAAATCGTGGTCAATACCAAAATATTGTTTTGACTACAAAATCCTACAAAAATTCAATCGAGTTAAGGTCTGGTGGTATAAGAAAAAAGTATATGAAAAAAATTCCCACTAAAAGACTAAAATTTGATAGGGTAAAAGCCACACACACGTCTTACGCTTAATGATACGTCTTTCAAAATGCTAAACCCAAATGCTGACAAGTGTTCCATTAGCAACGAAATTACGGAAATCTGGTTTAGTCGAGTTTGAACTGGCTGCTCTAAAACACTTATCCGGAAATTGAAGAGTACGAGTATGATGTGTGGCATTAGTTTTTAGTGAAATTTTCTTTTTTTTTTAAGCAATAAATTTTTGAGTTTGTTTGATCAGAACAAAATGTTGGGTATACATAAAAAAATGAACTAATGAACTAAACTAGCATTTTATTACTTACTTCTACCAGTAGTTTGTTAGACAACCTTGGTCGATCTCATTAGAGCATCCATATTATAAGTATGAACCCATCGGATTTTTATTGCCTTTTGACAAACTTTTACGTTTGAGTAGAGGCAGAGGTAGTACAATAAATGAAAATTCCCTGAAGATTTGGGATCGTGTAGCACATATTTTAGACCAATTAATGGTTATTGGAACAATACACCAGAGTGTTCACGGATTTCAAAGCGATTCCGAACGTGCTTAATTTCTGTAGTTCTGTGGCATGTTTCGGAATTAGGCTTAATATTGGCTATAGATAAGATTTTTCACCCATAATTGTTCTGTATTTGAAATTGGGAAATATCGGGTTTAAGTATCTATTTTTAAAAAAATTCTTTATAACAGTCGTATTAAAGAGATAATTTAATGTAGCCTTTGGTTAGCCGACTCTTTCCATTAAATTACAATTAAATTAATCTAAAATAAAGCAAAAGGAAAAAAGGGGCTACGTACAAATTTTGACAAAACAGGGCAGTGCAAGTATGTAAACATTGCTTCAGTGATAGTTTTTATTACTTACGGTGTAATGTAACCTCTGAAACTGAACTATTTATGAATCCAACAGGAAAAGTTCATGAGCGAATGTTGTTTACATGTATTTTAAAAGTTTGAACAACATATGTCATTCCGGTTCACGTCATATTTGAAGCATTGAACTTGGTCAGTTCGTTTCGTTAAATCTTCCTGGTCGCCTCTTTTTTTTTCAAAACTGTTTCTGTTATCTGCGACGCAATTCGGTCAAAACTTTTAACGTCAAATTGTTAGAACTGTTTGCCATGTTTACTCGCTTAGAGCTAGCTATGGATAGGTATTTAAACAGCCATAACGCCGGAATGTCATTTATCAACGGTTGTATAACGATGTGCATTAATCCGCTAGATTAGATTCTAGTTTATCATAGTAGAGTATCAAATTAGTCACTTGAGAGGTCAAGGGGAACCGAAAGCCGTCTGCGGTTGCAGCACCTTGATAAACTGCAAAGCGCTATGAAATATGCTCCTGATCTAAATGTCTTTTGGTGAGAATATATTACTCATAGATGTCGCTAATATTATGTGTGTGGAAGCAAGATTAGAATAGTATTTTACAATAAATAAAAGAAAGATTGCAGATTTAAACCTATTTAAAAAAAAAAAAGGAACCACTTCTTGTTTAACATCTAGAATAAACTACATGCAACAATAAAGTAAGACATTAATTGAGCACAAATTCATGTGAATATTGACGAAGATGCTCGATAAATCTCTAGTAACTATCCGGACAACCTGTCTCTATAGGTAGAAAATTATCATAATTAAATCAAACTTGTTTGTGTAACAGGTGCCCGATTCTTCATTTTGAAAAGTCAATTCCCAAAGTGAATTGGAGTCAAAGCACAATATAGTTTGAACCAAATGATGATCGACAAAGCTTGTCACTTTTAAGTGATTTTCTTTCTACAAAGGTTAGGTTCGATTTATTCAACCAGAAGCTTTAAAAGAAACCTATCTACTTACAAAAACGCGAATAAGGGATATTATTAATAGTGAAGAATTGAAGAAAAGGGCTAAACAGAGTGATTTTCAAACTCACCGTATGGACAATAGTGATCAGGACCTAATAAGAGCAAAAATATATTGTGTCTTTATCAAAGCAAAGTTGTTCCTACCTTGGATAAACCGAAAAAGAAGCTAGAAGATGAAACCAATATAAGCCGCGCCACCCTCCATAGAGTTGTTTGTAAAATGGGATTTAAGTACCGCAAGACAAAAGGCAAGTAACAATGGACTCACATAGACGACGCACTTGAAGATCTAATTACCTTCAGGGAAATTAAAAGTATTAGATTAAACAAAAGATCTGTAATTTACATTGATGAAACCTGGTTCGATATATACGACACTGTATCCAAAGGATGGGTCCACTCAAAACTGTCACACGAAAGCACCTTCAAGTAAAGGAAACCGCATCACCATACATGCTGGGTCAGAATACGCAATTTTCCCAAACTGCTTGCTGTTGTCTGCAAAGAATATTAAGGATTCTAGCTTGGATTATTATTAGGATAAAAGTGCCAAACTGTTTGAAAATTGATTTGAAAACAAGCTTTTAAAAAATATCCCCAATGAGAGTCTTATTGTCATGGATAATGCATGCTACACAGCCATTTGCTACGCAAAGCACCAGCCTCATCAAGTTCAAAAACTGAAATCCAGGAATATTTGTTAGAAAATGATATTTATTTTTAATTCAGTTTTGAAAAATGTAATTATGTATATATCCCAGATATGAATTTATTGTATATATTTAACGTCATTTCCTTCGTGTAATAATAAGATTAAGATAACAAGATTATACCCACTTAAATAAATAAAACAAAGAAAAATACATTATTACCAAAACCTTTGAGAGTGCATCCCTAGTGTTCCATACGGGCAAAAGCCCGTACAACGAAGATTGAGGCAGACGTTTGCATATTGGCTGGGAAAATTGAAGTAAAGAAGATGATGGTGTTATAATACTACTCGATATTTTAAAATAGATCCAAGAAATCCACCACAAGATAAAATCTGTCCAAATTACATCTAAGCGTAAGAGAAATCTAACATCTAATCAGTATATTACGCACCAAGTTTGATAACGCCACTTTAATAACTAGTTGTTCAGCACTTTTGTTTTAATAGTTAATTTTATATAGTGAAGTGTCTCAATAGGGGTATAAAGGTGATGCGATACTTTTTACGAACTTTGTTTTGGGCATCAGTGTTTTACATAGCATCCAACCGCTAAAAAACGACTAAAGAACAGAAAATGCAGATTAGTGCATAATTGGGTATTTTAGAGTCGGGTTTAAGAAAAAAATATGAACACGTTTTCCCTCGCTCGATAAACTTGATATTGATTTAGTGCACATGAAATTTATCTACAAAGAGAACACTTTTTTAATTTTTTTACTGCAACCTTAATTTTATTGTGCAGGTATTCGCTTTGGGTGTGACAACTACGCGCAGTTCTTTAGATCGATTTACGTTATTGAACGGTGGGAAATTTGGTATATAGGATAGGTAGGAACGTAAATTGGATTGAAGTTATTCCGAACAACGCAAGCAACTGGACATAAGTTTTCGATTAACCAAGTTGATACCAAAACATGGCTGACCGGGTTGAACATTGTTTATTCGCACAACAATTACTTATTAAGGTTTCCAAACAACGCGTTAGCGCCAAGATCGTGCAGCAGTATGCAGCAGTTCCGAAACGCAAAACAAAAGAGGCGTTGCGGCATGGCATAGGAATAGAGCGAGAGAGACCAAAGAACAAAACGACAGGCGAAACCAACGAACCTGCGGTGGCCTCAAAATTCCGTTGAGTAGCGGCTGTCGCGGATGACTCGTAACAAAGATAAATAACATGAAGTTACGGTGTGACATTTCCCGAATTATTTACCAGTCTCGGACGTTTGAAATGCGGATAAGCCAAAAGCCCAGAGGGACCCGAAGTACGATTTGTATGTTCAAAAATATAATCGAATTACGATCCCGGCGCTCCTTGGTTCTCTCGCTATAGAATTAATTAATCAATACTCTTTTTTGACAGTACGCTTGCTTTTTTTTATTGCAAAAACTTTTGAAAATATTAATGTAATCAATTTTCGATTCGAGAATAAACTGCAGAAATTATAACTACATAATTGAAATGACAATAATTGATATCAGATATCAGATTGTCAAAGAGTACAGAAATCAAACAGGGACCGCCACATATGAACCCAAAACTAAACTAAAAATTTCTATTCCAGTAGCCAAACTAACAAGATTCACCGAGAGCCAAGCAGCAATAAAACATATACAATCCAGGAAAGTAATATCCAAACTCGTTTTGGATTGTAATTTGCCGCAAAACATTAAATGAGATAGCAAGTCAGAAGAAGGTGACGCTGTAATGGGTAAAGTCTGTTTGTTCATAGATATAAGAAAGTGACTAACTGCTACGAATTAAGGAAAGACCCGGGCAAGCTGTAAGAATGAAATATGGCCGAACAGGTCCGTACTTTGCTTAGAATTTAATTATTTGGGATTTTGTTTAGAAAGATACTAAACAATATTTATTTATTTATGTATGTATTTATGTTTAAATCTAAAATAAAATTACAAATTATTTTTACTACCTACTTAAATTACTTAAAATTAATATATCATTTTGTGCCAATTTGCCCAACTTTGTGGAGGGATGTTAAAAACTTCGGTTTCTATAAGTTTGAGGACATTGGAGTTAACACGTAAATAAGCAAACAAGTAAATAATTGGCCTTTGTTGTTCTCTGTAAATCCTAATTTTTTCTAGACATTCCAGTCGCCATTTCCGAATTATAAAAGATTCCATTAAAATTTGATTTTGTCATTTTTTTAAAATCTAAAACCCATGTGTTGAATAAGGTAGTTCTGCCACATTTAACACCGGTTTCATCTTTTTCAAGCCTCCGAATTAAGACATCTAATGTAAGCATGCTTTGTTCCTCGTATAACTGGTACATTTTACGCCGTATTATATCTTGAAAATGTCAGCATCGCTTCTTTTTTTCCATACAGTTGATGTTGGAATTTTCGTCAATGTGGCCGTTTCTTCTAAATATGCTTGCTTCCTGGCACCACGTTCAACGAAAGTCAAATAAATATTGTTTATAACTTCCTTAGTCTCAATAGAATGGTGTTTTCTACATTTGGGCGGGAGCATCTCCTGAGATACACTAGACTCGCACATATTTTAAACTAAGTAGTATACCAAACCAAAGAATATTAAACACAGGTAGGTATAAAATTATTTTCTATTACGGACCACAGTTTTACCTGAATTTAAATTCCGAAACTTTAGGTAATAATGTTGTTGCATTGTATGTTAATGACCACCCTTGGATAATCCCATTCACTTTCTTATATCTATGAACAGACCATACCATGCCACGAAATCAACTAAGGTCACGAATGCGCCGATGAAATAGTCCGCGAAGACCCGTTTAGACGTATAATTGGATCGAAACCCTTTTGGTAGAGATGCTGAATCCATTGCAAAATCAACCATAAAAAAATAGATTGAAAAAAGAATCCCTAGCAATTGCAGAGAGACACACCAAGACAAAGACCGGTCAAGGAATCCGTTAGAAGTTCGTCCGCCAAATTCACAGCAAACTCTTAGAAACTAATGAAATTCCCCTTTAGTAAAATCTCGCTTATGATTTGGAGAAAGTTCACTTGTTCATTTAAAAATAGCTTCAGTAGTGTTCTTTGCTGAAAATTTAGAAACAAAGGTCAATGTCGATATGTGATTTGCAAAATGTTACAAGGAAAATGATCTGCTTAATCAAAATAAACGAGGATGTGGATTTTTTCATATCAAAATTTTCAATAAAAAAATAACGGAGATTATATGTATGTATGTAAATAGAATGTGGTAATCGGAAATTTCCAAACACATCTCAATCAAATTTTTATATCCATAAACTTCAACACATTTTATTACGGAACTGTTAGCAGACCTCAAGCGATATCTGATTGTTTAGGGTTTGTTTGGAGATGACCAAAACATTGAGTCCATAACACTGATGGCAGATGAGCAAACTTTTTTGCTTCAAGAAGGATAATGCTAACGTTTTTTTTTTGTTTAATAATCATTTTGGTCAATTTTTAATAGCAATTAATCCCCCTTTCGTACTGATTACGAAAGTGCTTTGCTTGCGGGGCTGCACGGCTTATATCGAACTGACAATAGACGACAGTCCTTACGATTATTGCTAATTAAATTGACGCTTGCACATAGTTAATTATATTTGCATGTGGCGGTAGTTACGTCAGATAATACGCGCGCGACTTATCAAACAAACGTCTGTAATTAGAGGTAGATCTGTCTAAATCTAGAACACTACTAATTAATCTTACGTCGTCCATTTGCTGCTACAAATTAAGGGGGTGGTCAACTCCAATAGAATCAAACAAACAGATGAAGTTCTTTCTTTTTGATTATCTAATGTTAAATTTGTTTTTATTATGGAGTTTATATCTCAAATTATTATTATTGAATATTTTAATATCTTAGTTTTAAAGAAAAGTTAACAATACAATTTTTGCTTTGTTTTACAGTTGCGATTCTGCGTGGTGAAACGGTTTAGTAATTTTCTTACGCTGTACGTTGAAAGTCTCGAATGCCAGCATTTGTTTATCTCTTTCTCCTTAGAAAAATATTAAACAGCAGAATAAGCGAGTAGATACACATTAAATAAGTGATCTCAATACTACTGTCAACAATTCAAATTATTAAAAAACACTTAGTTTTGAATATCATTAATTCTGAAGAACTCGTTCATGGTTAATTATTTGAATTTTTAAAACAATTTAGAAACGTTAACGCTGCTAGACGACTTGAGATGAAAGAGTTGAGCACTAATATAAAAGAATTCTTTTTTAATAGAAATATATTGATAAATAAACCTGCGGCCCCAGTCAAGCTTCGGGCTATTCAGCCCAGATGGCGCTACGAGCGCTAAGTCAATATGGAGTCAGTATCGATCGGAATAGTCGCGCCACCACGCTAACTTTGGCAAAAGTCCAGAAATTCTGTAGAAGTTTCTAAACTTGCAAGCTTCGACAAGTGGGCAAGGGATGGCGCTGGCATGAACATGTACTTAAAATATGATGACATTTAGACCTTAATATAAAAAGCAGGAAAAGATTACTGCGGATTAATTTGACAAGTGTTCTATTTATGACAATACGAATTGTACGCGAAGTATCTGCGAAAACCACATGTACTTAAAATATGATGCCATTTAGCCCTTAATATAAAAAACAGGAAAAGATTACTGCGGATTAATTTGACAAGTGTTCTATTTATGACAATTCGAATTGTACGCAAAATATCTGCGAAAACAACTCGAAAGGAAAATCTATTTTTTAACACACACAAAAAACATTTAAATCACCATTCAAATTACTGTGTACTTTCAAAACTATTTGCAAAAATTTCCACAATGATTTTGGAGAAAGTACACTTTACACATAAACATTTCGAAAAGAAGAATGAAAGACGTTTTTTGATGTGTTCTACCCGTTCGTGAAGAAAAAATATTAATGGTTTTTTACAGTGTTTACCGTCACCTTGTCTTCCGACTGCACATAAGCGATCCTGTACCGAAACTCCATCCCTTTACAGAATTTTTCACTGTCGTCTTATTTATGAAAAAGCATTGCGGCTGACTGTTTCCCTAACCATAAATAACTAGGGAAATTTCTCGGAAGTTATAAACGAAAGACAAATTAGACCCCGAAGAATTTGAGAACAATTGCTGCGATATTCATTTTTGACATTGCGGAGTTTAACAAATGAAAAATGAAAAGCGATTTGTGTTGCTTTCAAACGTAAATAGCCCCTTTTAATTTCTATAAATTTTGTCTTACAATGAATCCAAAACGTTTTTCATGAGCATTCCTCAAGTTTCCAGCGATAAAAATACAATTTATTCGTAAACATTTTTTGCGGCTGCACGGCTTACATTGAGTAGGTGGAAAAGTTTTTCTCGTTCCTTTTCCCAATACGAACAACAAAAAAAGTAAACACGTCCTGTTTTTAAATTAGCGACCAAACAGAGTGTTATTGCCGCACAACTTTTATTCGAACGGAGTTAATCAAACAAAAGCTTTTTTTTTTTCAAAAAGTTTAATTGTGTTTTTCTTTGTATCGGAGTCTTAGTTCACCCCGCATCGCGTCATCAAACGGCAATATATTTTATGTTTGCATAAAAACTTTGTTTACCGTTGGTTTGTTTTTTCTTTTCGTTTTGTTTCAATATTTGTTCGCCATATTCGACGGTATAATTTCAGTCCCCTTCTGGGCAATGTTGTTTTCGTTAATAGCACTCGAATACTGCGAATATGTATCAAAACTTTCGGGACTGTTTTGTGTTAACAGCAACCGAAAGGTTTTTGCCAGCTCGGATCGACTGCATCACGAATTCAAAAATACTGAATTATTTAAAATGCGCCTTATTTTACATTCCTGCGGTGTTGAAAAGAGCCTCTTAAAATGTATGTATATCGGCTTTAAACAAAGGGTACAGCAATATTCGTGCATGTATTTCCTGTCAGAGGTTCGTTATATAGAAAAAAGACTCTTCAGAAAAAAAATGTTTAGAAGCATGAAGGTGAAACGATCTTTCCACTACCCCTCGTGTAGGGTGTACGGGTTCACAAGGGACAACACGAAAGCAAACGTTCTGTGGAATTTTGGAATATTTTGTGAACCCAGAAATCGAGTGAATTAAGAAATGGAACATTGGGGGAGGAACAAATGCAGTAAAAAATAAATAAAATAAATTATAAATATTAATTTAAAAGTACCTGCTAACAAACAAAACAAAGTTCAGACATAAATAGTAAAAATGTCGTTTTTGTTGTAATTTCTAGTAACATTTGTTGCGTCTATCTCCCACATTATACGTTGAAAGTTTATTCCTGTTATTAGTTTTCATTAGATTTTCCAAGAAGAAAGCTCTTCCTACTTTAACAATAATAATAAATTATTATATTAATTAAATTTAATAACTAAGAGTGGCGTGGAATTTTGAGGACAATGGGACTGGACGTGTGATAATCAAATGAACAACAAGGTATATGTATACTGACTTATAAGATGTAGAAAATATAATGCTATTAAAATTATAAAAATGGAAGTTTACTTTTTTACAGTAGTTCTTTTAGCGGACAACTCTAATACGCTTAGAATAACTTTCAACATAACACAGGACTCGCCAGGCAATACCTAGAGTTAATAACTTCATAATTATAAAGGAAAGTATATATTAATTATACGCAACAGTTAATTGAATAATTAGTAATAAAGATAATTTCGTCTTATAATGAAACAAAATCTCTAAACTTTATCCGTGTGTGCAAATAGGGAACTTGAACAAAATCTTAATTTGAAAAATATTGCTTGTAAAAGTATGTTTATAGTATTAAAAGAACCACAGTTCACAAAAAAAAATTGTTGTACTATGTAACAAATATAAGCAATTAAAAATTGTAAAATTTAAATCTTCTTTGAAATGTGGTGGTGTTAATTTTACTTTTAAACTTGATGCTCTCGCTTGCTTTTGTTATCTTGTGTTTAGTATTAAAAACAAAGTTTTGAAAATGACCGAAGCTGACTTTTAAAAAGGTCAATCTGATAATTTACCTTTAGTGTAGTTTTTCTGAGGAATGTTCAAAGAAAATTTTGCAGCTAGTTTTAAACCAATAATATTGTAATCAGCTTAAAGTTTTGTAGTTTTTAAAATTCAAATGGTATATCAAATAAATAGTAATTAATCAACAAAAAAAAACAAATAGGATTTTTTTTACTAGTGGAAACCTAAATACTGATTTTAAAGTACATTGGCATTGATAACTTTATAAAGATCAAGAAGCCAATCCTGTGGAGACCTTAATAGGATGGGTGCGAGTTCGATGAATTACAAACGTGTGCACGGTTAAGGCTAAAGTGACAGCTGAATATAATGTTAACAACAAACGACGACTCTTATTTTCTGGTAGACGAATAAAAAGTTTATCTGGAGTTTTACAGATTGTATTCAAACACGATGACACGGTTTATAATGTTATTGATATTGTTTATGTATTCCTTCCATTATTATCATGTAAAGCAGACTAAGCACAAATTGAAAGTGGCATAGCTTATATACAAACACACTTTACACGAGCCAAAAGTAAATGTAAATAATATAATTCTCTGAGAATATCACTATAACACGTCGCCGTATCGATCGAAAAGCAGCGGTATGACGTTACGATCATTTCCGCGCGTTTAGTGTCGTCTAAAAGTAATAGCCGGGTGCCACAACTTGAATTATTTATTGCAATTTAAATATTGAGTTTTGAATTTTGATATTTGGGGTACGGCGTCAAATTTTAAAAAAGTATGCGTAAACCTCACTGTTCTCGCATACACTAAAATTTATTAAAATATGTCCCATATGTTAAAACTTACTTACGAATTTCTGACGTACGTAAAATGTATGATAAAGCTTCGCCTACAGCTTACCTGAAACAGAAAAAACACAAATTAATGACAATATAATATCAGTTAGCTACCCTTTAATAAGACATGACACATTTGATTCAAAGAATTTTTTTTCTTTGTCAAAAAGTACAAAAGTAAAAGTAGAAAACCCCAGAAACCAAATGCCTAATGCTTTCAGTTGGCGTATTTTGATATACGGAATAAGGAAGATTTTAAATAGAAAATTCGTTATCTCGTATCATTAAATTGAGTATTTCTATTCGGGCACCGAAAATATTCTCTTCCCATATTAACAATTTATGTTTGCTATCGGAGCCAATAAGTGCCATTAAAGAATGCTCATGAGTGTGGTGGAAGATGAGCAACCAGTAGCATCGCAAAGGTTCTAGAACTATGTGGATATTGGGCACTGCTTCCAAAAATAAAGTTCGGGTGAAGAATTTTCATCGACAACTAACGTTGGCGACACTAATAAAGGTAAGTGCTAGTCATTTTTAATAATATATGGTAAAAAAATTAGACACACAACAGGTGTGCATAATTTCGTAATGGCTAACCTATAGAGCAAACCCAGGATGTTTGATTTGGGTTTTGATAACAAATTCAGAATTGAATACAATTCGCATCGCATTAGGTTATATCGAATTTTACATCCCAGAACGTTAATTTGGTTTCAGCTCATGTACATACTGCCTATTCTACCTCATACCACATATTTACTCTGCGGATAACGATTCACTTTGTACGTCTGCACCGTATATGTGCGTGCGAGTGTATGCGTCTGTATGTGTGTCTCTGAGTGTTTGTTTTCCCATTGTTCGGTAAGTGCAGCACAAATTTATTATCAGGTTGCAACAAAAATTCGCAATCCCTGTACCTAAGAGCGGAGCTCTACTCTAAAGTTAGAGAACGAAGACAGACCGTTATCTGGAAACCCATATAAAAAGGAACCTAAGAACGCCCCCAACCAAAAAGCGAGCGATTTATTTTTATTTGTGATAGTTTAATTGAAAATAGAAAACCTTTGAGTTTTATTTTTACCTCTTTGCCGTTGAAAGTTGGGAAGGTATTTGTACGTTTGCCGGAGAAAAGGGCAATTCACCGAAGCAAAATGTACTAATCACGATGTTATTGGACGTTCAAAAACATTGAAACAAAGTTATGGAACTGAAATTTTGTGTAACTGTCTCGCGATCGTCAACGTTCGGTCAAGACATTCTAAAACTAGAGCATTTAGGGAATTATTATTATTATTATTATTATTATTAAATTTAAACGTGTATCCAGGTGTGCTGTTTTTTTTATTGGCTTTTTAAAACAACAGTACTACAATGTTGAAATTAGAGACCTAAAAATATTGTTCAAACTCAAAACAACAAAGTTTTTTGAAAATAGTAGATGTTACTAGTTTGTACCTTTCTGGATAATGAGGGTAAAATACGACGTTATTGATCTTATTCCTTTTTGAGATAAAAAAAATAAAAATTAAAAAATATTTAAAAAAAATGTTCTAAATGAAAATCGATTAACAACACAACTGCTTGATTTTAAAAACGTAATTTCAATATGGTAAATTTTAATTTAATTCATATATAAAATATGATTTAGAAATTTCAAACATGATGTTATAAAAAAAACGTAATTAATTAAATATTTTCCAGCTACTAAATTTCATTTAAAAGTCTTAGTGTTTACGCTCTGCATAAAATAATTAAAATTTGAAGTGTGGATAATTTTGTGCACTGTTGGGTCATCAGTCATAGAAGCAATTCCAAGTTTAAACATACACGTTAAGACTCCCCCTTTATTAAAATTTAATAGAAAACTTAGCAAATGTTGCCGCAGCGCTGCAAGCGAAAGACAATCAAATTGCAATTATATGCCAAACAACACGGAAACTAAACGGAAAATAAAAAAAAATCATAAAGAGAGATTTGGAATTTTTCTTGCCCTCTCTTTCGCAAAGTAAGAAATAATTTCGTCGGACAAACCAGCTTTAATGCTTTCCGCATTTTGCAAAATTAAAAAAATAGCGGGTAAATTAAAATATATTTTTTCTCGGCATTGTGCTGCGTGATTAAATTTCAGTTTTGAAGCAAACAGACCCTATTCGGGCTTAATGAAACTCAAGTTCCGTAAAAAGCAAACAATCGAAAAAGGAAGAAAAGGCCTAGCTAAATATTTGGGCGTTTTTTATTCATCGTCGCCGACGAAACTCGGATAGTAGCGTTGCGGTACGTGTGGAAAGCACAACAAAACATTAGCGTCTTTAATTATGTTATCGTGATGTTAATTTGACGTTGGCGACTACTGATAACTTAATTAAATAACTTTTCAGACAGACGCATTATGTTATGTATACTATTAAATTTGTTTATCAGAGTTCGAAGCAGCACGAAATAAACTGGTCAACCCAATTTTCAAGAAGTCGCGTTGACGGTAAACAATATCAAAGTTTTTCGCAAACCAAGGGTGGAAATGCCCATAGGTAATTACTAATAAAGTGCACCAGTGTTGGAGTTCCGAGTGGACAACTTCATGGTTCACTGCACTCATATCGTTCAGAGATGAACAGCTCAAACTTGTACATATATTTGCTGTATTTGCTATTAGCAAGAATGTAAAAATCAACACTCGTTAAATAAATAGTTTGCAAGTTTACATGGAATTACTTTAGTTTACGCTAAATAACGGACAGTGTTTCATTGTATGAAATGTCGAATAACTTTTTATTTAAAACAGAAAAATAGGTGACTAAACAAGAGTTTCCAGAAGAAAAACAAACAAGTCAATCGAAAAAAAAAATTAAACAAGTGCAGAGCAAACATCTGGCACACAATTGTTGTACAGCTAACCAAAAATTCAGTTCTTTTCATATATATAACATCCATTACAAGAAAATGTATAATTGAAAAACAGATTATCTACGTTATCATGGTTGACATTAGAATGTGGTCTTCTAGAACTTTTTTGAATCACGCACATTAAAGAGCATGAAAAAATACGGATAAATAAAAAATAGGGTCCTGTAAAATTACATATTTTATTTTAATGGAAGGTTTTCTCCCGATGACGGATTGCCCTTGCATAAAAACAGGCCAGTTTTATTCCTTGCTTTGGATTAGTGAAGATACCCACTTTTGCGACCTTTATCATAATAAACTTTTTGAAACAGATAAATTTTGAGCTCAACCTTCACCCCGCACAGTATATTATTACATATTCACATACGTAAATTTCAAAAAAAAAGATTTAAAAAAAATTAGCAAAACTTGTCATTTTTTCATGCGGTTATCTTTAGTAATCTCAGCAAACTTTATTATAGTGCATAGCATATATCGAACATCATAAAACAATTAAAACAAACATCATGATGCATCCTGAGATGATGTTTTTTTTTTAAATCCCTGGAGGATTGTAAAAAAGAACAAATTGCATGCATCGCAAATTATCCAATTTTCCAACCCCTTTCCTTAAAATAAGAACTTTATTTCTAAACTAACGGACTCACGTAACGAAAATATTATTACCGGTCAAGGAAATGCTCGAAGAATAATAGAACCACATTCGGTAGTTATTTCCTCTTACCTTTTACTGCTTGAGTAACATTTTGCGGGAGGAATTTACAATGAGGGACCTTGTACCTCCAGCTAAGTTATTGGCCCTTTTCGCATTATAAATCTGCTCTCCCTTGCGAATTATGTCGGAAAAAATTTGGCGACAGGATGAAATTTGAATGATCGACCTCAGTTATTTAATGTTCGATTGTCGGCAAGAATAACTAACTAATGCTTGTTAGGTCAATTTAAAATTACAGCAGAAAAGAAAAGACTCCACTGTTACTATTAGTTATTACATTAATATTATCCAATTATTATTATTATCATCAAAGCAGGAACTGGAATTGGTTCCTCAAAAACTTGTTGTATATTATTTGGAATTGCTTTTAATATTAACAATATTGAAACATTGTAACGGAAATACTATTTTGAATCTATTTTTATTAATTTTAATTGTCTTTGACAGAAAAAACGCATACTTATCAACCATTTCCTTCAGCGAGTAAATGTGATGTGGGATAATGTTATGCATATCTATGTTTGATATTTTTAATTGAAAATATCCGAAAGAACAATTCAAATAAAAGAATATATCTTGTGTTTGAATATGATATTACTATACATATTAATTTATATTTGGGAAAAGGGCAACTAAGAACGCATTTGTTCTTACTAAGCGGTTAAAATGTCCATTTTATTAAAGAAAAATCTCAAATAGTTTTAGGAACTCAATGACATTCAAGTGATTTTAAGAATGAGTTGCATCGTAGCTGCTAGACAATCAATATATTGGAGATTGAAGTAGAGGAGTTGAAATAACTTGAATAATCATAATACTAAATCACACCGGATGTGAACTCAACTAATGACTAAACGCCAAATTTGCATTCACACTGAAAATTTGGAAGAGTCAAAATTACAAAAAATTTTTGCTATTTTTTAGAACTATATATACATGTTTTTTTTTCAATGAAGTATGAATATTTCTAAGATTTTTTTTTCAATTTTACTTTACAAAACTGAATTATTATAATTTATGCAAGAACCAAACTATTAACAAATTCACCAAGACTAAAAAGAAAATAAATTAAGGAAGTAAATTACTTTTTATTCCATCGGTAAGCCAAGAACAAAACAACATCGCCGTCTATTAAGACGCCCGTTTAATAACAGAGGAAGCATAGTTTTAGCGCAATACAAAACCGCCAAGCGTGAAACGAACTAAAAATTTAATTTAATTAAAACGTCTGTCCGGCTCGATTCGTTCGTCTCACGCGAGACACACCTATAATATAGCACTCGTGTACGGGCGACCTGTATAAGACTGCACTAGAAACTACTTATATGCTGAGCGGCACGTACGATATTAACTTGGACCAAATTGTTTCTACTAAATTCTTTGTGTCGGACCGTAGACGTCGGGTCGTTCACGTATTACGTTCGAAAGAAACTCCAGTTTTTTTTATCATTCGCGAGTGATATTGCGATTGCCCTTTCGCCCAATAAAATTTCCTAATCGGTAGATTTGGGCGTGCCAATTCGAAGTGCAAGGGTTTTCGCTGTACACGAAAAACACACAATCAAGCGAAGTTATTATTATCCATTTCAACCGAATATTAACAGGGATCATTAGGAAACTAATGTGGAAACAATTGTTTAAGAAGTAGTATTGTTTTATTAGCGAAAATTACGAAAATATTTATTTTAATAGGGGGGTGTTCACGATAATTCACTGGGAAGCCGATTCGAATGTAATTTGATAACGTTTTCTTATATAACTTTTATAAAACATGTTTTGGTAAAAACAAATAATTAAAATTGCCAGAGAAACTCATAATTTAAATTCAAAATTATTCGACATTATCGTATATGTATTAAAAGTAAAAAAAAAATCGACTATTTCTACCATTTTTTTTTAACATTTAACACTTTTTTTAAATAACTCTTTATACATATTAGGAAAAGCAATTCAAACAGGTTTATTACTTTTGATTATTAAAACTGTCATTTGAGTGCAATTTGCAAAAGAAATCGCGATCGGATTTATCACCCCCTTAAAAAACTTCAGCAACAACGTACCGAGGGTGGATAAATAGAAATAATATAATTTTGAGAGTGAATTTTATAACCCAGAACAAGGCGATCGAACTCCTAAGGTCTATAACTATGGTGTCGGGTGCCGGGATTTTTCGAAAACAGCAGTTTCGTCACATATTTTTTGAAGCTAACCAAAGGGCGAATCAAGGGACAAAACCTCATTTTTAAAACGGTTAATATAAGAAAAATTGTAGTATTTGTAGTAAAAATTTTTGAAAATTCAGTTTTAAAACGATGCTTCGAAAAGCCGAATCATATTTTATTTTCACGTATCTAATTAAGCTATATAATGTATATATAAGGACAAATCAAAAGAAAAAACTCAATTTTTATTAAGATTAACATAATCAAAATAGTATTGCAGTAGCCTGTGGAAGTTTCTTTGAAACAAAAAATAGTATTTGGGTGAACGTCTTAAAAACCGATAAAGAAAACAAAAATTGCTAGGCATTTGGAATAGAGATTCAAATAAATACAGCGTTTGATTTATCGTTCTTAAGAAACTTCTGCTAAAAGCTGGAGTGATAGCGGATAAAATGAGATTTCATAATTGGTGGCAAATATTTGTGAAACTAACCAGAACCAATCCAGGGAAGCTAACTTTGGTGTCGGGTGATGGGGTTAATAATTAAATTAATTTCTTACTTAAATTTCTCATTACGAAATTCCAAAACAACGTTTCGAAAAGGCAAAGATCATTCTTACAACTGCTATTCTCTCAGTGTTCATTTTAGTTAACATAATCAAAATAGCAAAAACTGGTAAACCAAACAAAAAATAGGCATCTTCTCATTTATCATCCTGTACATATATAATAAAATCTATACACCATAGAAACATCCTCAAAAAGGTGGCGATCGCACGATTGGTGCCAATTGTCGGTGAAACTAATCGGAACCAACAGATAAAAGTTAATGTCGATAATTGTATTAAATGTCGGGCGTTGATTTCAAATTACGAAATTCCAAAACAACGCTTGGAAAAGCAACAATATCTAATCAAGGGCAAAACAAACGACAAAATAAGCACTAATCAATTTTAATTTAGGTTAATACGATGTTAATATAAAAGCAAATTTTAATAAAACTGATATGTGTACATTATTAGAAGAAACAGAGTTCATAATTTTGAAGTTAATAGTCTTAATAATATTAATAAAAGAAAATGGGTCGTGCGTACATTTTCCAAGGGAAACAACTTTTTCAGGTAATTTCCTAGATTACCCTGCATTAGGTAAGCTCGCAAAGAATTTTAAGCGAGTTTTAAAAGTGATATGACCGACGAGTAAAAGGTTTTTATCGCTACACTTTTGGCACGGAAAACGCCAGATTAAAAAGAACGGATGCGACTCGCATATAATTGTCTTGCGTGCTCGACAAAATAAAATTATTTCGGGTTATTACTGTTTTGTCGTTTTTTACTTTTCGTCTCTCTAGTCGGTAGGTAATGAATCCCATTCGTTCGCCGTTTTCCTATTTTTTTTTATTTCATTTGGCTTTTCTCGTTTTCCCCGTTCTACAATTTTAACATTCTTTTTAAAAATAGAGGGAAAATTATGGAAAATATTGATAACTCAATTAAACGTCCAACGAACTTTCTTCTAAATTTAAACGTTTTAAACAGGAACAATGATTCAGATTCGATTCTCGACATTGGGATCTCGGAAGTGGTAAAGGAAACAGGGCATTTTAAATTAGGGCAAAGCTATGTATCAATCAGTTGAATTTATCTTCGATACTTTCAGAAATATAATGGAAACAGAAAGAGGCTTTAATATTGTATCGGTATAGTTTAAAAATTCTAATAAATCTACAATTGCCTTTTCATTGGAACTTTTTGAAATTTATTTAGTCGAAACCAAAAATCTGTAATTATATATGATGACGGAATCCGGAAAACCAGGCAATTACATAAACATAGCGTAAACGGTTCCAGGAAGAACAATTAAGTCCGCAATAAAGCAAAATGCAGTTATGCACGTAACGGTACAAGAAATTACCATTTTCAGAAATCCCCGCAAGACGGTACTTACTAACGTAATTGATTACCAACCAATTATTATTGAAATTGTTAAACAAACAAAAAGCTATTATTGATCGACGGGATATAGTTGATAAGGTTAGGTTCGTTATTGCTGCTGGAAGTATGTGAATTAGGTCCGATTTGGTGGAGACAAATCGAGCAAATCCGTGTATAGGACCAGTCCTAGGTGTACACAGACCAGGTTAATTCTTTGGCTTACTGTCCTAATGTTCTACTCTTTTATACCTACGGGTCTGTACTTTTATTGGCGTCGGCAGTTAACTTCTAACTAACTGTTTTGGCATATTCATGAGTTTTAGGACCCACTTTTAAAAATTTTAAGCTACGTCTGACGGTAATTGAACTGAGATGGCTTTTACTTGATAAAAATCCATTTATCAAAATAAATAAGAACTAAAAGTTCAGATTTTCACGAAATTATATATTTTTACATGACATGACATGAAGGAGTTGCTGACCTTCTACAGGAGGGGCGGCATTCTGGACGCCCTCTAGAGCGGCCTGGGGGCACAACGGGCCCATCTGGTGGCCTAAGTGCTTGGACGCCCGCGAGGGTGCCCCCCTTTAATACCAATACCAATAACAATAACATGAATTCTTTCGACAACACCGTGTCATTATCAAATGTATTTTAATGTAATGTAATGTACATTTGATAAAGAAACGGTGTTGTCGAAACAATTGTCATGTAAAAATATATAATTTTGTGAAAATCTGACAGATTCTAAGTCTACTATCTGCCTAACGACACTATTACTTCACATTTTTGAAATCGTTACGGTAACTTTGTAAGATATAGTTTTTGCAACTTCTCGTGAGGCCACCACCGAACAAAGCTTCGAGGTGTTTCAATCCAAAAACAACTAGAGCAAAATTGTTCTTTTTTTTATTAAATAACCATTGAGCAATGATTTAGAATTTTTGACCATGGGCTTTTTCTATTAAATATTTGTACATTCTATACACGTGCGAATTGAATTATAATTTTTATGTTATTTTGTACAACATACGCATATATCGATCCTTTAAAAAAGGGTGGAAATATATGTAGCGGAAAATTAAATTAAAAACGCCATGTAGTTTATTGATGTTCCGTTTCACGGAACGCAAATAAATCGAGAAACTTTAAAAATATTTTTGTCGCAAGCATCTAATTGGCATCTGTTTCTATATATAAAAAAAATATATTATTTCAGCAATATGTCCAGATTCCGGGTGGCAAAATTATTTGGTGTAATTTATTGATAAATTAGTCTCACAGGTACTCGTTAGTAAATTGATGTTTTTGAGTGATCGTTCATTATTTGATTGAATAATCATTTTTTCAAAAGTTCAATATACCTTATAAAAAAGTGTTTTTTTTTTCATTGACATTTGACAAAGAAATGTTACATTTTAGCAGTGAAAATAAGATTTATTATACCGGGTGACACAAGAAAGTGGGAACACTCTATTACTTTTAAACGGCTTGAGATAGCGATTTGAAATTTGGAAGGGTTAATATAGACTGAATGACCAAGTTTTTGACAATTCTAAAAGGTACAATCTACATATTTTTGCATTTTTGGATTCAGGAGATCATTCTACTTAGGATAGGACAGTTTTTGTCTTTTAGTTTTAATTTTTATTTAATTCCTGAAAATTGTGTCTGGGAGGCTGTGACCATCATAAATACTATTTACCGGGTCACCTGATCATGGGAAAAATTGTAAATGAAACTTTTCTTTACTTGAACTATTAATTTTTTAGAATAACCTAGTTTTTCAAATAGCACCCTAGTGGAAACAAAAACTTTTTAAAACCGGTAATTTTCAGCAACATTTTGACACCAAAATTTTCAAAATCCATTAAAAAATAAGCTCACAGGAAAGAAAAAAACACATAAGTAAATACATTTTTATAAAAACAAAATAGGTATTACCTAGCTATCACAATTATAATTATTAGATATTACGAGGCTTTGCTTCTATTCATCATCATGATTGAAATTTCTGACAGTTTGTACATTTTCATCTGATTATCGATTTGGATTATCATGGAAAACAATAATAAATGTTAGGGAGCCAGGGAGTGTCGTGTACAAGAAGGAGGACATTTTGAAAACATTCTATGAAAGTTTCAAATAAATTGGTTGTTAAGTAAATATCTGTCGCACATATTTCATTTAAATAAATACAAAACTCCAGTTCCAAAATAAATGATACAGCACTTTCAAATAGATTCCACCGTCATTGTTGAGGTTTTATTTTCTAACAGATTATCAAAATATTGTGTTGAATTATCCCAAAATTAACAAATTTAAAAAGAAAAAAAAATATTTCTATTCTATTGTTCTTGTGAGTTTCCCGTAAAAAGTGCTTGTAGCTTATGACGTACGTATACATACAATACTTACGTTATTTTTTGACTGTATCCCCGTATTCCAAAATCATATCAAATGTTTACCATAATAAGACACTTTCAACAAAAAATTCTAATCGTTGAATCCCAGAAGAAACTCTCCCTTGATTTTTTTTTTTCTAAATACGAATCTGTTTTTTTCTTTCCGCTGCATGAGCTTATCGAGAGTTTCTTCTGCATTTTTAATCTTACTGCCACCTAAGTAATATTTTGTTTCAATAAAAATGTATTTACTTATCTGGTTTTTTCCTTCCTCTAAGCTTATTTTTTAACGGATTGTGTAAATTTTGGTGTAAAAATGTTGCAAAAAAAGTACCCGTTCTAAAAAGTGTTTATTCCCACCAGGGTGCTATTTGGAAAAACTAGGTTATCCTAAAAAATTAATATTTCATTACATCAGATGCTACTTGCCATTGGACAAGCAAAAGTTTCATTTACAATTTTTCCCATGATCAGGTGACCCGGTAAATAGTATATATGATGGTCACAGCTTCCTAGACACAAATTTCAAAAATTAAATAAAAAATTAATAAACAAATGAGAAAAACGTCCTATCCTAACATTCGAAAGTTGCTGTCGTCTTCTCTCAAACCGGAAGTGCAACCATTGACTGTATATTGTCAAAAAATTGAACAATCAGCCTATATTACCTTCCAAATTTCAAATCGCTCTCTCAAGCCGTTTAAATGTTATAGAGTGTTCCCACTTTTTTGTGTCACCCGGTATACATATTTTTATTTTATTCCAACACACTTCGAACAGTTCGGAGAGCGAACATCGAAGATGCCGAGTGAGATCTTGGCGAAACGTCTGCAGGATTTCAGCCGGACGCAGGAAACGAACGGATGATTTTCCGGGGTATATTATCAACACGGCAATGTCAATAATGTCAAATATCAACAATAATATCAATAGTTTGTTAGTACGATTAGTTAAATGATAAACTATAAAACTAATTTTACTTAAATGAAGTTGGTGAAGCGGTTATAACCAAGTAACACTTTTTAAAACCTGAGGTTTTTGAAGATTGTAAACAAATCTTAAAAGACGTGTTGACAGATAAAATGAAGGGAGTGTTTGGCAAGTTTTCTCTTGTTTTCTAAAAATAACTTTATACGATTTTCAATTTGCGGAGTCCGAATAGTGTTTGCCACGCGGGTTAAGTTCAGTTTGCGGCTCGGAAGTTTAAAATCAAACTCGACGAATTTAAAACATTTACCAAACATCAGCGCGTCACGCATCGCAAAGCTGCTTAATCGGCACATCATCATGGTTAATCGAATGCAGTTCGGGTTTATTTTGAAAACAGATTTTGGCAAATTGGATCGATTCGGATTAAGTTAATCGCTGCAAGGGCCGCGCTTAATTAAACCCCACAAAGAATTTAATTTAATTCATGAACTCGGATTAAGGAAATTTAATTCTCCAAATGAATGTCCGTGCGGAATGCTCTTTTTTTGTTCGGGTAAATTTCTTTTGACTTATTAAGTCTAGTAGAAAATGTCGAAACAGCGTAAAAGGTTTTACTGGTCTCGCGTGTATAGCATTTTGCAAAATATTCCCTATTATCTTATAATTTTAAAATTTACTTAGCATTAGATAGTCTCCATTTCTTATGACAAATGATTTCTTAAGTGTTGTAGGTATTAATAATAAAATGTCAACAATGTATAAAAAAGCCGTACGTTACACTGGACCATTATTTAACTAAACAGATTAAACGACAACCATAACAAAAATGATTTAGCCATTCAATATCCTAAATAAAATAATTTCCTGTAATTATTTAGGTTATTAAACTAGGAGTCACCCAATATAAAATGATGTTTATCATTACTAATTTAAAGATCTAGCACGGATGTATAAACATACGTTTACAGATAAGGATCACATAATTTAAAAATTTTCTGCTTTACTATATTAACATATTTCAGTAAGTTGCGTTCTAGACATAAGTATAAAAAAACACGCAATTTAAATGGAAGTCAAAACGACCTTATGCTAGATTTTTCATTCACGTCGTCATTTACAGAAGAGATACAGCAAATAAAGTTATGCACTTAATATTTGCCGTATCTACTGTAGAAAATTTCATGTATTCAAGTTTTCTATTGAATTTTCATGAGTTCTCTTCAATGCTATTTAATGTTTAGAACTGCTACTAAAACGTCGGAAATATGAAGCTTGCAGAGGCAACGCTCATCGAAAGATTGGTTTGTATATGTTAACTTTGTATAGGAACTATTAAACCAAAGTACGTATTTCAGTATTTTATAAAAGTTAATTACATTTAGCTAAAATTAAAAAATTCTTCTTCATAATTACGAAATAAATTTGCGAAAGGAAAATGGAAGGCTAGAAGTTACACATAAACTTCTGCAAATTTTAGGACTTTCTTGGGTACTTGTTAGTTTTAATTAACATTAATAACATTCGTTATGTATGGAAATAACTTCAAATTTCTAGATTTAATGATGTGCGTTACGATTTTGTCTAATGGTTCATTTTTCCGTATTATTGGGTTGGGAAACACAAAATATCTGCATCAAAAAATTGAAAGAAAAATCAATTTAAGAGAGCACTCTGAAAACAAAGGAATCTAAACAAATTTAAGAAAGCATTTCTTTCAATAAAAAAGGGTGTTAATGCGAAAAGTTCGGAACCCCTTTCAAGCTTGAACTTGCGTGTTACACTTAGAATTGACACTAAAATTAACCTCGCATAATTAAGAACGTTTCCTATTATAACAGAAAAGCGTTAAGTTTATTTAAACCGGACAACTCTCCGCGAAGAGAAATCTGTGGGCAAACATTTTCGAGCCGTCTTTATATGCCCGATGTCTTTTAATGAATCCGGATACTCCTCCCTTTGTAATGTCGAATGCCTATCGGGGAATTTCTCTTTTAGTGGTTGCTTTCGGAGCTGGTCAGCGTTCTCTTAAGGAGACGAAGTAAAGATAAGTTACGTCGTTAAAGTAATAGATTTCGATATCGATGTTTTAATAGGGAACCACGGGTGGATGCTGCGAGCGTATAAATTTTATTAAGAAATTAGCTAAGACTTTTTTTATGAAATACGCATATTTTTCGACATTACTTATATTGGAATATTTACAAAAACTAATCTTAATATAAATCGGTGACTGAACTTCGCCTATATATGTATGTTTATATTAAATAGCACGAAGGCATTTCGTGGTAGGCTTTAATGAAACTATTATAAGAGTTTATTGACCGCCTGTATGGCTTAAATGTTTTCTTAAGCGTCTTAATACTTTAAGATTTTTGGAAGAGTCACTCGTTGAATAGAAACCTTCCGAGTGTGTTCTTTTAATCGCAGTAAATAAATAGTTTTGAAGTCGTATCTGCTGTGTATATTTTTATCCCATAAACCCTTCTACTTATATATACGTAATATATGACCGGTTATGCTGGGTTTGGTTAATTATTTTTGTCTGTCTATATTGCAATCAAGATTATCCAGGAAATAATCATCAGTTTAGTGACTTGATATATCAATCCTAATGAGTCTATTGCTACATAACATTTTAAAAGAATTGCCAAATTCGACGAATATGAGAGTTTATTTGACAAATATTGCGTGTTGTTTTAAAAACTGCATCGAAGCTTGATGGAGTATGCTTCAAAATAAATTACAGTGAGTTTACTAGTGAACAGTCACGTACAGAAAAGAAAATAAATATACACCCGATACTTCGAAGTGAGAACGACAAATGCATTCACGTTCAGACGTAGTCGCTCATTTAACGGAAAGAAATTGAATAGACGATGTTAATTATTTCCGATAAATTTCTTCATGACGTGTCTGCCGCTAAATATACGAAATTATATCGCGATTTTGTGCTGTTCCAAAATGCGCCAGTGGAAAAATTATTTTGTCTGTCTTTGCTTGGCGGCAACAGCGTTCTACCGTCGCCGAAACTTCTATAATTTACAAGCGAGGGTTTCCTTCCGTCAGCACAAATTTATTTTGAAAGTTAGGTTTTAACGAAACCGCAGCTAATTGGAAATAGTGCAAGGTGAAACTAAAGTTTCAGATTCAATTCTAATTTTAACAGCGTTTTGTTTCGTACATATATATTTGAGAAACATACATCAGCAATCAAAGTAAGCAAAGTAAGAAAAACAGAAAATTAAAGCTCTAGAGTTTCCAATTGCAGAGCAATAAAAAGACGATAACGATAACAACAATTATTCAACTACATTTTGTTAGAATGAATAAAGCTAATATGAGAAACAAGGAAATATAAGGAAAAGAAAAAATATTCAGACTACCTCAAAAAATATACTGGCCTTTCAAAAATAACTTTAGTTTGAATAATAAAATGCATCCAAGTCAAAAAACTTTTTTTCATTAATTCAAAAATGCTTAAGATAAGCAAACTAAATTACAGAGTTTTGAAGGGAATATTTTGTATTTGCTCTAAATATATATATATTTATATATATATATATATATATATATATATATATATATATATATATATATATATATATATATATATATATATATATATATATATATATATATATATAATATTAAAAAGAAATTTAACAACTACAACCGTAAATTTTGGTTAAACAATCGTTATCAGTAGCAAATTCTGGATCTACCGATAGTCAATTTATATTCTGTATCAGTTTGATCGAATCTGCCCAAAGCAAAGAGGTACAATTTCATATTCCCTGGAAAATTAAAGAATTAGATTTGAATATGGTAATTGCGTTGCGTGTATAAAGAAGCTCAAAACTCAAAACACGACAAATAATAGGGGTAAAGCTCATCCACTGCTTCCGATCACGTAATGGTTCTTAGGTTGGGTATTGATAATAATTATAGTTCCAAATAATGAACCCAGCCATTAGAATTACATTAAAAAAGAAGTTATCTCTGATTAATCGAATTACATTTTTAAAAACATGATGAAATGTCCGACGATCTAGCTGGATAATGCATTGGGCCCAACCCCCCTATCTATCTTCAGCCAAAATGATTAAACATTGCATGACCAATGCTGTGCAATGAGCAGGACAGCGGTCTTGCTTCCAAAATATAGCATTATCCAGTTCTGGCTCTAAAGTATTAAAAAATGGTAAGACAAAATTGTTCAAAATGTTCAAAGGAGTCAATGATCCGATCGAAAACAATTTCACACCATACATTAACTTCTTTGTAAAGTTGACTTCGTTTTTTTTTAAGTAATTAGAATTCTCGAAAGCCCATTGATGATACTTGTCCATTTGTACAAAATGTAGATTCATCGGTGAAATTTTCTGTTTTCAAGGAACTTTGGCTTTTGCGGTTTAATTAAAAGTGTGTGTAATTCACTTTTGCATAGATCCACTCTTATCTACAACTTACTATATTGCTAATAATGTAGCTGCGTCATTTTCATCGCATTGTTTCTTTGATTTATTTATATTCTTCGCCGAACCAGTTTCATTAAACTTTTTTAATAATTCCAGCAATCCCCTTTTTGACATAAGCGTATTATAAAATTTTTCAAAGCGGTACAGTAACATTGTAGTAAATAAATAACCCCTTCTTTAGTTAACATGTTCCATAATTAATCAAAAACAATAAATACTAATTTTTCAAAGAAAGTTCCGCAGACTACTGTAATATTATTCATAAATCATCTGAATCCCTCCAGTACAATTATTTGGCGAAGAAAAACGCTGGGACAGGTTAGAGAGATGGGAACATCATGTATAGAGTTCCAAGAAGACTATGTAGAAAAATTTGTATGTATTGTATCATTGTTAGGTCGGAAACCTCTCAAATGACCCTTGTATAGCAAATGCGTTTTCTGAAAAACTGTCATTTTGTATAAATGAAAACCAAGTTTTGCAGACCACTGCTAGTTTCACTATACGGCGAAGAGGAATTCTAAGACAAAACTGTATCAAACTACCCACAATTCAACGACAATTTTCTAAGCTAATGGCCTATTTTAATAATCAGAATCCGAATCGAGGACCATTATTTTCCTTCACCGAAAGTCCAGACGGAGAAAGAAACACGTACGTGTTAACACCACGGTGCTCGTCCGCTCACACACACAGTCGCTAGTCCAATTGGTGCACGTGATATATTGCTTTAAAATGCGCAGGTGTTTTGGGCGGGAAAATGAATTCGAAAGCATCCGTAATGCATTACAAACTTAATCTTGTCGGGCGAGCGTTGATGAATTAGAGATATACGTAAAAGTGAACGATAATAGAGATTGATTTGCTCGTCGTTGTTTTAAAATTGGACAACAAAAATTTTGCACGCGCGAGCGGGCATTTTTGATTGACTAACTTGATTGATGCGGTAACGATTATTGCACTTGTGGCGCCGTGTCTAATATTATCCAATGTGACACTGAGATAATCGCTTGGATGGAAGTGAAAGGGTCTTAATTCAATCAAAGTTTGTCGAAAACCGGTTAGGTTACTAATACTAACTAAAATTAACATGATGTACTAGTTAAACACGTTGTCCATAACTAGAAGAACAAATATAGAAATTCTGAGCAAACATTTTTGTGTTCATTCAATAAACTTAAATATTTACTTATTTCTGATTAGTTGGCTGTACTACGGTGTAAATTTTGATCAAGCGGTTTGATATTTTGACGTTAACGTTTCGGGATTTAGATTATTTCTCAAATTTATTTGGCTCCTCCCTAGTCTAAAACAGCCAATTATGCACTGATTAGGAGTGCGCAAAGCGTCACTTTAAAGCTACTGCGGTACTCTAATCACGTTTTTAGGAGCGATCGGATGTTTTCGGTAGGTTTTAAATACTGATGGTATATATATTCGTCGTTTCTGATTATCACTCAATGAATGTCCAAAGGTCGTAAAAAAAGTAACATATTTCAACGTATTCGCACAATGCAAATGAGCAAACAATAAGGAAACCAGTTTTGCACACATTTTATAAACTCCAGCCTTTTGAGTTTACCTAATATCATCGTCACTTTTAATTTCCTGTTTGATTTATTTATTATATGCTCAATCTCATGGTATACAGTAAAAATAAACTTATTAAATACAATTAAGTATATTTGTAAGGCTCACATTTTTTTCCAAATTAAGATATTAAAGCTAAAACCCAAACGTTTCCGCCAATACCTATAGCAAAACTAAAAACCTAAAATACCTATATACCTTCGCCTTTTAAAAGCCATCCATCCTTTAATAAACCGAAATCTGTAAAATATGCCTGCTGGCGGTTAGTTGGTCGTAAACACCGAATCTTTATGAAAAATCGATAAACGTGGTCATATTGCCGTGCCTATCGCCTCTTCTGCATGTATAAATCTCTAATAAATAATCAGATTTATCAAACAACTGAAAAGGCACGTAACGATATCAGCTTTACGTACACTGGTTTAACTCGCTATGGACGACGGATCCATTGAGAAAATCTAAACCAGTGTAAAGCTACGCGAACTCAATAATATTCCACGATATGGTATTCAACCCCATTATTTAAGTATCTGCGAAATGTCACACAGCGTTATGTACCTAATCCGCTAGTAAGTTTTAACTGGAAGTTAGATTATTTTTAAAATTTGAAACGGGACACCATATTTTTTATTACATTACTCGAAAAAATTGTGTTTTTGATTGGAGTTTATTTAAATGTTACGCACGGCCCATCACGAGTTAAAAGCACAATCTTAATTCACATTTAATACTTTTAGGAAGAAGGGAAAAGGGTTTAACTTAGCAGTTAGTGGCAACGATCTCAGAAATAGCAATATATGACAAAAGAGAACTTCCCCAGTGAGAGTCTTTGTTACTTTATTACAACTTTTAAATTAAATGTATAACAAATAAAAGATTTCAATTTATTGTGTCTTATGCTAAGAACGAAAATTTTTAAGAAAGCAATACGTTACAGTATTGCCGCGATTCGAGCTTTGTAAATTTTCTCAATATTTTTAATGGAATTTCGCTTATATTATTTTATGAGCATAGGCATTAAAAAAAAATCATTTCGGAATTATTGACCATCATACCGATTTTGGAAAATTAAGTTAGTTTTTCCTGCACTTATAAATATAAGATAAAATAAAAGAATAGAAGATGCTAAGAATGATTTGTGTAAGTAACTAATAACAGCAATACTCTTTTATTGCTCAATTGAATTATAAGATATTATACTGAGCGTTTCGCTTAAAAAACGAGCACACATACAACAAAAGACATGTCCTACTCCTAATCACCCATAAACTTGAATCTTTTATTTAAAATAAATTAATTATATTCAAAACTTGCTGGTTATGATAGCTAGTACCATGTCTCCCTTATATCCTCACACACACACACACACACACACACACACACACACACACACACACACACACACACACACACACACACACACATATATATATATATATATATATATATATATATATATATATATATATATATATGTATACCTTCTGTTCCGCAAAACCCTCCCTATAACTTTTAACTCCGTATTGCTAACAACAATGCCTTCAATTTTATACGAGATTTGCCAGTGGCAAACATCTGTACGCCATGACCAAAAGCAAACACAGCAAATTTAAAGAAAACTGAGGTTTATTTATAAGCGGCTATAGTTTCCTATCAGATTCTCCGTTTCGCATTCTAGTCTTGTCTGTTTTCCGCACAATATAAAACAGCGCATCTGACAGCCAATACATTTTTCCGGACGTGGATATAAACATTCGGATGCATGTGTCGTTACCAGTACTACTGTGCTCATTTTGAAATATAAGAGCGCAAACACGTTGATGGATCTAGGGAAACAATTCAAGCAAGCGCGTGCATCCACAAGGAAGTTTTAGAAAGAAATTGTATAGAAAACATTGACACAGATATTCTCGCTTGAGTCACTTGACATTTTAGAAAATAAATGTTAAACGACTAACCGGAAAGAATCACTTATTCTTCAGAAAACGGTTCCAACCGCTTAAACACAGATGAATGAAATAAAGTGAACAAAGTAAGTAAAATAAATATTATTGACAAAAATTCAATGAATTTTGAAATTTTTGCAGAAACAAAAATTGCTATTATATTTTCGTTACCGTAAATACCATACCATAGTTATCCTTAAATTTTAGTAATTAATAATAATAAAGACTTTTACTTGCAAATGGAAACCTCTGCAAAAGAGTTAGGGAACAATTAAAAAATGATCTAGCCAACCCACGAAAATATCCCTAGTCTAACAGTATTTATCAATAAATAATTAAAACTTCCTGAAAATGTACAAATCAAAAAGACACAGACACAGACACAGACACATCGCTGAACAGAAAGTATCAGGATCAGGTTTTGAACATCGAAAAACAATTTCGGAGTTCGGGTAGGGAGGGCACTTGTTAGTAATCACTTATGCCAAAAATCATAGGCAAAGAATGCATCTGAACCCGCACACGTCTATTCTCGGTAATAGAAGTGGCTCAACACCTAAGTATCTCTGTTCTGTGCCCATTAGGATATAATAGTTTAACTGTCATATATGTTTTATTGATTCAGTTGTTCACATGTTGATAAAAACGCAAGTCCATATATATTTATTTATGATTTATAGATCAATATCTTCTTTAACCATATGTTTGTGACGACCAAAATCAATTCTGCAGACTAATTTAGGAGTGGTCGAGCGAAAAAAATCCATTAATGTCTTCCGCCATCGTCTTGCTTGTGAAAGAAAATGAAAAATTAAGACGGAAATAGGGTGGAACAACACATCGTACCTGTTTACAATCTGCTTGTTTCGACTAAATGTAGTAGCTATTTAAATATGTAGATATCACCATTTTTGTAATTATTACATAATACCAACATATTAATGATGGACCAGTTTTCGGTAGCGGGACAAATTTAGTAAAAAAAAATAATTTTTAACATAAGAAATCGTCATTTCCACAATTTGTTAAAATGACCAATCAATATTAAAACATACATAATTTTTTTACATACATAAATTTTTTATATAAACATATTTTAAGAAAATTTGTAATTTTTAATTTGAGTGAAATATGACACAAGTGTAGATCCGTGTAAGCTTCTTAAGAACAAATATGATATATTTGGGACCTGGTAAAAAATCTTCATAAGCGTTTAGTCTTTATTGTTAAGAAATTCTTTCTTCCGTGAAATTTTTATTCTGGACAAGTACAAATTAAACGTAGTCATCCATATTTACATTAGCGGTTGAAAAAAAAACAATTTGTTGACGTATCAACTCTTTTTATTCTGCTACAATAAACTGATATACCCTGAATATTTACACAGGTTCCATTATCAAAAAACGAAATTCTAACAAAACCTAGTAAACAACATTGCTAAAATCATGTGTTTACACAATAATTCAAAACTTTTTAGTTGCCAAGAAAATGATGAAAGTTATTTGGAAACTTTCCTACGAGTGGTATGTAAAGAGCACGTCCAAAGCAAATGCACTGTTACTTAAGCAGCAAACATAATATAGCGGTAAGAACAAACAATGACTAGTTACACATAAGTTTCGGCAAACTACATTCGAACGAGCAGCGAGTTTGCCATGTGTGATTTAGTTTACGCCTTACGCCTTAAACGTAACACTAGAAACAAAGCCTTGTGGGCCAATTAACGAATTCGTGCAGCGTTTACTATCGGTTTACCTAAAGCCGCAACAGAAATTTCAGAGCGTTTTTTTTTTTTAAATATGCAGCCAAAACATCCATTAAGAAAAATATCTTACATAGGAATCGAAAAATTAGTTTCACAAACATAACAAAATTAAATATTGCAGATGTAGAAAAAGTAGATTTAGAGCATAGTTTTGCTACGAGATATAATTCGCTATAGCAATTTAGCACCATTTACGCTTAGCTCTATTTTGCACTTAACTCACATGTACCCAACAATTGTGACGTAAACAGTGTAAATTTGTGTGATTTAAAAATAATCATAATTAAATATGTACGTATTGTTTTCAGGTTTGGATCTTCCACGTAATTAATTCAGTTCATTGAAACTCTTGCTAGATAAACAAATATATTATAATAAATGATTCTCAATGAATTATCAGTCAATTAGAGGTTCGTGTGGGTTATTCGGTTTTAACTGTGATTTTTTATGTCTTGTAGTGTTTATTCTCACTGCTACTGGTGTTAATTAATAATCTAATTTTTGTTAAATGTCAGTACGGTGTCATGTCCATTTCGAAAATTTTTCAATAAATTCTTTTTTTTTGTCGCAATAATGTTTTAAACCAATTATTATTTTTCTGCCGAAACTATAAAAATAAACATTTTTTAGGTTAATATTTTAAATTAACATTGAATTCCGGTACAACAACTTTTGTCTATAAAATTTAACGAATTTTCGACTCGAAACGAATAGTGAATCATCTCAGTACTGTTTACGAACGTGGAGTTGATGGAATAGTGCACAAATTTATTTTATGTTAGTATCGTCGTTAAACGCAAAATTTCAAATTTGTTTCTCGTTCTTGGCGCTTTGAAGTTGTAATAAAATCCTTTCAGGCTTTTATTTTTACAGCAAAATACATGAATAAAATGTATACAAAAATTTAAAGTCAAGTTTTAAACTCTTAGAAATTTTGATTAAAAAAGTAACAGTTAGAATGGAATCACCCGTATATCTATGGTGCTTCCAAAAATATAGACAACTCCAATTATACTAACTCAACGTTTATTATGGCGAACCTGCTTTTGGTTATAAAATATGTTTTACATTGGCGGGATACAGCATTTATTTTTGGATAGGTTACTATGTTCAGCTTTTGTTGTCAAATCTATTATTTGGAAAAACTAACGTTAACGCCAAAACTCCATTGACCGTAAAACAGCACAAACCATTAATATATTTCAAACAGCTGTCTATTTAATTATTTCGAACACACACGAATGGGCTGAAAGTCGTAATATTATATACAAGTAGAACACGTCATAAAGAATCTTGTTTTTATGAAATTAACGACTCTAAAATTAATCTGATGCTTATGCATTAGCGGCACAACACTACACTACAATTTAATATTCACAATTTTTGATTGAGCCTCCAAACAAGTTCTGCATAGCTTTGGGCAAGAAAACTCATCTCAGTCGAATCCTTTAGTAAGATGACTGCAATACGATAAAAGCGGCTACTTATAAGAATTGTTTTATTTAAACAAACATGTGACCTCTTTTCAACGATATGCGGAGGAAATTACACTTTATATACAAAAGATTTTCTAATTACAAAATTGAAGTAATGGTAAACAATTAAAATTAGTAAACGGAAAAATGAAGCCGGTAAAAAAATGTGACTATCTAAATTAAAAGACTAATTTCCAAGTTACACTTTATTCAGCATTGCTACATTCAAATGAAATTCCATTTTATTATGCTCATTCTTTTAATTTATCCGATTTGGATACGCAAATGGATGGAGCACAAAAAATTATTATATTATTAAAACATGAATAATATATAAATATTACGGTTCGGAGAGCCATTAAATATTTTTCAATTTAAATTTTGGGGGGAGGGGGGTCAAAACATTATGTGTGGGAAAACCAAAATAACGACTTTTTCTGATGGGTGAAACAAAAAAACTGCCCTTTCAAAATTTGAAAAAAAAATCTCGGATTGCTTGGTTTCAGAGGCGTCGAGTTATACATTTTTCGTGTTCGTATAAACGTACAGATTGCCCACTTACGTTGACGCTTTGAAACAAAGGAAAATATGAGTACCGCGCAAAAAATAGATTCCAGTCTAGACACTACCCGGTTATTCTCACGCATAGAGGCATAGGTTTCCATCCACATTTATTGTGAATATTATTAAAACTCTTTTGTTTGTATGATAGAATTTCTGGTTGCTGGTTAATATTGGGAAAAATCACCGTAGTGTTATAATGAGACTAGGGACGAATAATTCCATTAAAAGTTCTACTGCATTTCCTGATTGTATATGTTGGGTATCCACTAATACAGAAATAAATCCGTTTTCGACCCTATTCCATTGTAATATTGCGATAAACAAAGAACTGAGTAGGAATGGTAAACGGCAAAAACAACCCCCCAACCTCTGTACCCCTTTTGGGTATTTCGCGAAGGCGCTAATCCCGATAAATCACCAAAATTACAAAAGTTCTTCGCTATTTTTCGGGTTACGTAGGTATACGGGAAAGGTTTATTTAATTTGGCTTTGTGCTCGCTGTACGATATTTTCGCGGTTTCGACAAAAACGCCAGCGCCAAATCGCATTAAATTTTCATTACGATTTACATTCCGTATGCGTTTTCTGAAACTGAAAATGTACGCAATCTTTGGCAGGCAAAGTTAGTAAACGAATATAGAAAGAACTTAGATTGTATCTTCCCTAAGGATCGAGTGCTCAAAGTTCACAGTTATCTTATTATTATAATTATTGAATTCAAAATGACGTCATTATCGATAAATGTCAAGTGATCCATCGAAAAAAAACACAAGCAAGAGTTATTTTGAAGAATGACAACTAAGCGGAATTCTTCGGTCTTTGGCATATTTGAGAAATAACAAAAATCAGATAGTTTTATTAAGGATACTTAAAAAGCTCATAGATCAAATGTTAAAAAAAGTTCAAATTATTGAAATATTTATATAATACCTTTGTTCTTAAAAACGCCATTGTTCCCAGGTGAGGTTTTCTTATGCTCTTATAATACTATGAACGCATAACAGTACATAAGTTCAACAAAAGTTATTTCTAATAATTTTACAAATATTTGGATATCTACTGACAAAGACTAGCTTTCTGTACCGCAGACTATTTAAAATCATTAGGTTTTCATATAGAGAAAAACTGTTACTTTGAATAACTTAAAAATTACTTTTTCTAGGCATTTCGTCAGGAGAAGTTGTGGCCTTACGAGCTTGGCCTTAATGGATAGATCTATCTTATTAAAGCTAAATATTCTTAAACCAAAGTTTGAATATTTTATAAGCTGGCTAAATTGCCTATTGTTGCAGCCGCCGAAAACAGAAATAGCAAAACTATTTTTTGGGGTAAAATGTTTGTGATTGTATTTCTGGTAGTATTTTTCGAGTTCGTCGCCAAGAAATTGGTGGCAAAATTGAACATGCAGGAGCGATCGCATACAAAAAAATTTCTTCCATACGTAGCGAACATTTTATTATAACTAGTAACACATACCTACTCATTGCACGCTATGTCGAAATGAGAAACGCAACGCAAAATATTCATATAATATCCATGAAAAAAGTTTATTAGACCAAACGTGCTTTTAATTAATCTTTTGTGTAGAACGCTTCAAAACGAATTTTTAATTTATTTTTCATAGTCCCACGTGCACGAAGCAAACGCAAATGTTACTAACAGAGGGTTTCTAAATGAAAATCTATCCTTTAATGCAGCACTCTTGTGATTAAACGACACAAGCCGTTTTTGGGGAACGAATTCAAAAATGTATTACCTAACTAAGCTATAAAAGTCTATGAACATTCTCGATCATTAGATTCTATTCCTAATTCCTTTGCGACAATATCGGACGTTCAGTAAGACACTTTGTGATAATTAAAGGGTTTCAGATCCCATCATATGGAGGGTCGAGTTTTACGTCGTCGTTTGAAGTTGTTTAACTAGGGATATTCGGAAATATTCTGATCGTACAACTACTACATACTATATGCTATACTATATATATATATATATATATATATATATATATATATATATATATATATATATATATATATATATATATATATATATATATATATATATATATATATATATATATATATATATATATATATATATATATATATATGATGACACTATATTCCGGGATATCATCCGTTCGCTCGTTGAACTCCGACTGGAATCCTGCATCCGACTGGAATCCTGCAAATCTTGCATCCGACTGGAATCCTGCAGACGTTTCGCCAAAATCTCACTTGGCATCTTCAATGCTCGCGCTCCGAAAACACTTCGAACACTGTTTTCGGAGCGCGAGCATTGAAGATGCCAAGTGAGATTTTGGCGAAACGTCTGCAGGATTCCAGTCGGATGCAAGATTTGCAGGATTCCAGTCGGATGCAGGATTCCAGTCGGAGTTCAACGAGCGAACGGATGATATCCCGGAATATAGTGTCATCACATTTTTCCATCCGTGAATCAATACGTGAGAATATATATATATATATATATATATATATATATATATATATATATATATATATATATATATATATATATATATATATATATATATATATATATATATATATATATATATATATATATATATATATATATATATATATATATATATATATATATATATATGATGACACTATATTCCGGGATATCATCCGTTCGCTCGTTGAACTCCGACTGGAATCCTGCAGACGTTTCGCCAAAATCTCAGTTGGCATCTTCAATGCTCGCGCTCCGAAAACACTTCGAACACTGGAGCGCGAGCATTGAAGATGCCAAGTGAGATTTTTGCGAAACGTCTGCAGGATTCCAGCCGGATGCAGGATTTGCAGGATTCCAGTCGGATGCAGGATTTGCAGGATTCCAGTCGGATGCAGGATTTGCAGGATTCCAGTCGGATGCAGGATTCCAGTCGGAGTTCAACGAGCGAACGGATGATATCCCGGAATATAGTGTCATCACATTTTTCCATCCGTGAATCAATACGTGAGAATATATATATATATATATATATATATATATATATATATATATATATATATATATATATATATATATATATATATATATATATATATATATATATATATATATATATATATATATATATATATATATATATATATATTTATATATATAAATATATATATATATATATATATATATATATATATATATATATATATATATATATATATATATATATATATATATATATATATATATATATATATATATATATTTATATATATATATATATATATATATATATATATATATATATATATATATATATATATATATATATATATATATATATATATATATATATATATATATATATATATATATATATATATATATATATATATATATATATATATATATATATATATATATATATATATATATATATATATATATATATATATATATATATATATATATATATATATATATATATATATATATACAAGACTTTAAAAGTTTCAAATTTGAGACATATTATGTATAAAATTATTTACATATTGTGCAGATTGCGCAATTCGCATTACATTTTTATTCAAATCTTTTAAATAATCTGAAATTTGTTATTGAAAACCTATAGTCAAGCTTTACAAATGCATTCCGGCGGATTGAATGGGGTACGCACTGTAATGCGCAGAAGTGTCCATAACTCCGGATGCTTGGGTTTTTTCAACAGGTTTCTCTTGATATTGTACATTTATGTACAAAACAAAAAGACCAACTTGTAACCAGATTCTAGACTTTGTAAACACTAATAATCCCAAATAGAGAACAACAGTTCAGTTAAAAATACACTACCCTCAAAAATATTTGTTCTGTATACCTATATATCGCAATTATTGACAAACCTCACATTAGTTCAAAGACAACTTTTTCTTCTAGGACCTGGTGTGGAACTTGATGAATTTATTTTTCCGCAAAGTAGAAAAGGACTACATTTGGATTCAAGAAATTGGTACGTAGACGATTGCCAATCCAATAATCCATTTTAAGCCAAATAACTAGTTTATTCGATTAGCCGCACCAAGTAAATACTTTTACTGAAACCACCGTAGAATGCGGAAAATTGTATCTCCGATCCCATTGTCTGCTACGAATAACGCGTGGTGGTCACTTTGCGCACTTCAACGACCGAGAGGGACCTTTGTTAACAGGATTACTTGTTGACGCCGAATCGATCAAACCAAACCGTAAATGGAACTATTACGACCAGGGTTAATTAAACCGAGCTTTTTTAAAACGGAAAATTTGCGTTGTTTGAGGTGGGTTTTGGGCAAATTGGATTAGGAGCTCCGGTGACATTTTAATTTTAACACATTAAATGAAATTAGAAGCGAAATAAATGAAAAAATGTGTTGTCAAGTAGTCGGATTTACTTTTTCCTGTGTCTATATGAAGGAATTGCGATGAATAAACGTTTTTTTTTTTAAGTTTTGCAAAAAATGTGATCCAAAGGAAATTTAAGGGTTTGTACATTAATACGATTGCCGAGCACTGGGTCCGACGATATCAACCAATTTATATTTAATTTATTAAACTAGTAACTTGTTGGAAGTACTGTAAAAGCCACGCGTTGCTTACTATATCCTATATTTGGCTCGATAATTCAGTACTTTTAGGGTTTGTTGCGCAATTTGGAATAAATATTTTAAAAAAGCAGAAAATCAAGGATTTGAACGAATGAACTTACTACAAAGCCAGTCCATCTGAGAAATACTTATACAAATTCAAAATTAATGTGCGGCTGCATGTGCTACTCAATATTTTGAAGTCTCGTCTAAACAAATTAGATTATAATTAACATGCTTTTATTAATACTAACACAAAAATTATTCTACAGAATTTGTAATTCGTTAAAAAATTTATAACCGTTTATATTACCCAACCAGCGAAAAAAAAAATTAGGCAAAGCATACTAAGTCTAAATGATACAAATTTTCGTCCAATAAATGATGGCCGACACTTCCAATAACCACCACCATACAAAATAAATAATAATATAATAATATCGATCGCGCATGGAACTGATGCACGATAAATTTATCTTTTGATGTTTAGCCGATATTTCATTAAAACTGCTAATTAAGCTTACCGAATTGCGTGTACTTGTATATCTAATTAATTCGAATTACGTCATATTGGCGTTAAAATCGAACCAAAACGGAATTACGAATGTTCAATCTTATCGTTAAAATTGTGCATCATACAATGCATGCACGAAAGGTTAAAATTAAAGGGACAATACAAGGTAAACTAGATTGAACGAGCTTTTGCTTAAAATGTCTATTCATTTTGCGGTAAAATTTAAAGAGGCAAAAGCCAAGTCAAAATGGTACAAAAATACGTATAACACATAACACTTTCAAATGAACATATGTCCCGCGAAGCCACTTTTCCAATACACGTCGTTCAAATAGGTCCTGTTACTGGAATATGCTATCACTTTTTTTGTCGGTAAGATAATAAAATTAAACTTCTGTCATTATGAGTTCAATCAAAATACATTGCAAATATGTTCACTTCAAATGAAACTGACAGAAGGTTCGACATCTTTTGATTTTAACTGAAAGTGATAGATTTTGTGCTTAAAAAGCGGTAAAAAAACATTGGTTACCTACCAATTGACGTCAGTAACCAGACACAATAGACGACTGGCTGGCCGGCTGGCTTTACGATGCAGATAATAATGACGCAGTCATCGGTGTTGGCTTTAGAGTATCCAGTTTAAGGTAAGGATGTTTTGTTAATTCTGTGAATTTTATCGGAAATAAAAATGCCAATGCCATGATTTTTAGAAGTCTGAGCAAGTTATACAAAGGGCCAAAAATCAATTTTTTTATTGTGTACTTGCCTAATAATTTGACTTGGTAATCCACGAACAAATCAAAATTAATTTTGATGAAAATTGACTAGGTTTCTAATATGAAGTATAGGTAAGTACAATGCTTCGTACATTTCTGTTAGCCTATATTTGAAATAATACCCTGTATATTCAATTCTATAAAACATTGAAAGCAAAGCTACGTTCTTATGAAGGCAAAATTCGCTTATTCTTGTCATTTTCCGAATGAAGGTTTTATTGCCTGATCGTTGAGCTAGTGCAAGAGGGACATTTTGATTCCGCAAAAAATATATATTTTGTAGATTGTAGAAGCGAATAAAACAGTATGCCAGAGTGTTTTTTTTCCTTGCCGTTACTGCAGGCAAAACTCAATATTCAATGCAGAAAAAAAACAGATTATAGCTTTCATAATTTTTACGGCATATGTGCCATGTTTTAATATCATAAACTTCTAATGAACTAAAATAAACCAGGATTAAATTTTACCCCTTAGTGCTGAACAAAAAAAATGTAGATATAGAACAGCTTTATATATACATATAATTACACCACTGATCTGAGGTTTTGACACATTGACATGGGGTACAGTGAGCGTAAATATCAATATTTTACGCTATTTTGTTTTCTATATTTTAGTTAAAGTAAACGTCACACGAAAAATGTCGAACCGATCTATTTGACTAAACACTAAGTTATATTTTATTTTTCAAGATTATATACAAACAAAATTAAACAAGCAATTTTGGCTTACATATTTAAACATATGGGATTTGATTAACTCAGATGATGTGTTGAGGGGTTCACACACGGAATTACTGCACAATATTGTAGTGTAAATAAAGTAGTATATCCGGTTTAATTTTGTTACATTTTTTCGTTTTATTTAGTGAATCATTATCGAGCAGCGCAAGTACCCTAAAAAAGCAGGGACAGTAGGGTAGCAAAATTTTGTTTCTAGAGAAAGACACACAGTGTTTACTTTTATTTAATGTAACAAATATAGTCCAAATTAGCATTATTAAATGAATGTTACCTGAGCAAACAATATGATGGTGGAAAACTATTTGTCATTCGTTGTCTAGAAATAGGAAAAATGCGCCTTTTCGTATCGAATTCTTGGTTCATTTCAAATTGTGCCGTTGCAAGTTGCAAACGAGACAGGAATATACAACACCGAGGTGATTACTTACCGACTAGCAGCCTCAAGAGCGACGCAACCAGATGAACATTGTAGTCCACGATCGCCATTGGGTACCTCAGGGATCAGAATGCTTTTTCAATCTGCTGTTGTGTCAATCTAGCTGGCGTACGGTCGGCCGTTGTCGACATTTTCGAATGCGTATCGAATTTTATAGGCAAATGGAAATGTTATACTCGCGGGATAGATGTGAACGGCATGAGCACTAGATTTACATTAATCTACTTTTCGGTAAGTGTGACCTTAAGTGGTTTTTGGGGTAGTCAAAGTGAACATCACACACACTTCGGCAATCAAAGGTAGCTTCTTCGGATTAATTAGAAAGCGAAACAAAAATTATAATCTTATATTTTATTTTATTTGTGTTTAATTATTGGTTATTGCTTGTATTTCGACATACTGACATTTGCAAGTAAATTATATTAATTGATTTCTGCCACCTTAAGCCTTATCAAAAATTAACATAATACTACTTTAATGAAAGCTTTTAAAAAATAACACAACGTAAGATTTATGGATCGTTTGGCTCTATAAATTAGTCTATGCAATTTTACAAGGGTGGTTGTAAGTTTTATATATCATGAGAAGTCTATCAGAAATATTAATATATTTACACAAAACAAAAGTTAAATTTACACAAATCGCGAGAGAACATAATTTCTTTTTGTACATTGTGTAAATTATTTTTTAAACCTTCCGAGTGGTTTTGCGCAGGCGAAATTGTCTATTAATATATCGCATGGTGTTTGTAGGGTTAAAGTTATTGTATGCAGCCGACCTGTCAGTCTGAGACAAAACGATTTATTTTATACCCTCTCATAAAATCCATTACGGCCTTCAGATTTTCAAGCAGGTATTGTATGACCAAAAACATTGTGCATTTATTGCTTTGACGTTTTAAGTATTTTACAGAACCTTAACCACAGATCTTGGCAGCGATTTAAACGCCTTCAATGTTGGCTAGATATCATCCGTTCGCTCGTTGAACTCCGACTGGAATCCTGCAGACGTTTCGCCAAAATCTCACTTGGCGTCTTCAATGCTCGCGCTCCGAAAACACTTCGAACACTGACACTTCGAGCATTGAAGATGCCAAGTGAGATTTTGGCGAAACGTCTGCAGGATTCCAGTCGGGAGTTCAACGAAGCGAACGGATGATATCCCGGAATATAGTGTCATCACATTTTTCCATCCGTGAATCAATACGTGAGAATATATATATATATATATATATATATATATATATATATATATATATATATATATATATATATATATATATATATATATATATATATATATATATATATATATCTCACTTGGCGTCTTCAATGCTCGCGCTCCGAAAACACTTCGAACACTGACACTTCGAGCATTGAAGATGCCAAGTGAGATTTTGGCGAAACGTCTGCAGGATTCCAGTCGGGAGTTCAACGAAGCGAACGGATGATATCCCGGAATATAGTGTCATCACATTTTTCCATCCGTGAATCAATACGTGAGAATATATATATATATATATATATATATATATATATATATATATATATATATATATATATATATATATATATATATATATATATATATATATATATATATATATATATATATATATATATATATATATATATATATATATATATATATATATATATATAAAGTGATTTTTACTATATGTAAGCTGCCTTTCTACGAGCATTCTACACAGACCTCGATAACCTGCACTTCCGCTTATAATATGGTGGGATATTTACTAAGGCCCCCCTTCTTTGGATTTGGAAATATCCTTGAATCAACGCTGTCTTTACCCCATTAGGTCAGTACTGGAACCCACCCCTTGTCCTCAATGCTTTGGCAGGCAAGGTGGGCAACCCATTCCATGGAGTATAAATATCGCATTCTATAGATGAGCTTGCCGACTCGAAGGAGCAAATACGATAGAGTGGATGGAGTGAGAAAAAAGCTTGACCTCAATTGTCTTGATTACTCGATTTTTGATAATTATTGTGCTGGTTTCGATAAAGTTAATGAAGTTTATGGCTCCGTTATTAAGTTTGAGTTCTTGCAAAAGCGTAATTTTAACAACGGAAAAGTTTTGCTAATTAATCAAAGCCAGTGGTCCCGCCAAGCTGTCTGGTCACCGTTAAAGCTCGAGAAGTTTATAATTTTGCAAGACTTAATTTTGTTAGGCATCACTCAGAATAAAGAGAATGCAATTATTTTTTGTTTTTTTATTCTTGTGAATAAGAAATAGCCACGATAATCCAAAATAAAAATTGTTTTCGAAAGAACCACTCAGTTTGGAGCACGTCTGAAATCTTGCTTGTGTGAAAAATTAAAATGAAATATGGTATTGGTGTTCCGTACCTAAAATTCGTTCTTGACTGTTTTTCATTATAGTAAAACAAATGACTGAAATTGGCCATTCCGACAATATAAATTTAATAAAACAATGTATTAGTATATATTATTATTATTAGCTATTTATTTTTTCAAACAAAATGCCATATCACATATCACAAAATGCAAAAAGCAAACACAACACATAATTTGAACATACATCGATTGTAAAATATGGGTGTGCTCACAAGTCTTGTTAAGAGCACACCCACCACCTTTGTGAGAATGGACTTTTCTAGAAATTGCAAAAGTTGCATATCCACAATGAGGCCAACATTCCCACATAAACTCTTTGTTCTGGTGTTATTAAGTGTTTACTTGCTCATCGGATAAATGTATCGACAAAAGATTGACATTTTTATGTAATAAACTTTCCTTAATATGTACCGTATTCGAAATTTTTGTGCCGACGACTCAAACAAATTGGTTGTTTATTCAGAATCGTACATTCCGAAGGAAAACTTTAGTATCAATTTAAAATATTGAAAAAGTTGACTACAAAATATACATATATACACCGCTTCACGAAGATGAGAAAATCAAATCGTAAATAAAGTTGTTCGTTCTAGCAGTGACGTACAAAAATCCTACGTCCTTGAAAAAGAAATACAAGAAAGAAAAAGAAGCATTTTTGTTTACAGCGAAGCGACTATATTTGTTAAGGAAAATTTTATTTAGACCACATGGTGTGCCACGAGTCCACGAGATTCCCTGCTTTTCCGCCATTGCCGCGCAGTTAATTTTAATGAAGGGAAAACTCTATTTTTAGAGAAATTACTCTGTAATTTCTTGTTAAACAGGCAGCAACAAAGGAAATATTTTGTCCCCTTTTGATTTAATTTTATGGAATTAATAGACAATTTCAAATATAATCATACCGCGATCCTTTGATCAAAGGTTGCAGAATACATACCGGCTGTCCAAAAAGTGTGGAAACGGTGGAATATTTCGAGTTTTTAGTTTTATATTAAATAAAAGAAAATCAACTCTCAACGACAGCTAAAATGGCTAAATTTTGGGAGTTTGAGAAACCGTATTGGGATAGGGCAAGAAATTGGATTTTCAAATTACAAAGGTTTAAGTTTGCTGTAATTTTTCGAACATTTCATAATCTATTGTGAATTTGTAGTCAAAGCTATTAGATAATATAGTGACCCTATTCCGTTTAAAATTGATTCGCCGGAGGAGCTCGTTTATTAAACACAACTTTCTGCGTCACTTTTTGCCGAATCTAACTTGCTGACGCTTCGCCGGTCATCCTGTTGGCTTCTTCAGAGTTTCATTGAAACTGGCTAGCATTTTACTCTGTACCTGCTTATATATTGTTTGAAGTGGCGGAGCTAAATGAGGGGCATAAACATCACCTCGAATGACTGATTTCCATATTAGTGACAGACCTGAGTCGCGGTTAAGATTGTTAGGCTGTTTATAGATTTCTATAGTCTCTCGAATTTTGCTTTGGTGGAATAATTGATTACATGCAAGATTTTAGTTTTATCGAATAAAATTTTATGTCCGGTTTTATGATTGAGTTCAACAACCGCTGATGAGTTTACTTGTCTTAGTCGTAAGGCTCTTTCGTGTTCTTTGAGCGTAGCTGATATTTTTAGTACGGTTTCTCCAATGTATTCTTTGCCGCATATGCAAGTAATTCTGTACACTCATGGCATCTCAAATGGAATTTTGACGGACCGAAGATGTTGAGAGATTTTTGGACAAGTGAAAAATTCTGACACCCCCTGGCTATAAAATTCCTCGTCTCTATGAACTCCCAAAGATCCACAAACCAGGATTACCCCTTCGACCTTCTGTCAGCACCATTAGTTTTTCAACATATTCTCTAGCAAAATGTCTAGCTTCTTTATCAAAAACCCCTTAAAGGGAAAACTGATAGTTTCGTACTGAATTCCTTCCGCTTCATTGAACAATCAAAAAGCATTACATTAGATACACTAGATATTCTAGTTACTTTCAACGTTGAATCTCTCTTTACCAAAGTTTCTATTGCTGAAATTCTCAACATCATTTCAGATATATTAAAATCCAAGAATCTGGAACCAAACCTTCTCACCTTAATCGAAAAATGCTTGTCTGAAACATATTTTTCTTATTACATTCAAATTTTTTAACAAACTTCGGGAACAGCTATGGGTCCTCCACTATCACCAGTCATAGCAATATATTTATGGAAGCCTTTAAGAAGAAAGCTATCTACACCTTTCATCTAAAACCAAAATTATGGAGACGCTACGTCGATGATGCTTTTGTTATTTGGCCTCATAGTCAAGAAAACCTAGTAGGCTATCTTAGACATTTAAACTCTATAAACCCTAACATATATTTTACAATTACACTTATATTGGTCATTGGGTTTACAGAAAACCTACGAACACAGGCCGATAGCTTAATGCTTGATCACACAACCATCCGGCCCAAAAATCATCGGTTACCAATTCTCTTGTTTACAGAGTCGTAAAACCATCTCAGCCCGAGTCACTCAACCCAGAATTAAAACACCTTACTTCTGCTTTTCTCACTAATAATTTCCACATTAAAGACGTTAAGCGTTCGATCAAAAAATACACTTCACCACAACCTTTCAAAAGCAATGAGGCCGAAAGCAATCCTACAATTGCCACTGTGGTCCGTCCTTACATTCAAAACCTCACTGACCACATATTAAAAGTTCCAAAGAAGCATAACGTGAAAACCAGATTCAAGACAAAAGACAAAATTCCATTTGAGATGCCAGGAGTTTACGGCATTCCATGCATATGCGGCAAAGAATACGTTGGAGAAACAGATCGAAAAATATCAACTAGGCTCAAAGAACATGGAAGAGCCTTACGACTAAGCCAAATAAACTCATCAGCTGTTGCCGAACACAAACACAAAAAATTTTATTAGATAAAACTAAAATTCTTGCACGTAATCAATTCTTCTACCAACGGAAAATCCGAGAGTCTATAGGAATCTGTAAGCAACCTAATAATCTTAACGGCAACTAGGGAGGGGGGGGGGTGTGAATCAGTCATCCGAGATGTTTATACCCCTCATTTAGCCCCGCCTTCCTCAAACAATGTAAAAGCAGGTACAGAGTAAAATGCGAGCCAGTTTCAGTCAAGCTCTGAAGAAGCCATCAGGATGATTGGCGAAACGTCAGCAAGTTCGGCTCAGCAAGAACCGACGCAGGAGGAATCCAGAAGATTTATAAAAAGTATACTATTTCTTGCCTAGGTGTTTTAGAATCGCCTGTTTTTTGGCCACTTTAAAAACAGGAAAATCTGATATAGATCAAAAGTAATGTAGTGTACTTCTTAGCATTTACTCGCAATAAAAGACTGATTATTGATTTAGTATTTATGAAATCCTACCATATTTTTCATAGTTTATTCTATGGTAATAATTGATATGAAATGCACCGGAAAAAGGATTTTAATCGCCGCACGTCCCTGCCGACCGCAATCATCACCTGCAAAACTTTAGGGCCACTGGTAGCCGGTCCAGTTGGTAATAATTATTGCGGTTATATCGCTTCAGAGGCGCAGCGGCGTTATGTGACGAAACACTGGTGCATTTCATATTTGTCACATAAACGTGATTAAATTTCCGCCACGAGACCGTTGTTGCGTCCCTGTTTTTACATTTTCATTCGAATATCCTCCCATTCGGGAATTGAACGTAAAATTTTAGTTGCACCGCGATGGGCGAACGGAACTGAAACTGTACTTACAGCACTTTCTGCGATCGTTATCGTAAAATGATAAGGCCAGTTGACGACAAATTGAATGAAAATTATGACATTGTTTTACTTACTTACCGGTGGCTGTGTGCAAATGAATTATTTCTCAATACGACTTTTATTATATTCTTAATTTTGTCAAAATTTACAGAATAATATATAGTTGTCCTTAGTCTATTTTACATATTATTGTCAACCGAAACATCGAGCGGCTGAATTACACCCATCTCCAAATATCCTTAGACAGTCCATAAAGAATTAGTTTAAGGTTTGAAATGGCAATACACTGACAATTTAATCTGAATCGTTTATTTATAAAGTGTCATCTGACACTGACGCTCTAGCATGCATTTGTCAGTTTTTATTATTGTACCAGTGCGTGGGTCGGTTTATATATTATTCGGAAATGTGGTAAACGGCATTTGAAATTTTACACGTTTTCTATTGGCACCTAGTTGTCATAAAAATGAATAGGTGAAATATAAATAAGAAAAAAATTGCGTTCTGTTTGGATCTTGACAAATACTTTGTGTTCTATAACCCCAAATTATCGAAGAAAATGAGCAAATAATCTCCAACGTAACGTATTTGTCCATACATATTAGGATTGACCACAACCGCATATAGGTACGTTGAAGTGAAAAATTAACAAAGGGTCATTTGTTTAAAAAATAAAGTTTGGAAAAAAACTCGTGTCTAACAAACTCGTGAGTCAAATGCTGTTTACCGCAATTGTTGCATAATCTGATGTAGTTACTGAGATCCTAATAGTAATAAGTGCGACACCCTACTCTTTCTTCAACCATCTTGGTGGTAAAGGAGAGCTTTGCCAGAATTAAAATTATCATTATTTACTCAACGACCATATCTTCGCTTTTTAGTGTAATTTTCATGTTTACTTTGAATATGAATAAGATCTTCGATCTCTGGCCATTGATACGGTTAATGATATGTTTAGTTCGAGTATAAAAAAATGATTGCAAGTCATTTTAGACTGATTTATATAGGGTGCTGGAATATCAAAACCTCCTGCTATTCAGACCAAGATAATGGTTCCGCTGCATGTTTATTCTTGACATATTATTGATATTATTAATTTTATTAACATATTAATATTTATTTTCATTCCCCCCGGCTTTCTTCTTTACTCTAAGCGTACCTATTTTCTTCTTAACTTTCCACATTATTGGGAAGAGTGTGTCTCATCCACTGCAGTCTTCTCAGTTTCTGCATATAGCTTATGTAGTGTGCATTTGCCCATCTTTCCTCCGTTTTCTTTTCGTCAAATATTCGCCCGCAAAATCTTAGGTTCCCATATTACCGATCATTGTTTTATTGTCTTGACAGTTTGTTGTTTACTTTCGAAATTATCAGGATTGCATACTTAATCCCTTGGTAGAATGTATGCTGAGTATTACTCCATATTAACATACGGTGCTCTAAGACTCCCCATAAGTAACCAATTTGATGGGCCGCACAAAAATGGTCAACAAATATGGTGAACAGCATCATCGGACGATCTTGCCAAATCGTAACAATAAATCAGCCGCCTTAAAACTATCCTTATCGAAGAGTTTTTGGACCGGGAAAAGTTCCACGCCATAATTTACTCGCGAAAACTATACTCGCTCCAAGTAGTTTTACCTGAAATGCTTTGTTAGCGTTTGAGGGATTGACATTCACCAATGATTTATGTGGCGAATTGTTCTCGATAGAGTCGAGTTTGCAAGTTGTATGCCGTTTGACAACATAATTTAAATGACTTCGGACTCTTCCGATAATAGGATACCGAGATAAAATATCGTTTTACCGTCCAGACCCTATTATTTTATTATCTATTTGCCATAGTTTTTACTATTGAGGCTAGGCAGATATTTTATATAAAAACCCATTAAATATTTAGATATTAGATATTTCAATTAGTCCAATTAGTGAAAATCAACAGCCTAAAGTTTGTTTCTTTGGGAACATAAAAGCACTGTAGAGATGCCAAAGGAAAATTCATTAGCCTTATTAGTTGCTGTTCACTTATAATCAATTAAATATTATAAATCTAGCAAATATATAAAAACACCAATTTAAAAAAAAATGTTCAGAATTAAATTTCTTAAAGGCCAATCTTCCCCATAGATGGTAACCTACAGGGGTAACATCACTTTGATCCTACAGACCAATTCGGGGATTAAGTTACCCTAAATATTCTTTAAAATTTAAGAAAACATATTTTCAGATGCTCCTTAACGTAACCAAAACTTGGTTTAAAGGAAGACTAAATTGTCTTTCTCTAGACTTTCCTGAAAAGCCACTTAAAAAAAAACACAGATTGAAATTGGGATACTAACTCTAAAAGTATTTAAACAAGAGGAATTATTTATGGGGTTAACATGTTAAATTGTACATAATTTAAGCAATAAAAGGAAAGCTGAGCTTTTTATTAAATGCGATTAAAACACATATGGTAATAGTATATTATGCAACAAGTGCGGTAAACGTCATTTGACTCACGAGTTTATTTGACACGAGCGGAGAGAGTTTTTAATAAACGAGTGAGTTAAAAAGTTTGCCGAACGTGTTGCATACTCTATACTTTTTCTACGACCGTTAGTTTTTGGTTCCATTTTCGCAAAACAACACGAATAAATTCACTGACATGACCGTCAGAATTGACAAAGGTCAAAATTCAAAGCGTGGGAAATATCTCCGAAAACATCCGATTGCTCCCACATCCGTGCGGTAAAATCCCGGAAATGTCCGAAGTGGCTCGGATTCGTGGGAAACGAAATTGACGTGGTAAAGTGACGCTTCCCACACGCTAGATCGGTGGGTAATTGGGTATTTTACAGACGGGAGTAGAAAAAAAATATTTTGTTTTACAAATTTCAATGTGCAAATTCAACTGCGTTTAATATTTATTTATCATATGTGTTAGTGCATTTTCAATTTTTAAATTAGAGTAGGTGGTTAATATTACTTTCTAGTTTATCCAAGCCAAGAATTAATGATTAAGTGTGCGGAGATCGGTTAATGTGAAATTAAGATGCATGGGCAAAAGATTATTCATTATTCATCGCCTTTAGATCTGAATTTATGTAATAATCTATGATTGCGGAAATACTTTTGCTAAAACCTAGTGAAACTCTACAATAACTAACTACTAAAATGAAAAAGTGTTCTTGCGAAACAAATTTTGCTAGGAAATTTGGTTAGGAAAGTAGAAAGAAAAAATAAATAAATTTAAGCTGAGATCCGTCGAAGGCAAAAAAGAACCGACTAAAATCGTCTAGCGGTATAAACAAAACCAAATTGTTTTCGATCGGTTTGAACCGAGGAAATAAGCTTAGGCCCAATAACAATTTCTATTTGTCGTGGTGTTGGAAAGCCAGCCGTAATGTATTTTCTTGCCTTGAGAAAGAGTCGAACTGAATAATGTATAGAGACCGTTGCCGCTGCTCAATCCTATATTAAATACCGTCGGTTCTCCGCCTGCTCTAGCGGCTTACGGAGGAATAGAGCTTCTTGGCGGTAGCTGATAACGCCTTACGGGTATTCACGACTTTCTGCTCTCTCTCTCTCTCTCTCTCTCTCTCTCTCTCTCTCTCTCTCTCTCTCTCTCTCTCTCTCTCTCTTTCTCTCTCATGGTCCCGAAATCTGAACCCAACCGGCTTGTCAATAGTAATTTCTATTTAGACGTGCCCGCGAAGGGTAGTCTATCTGGTTTTTAGTGAAGTAAGCGGTTGCCGTAAGAGGGGTGTCTTACATATTCGACAACGGTTTCTTAATGGAATTATCGAATGAATGTGGCCTGACAATAACAATAATACTCTTTGCTTCAATTGATGCCGGAGGAAGCATCAACTCTCATGAAATATAACGGGAACTCCATTAATCACGAGATATGTCTGCAAATGTGCGAAACGTATGGTGGAAACTAAATAAATGTCTATTTTTTCAAAGAAACTTTTACAGGCTACTGTAATACTTTTTACAAAACTTCTGGATTCCCCCTGCGTCGGATTTGGTTGATTCGAAATTGCTGACGAGTAAAATATACTCTGTACCTGCTTATATATTGTTTGAGGGGGGCGCTAATGAGAGGCATAAACACCGTCTCGGATGACTGATTCCCAAATTGGTGACAGGTAGAGACCTCAGTCGCGGTTAAAATTGTTAGGTTGTTTATAGATTTCTATAGGCTCTCGGTTTTTTCGTTGGTGGAAGAGCTGATTACACGCAAGAATTACATCACATTCAAAACATCACTGACCACATATCAAAAGTTCTAAAGAAGTATAACGTCAAAACCAGATTTACCACTTGTCCAAAAATCTCTCAACATCTTCGGCCCGTCAAAGACAAAATTCCATGCATATGCGCCAAATAATACATTGGAGAGACGGGATGAAAAATATCAACTAGGCTCAAAGAACACGAAAGAGCCTTAAGAATAAGACAAATAAACTCATCAACTGTTGCCGAACACACTTATGAAACCGGACCTAAAATTTTATTCGATAAAACTAAAATTCTTGCATGTAATCACTTCTTTTACCAACGAAAAATCCTAGAGTTTATAGAAATCTATAAACAACCTAACAATCTTAACCGCGATTCAGGGTTCTACCTATCACCAGTCATCAGTCATCCGAGGGGTTTATGGCCCTTAGCCAGTTACAGTCAAGCTCCGAAGAAGCCAACAGGATGATTGGCGAAACGTCAGCAATTTCGACTCAGCAAATACCGACGCAGGAGGAATCTAAAAGTTTTGTAAAAGGTAAATAAATGTCTGTTCTGATTTGCCTCACTTATCTTGCACAGGCGAAAAAATTGTCTCGAGATTTCATACAATTTCTATGTGTGTTCGATATCTAACTGATCTTCTCACGCACGTAAATTGGTGATATTATCAGAGCAAAATGCTCAACCCTGAAAATTCTTTAATATAAATAAAAAGTACAATATGTTTCCGTAAGGGCTCGGGACGTGAACCTATAAAAGCATTTGATTAATAAAATAGTCCATAAAACCGATAGACAAATAAAATTTAAAAAGTATAATAAACGCAAAATCATAATATAGTCAATGGTTTAATTTCCATAATAGATTAATTATTTTGTTATTGGGTAACTCTATATCCGATAGACTGGTAGAATGACGATTTTAAGCAAGCCCAAATTGCAGAAAGATGGTTGGGGCGCATTCATAGAGATAACGTATTGCGCACAGTCCACATATCATGTAACAAAGTCTCTAGCAACATACTTTTAATCAAGACGGCTTAAATAATTTCTTAGCTTTGCGTTGTTTAAAGTGCTTATTATGGCCCCTTTTTACTCTCATATTGCCAATAGACTCGAATTATGGGGTAATTAATGAGACCTTTATCTTGCAGAAACGGGTAGCGCGGATCTTATGAGCGTCTAACCAACGTACGCACTGCAGGCCATTATTTGACAGTTCATTCAATGTACATCTTTCAGTCGCTCATTGAAACACACAAAAACGAGAATAAATTTTCTTGTCACTCAGACATTCATAACCACCCAACCAGAGGATAACAACTTTTGCGTGTCTGTCTGTGTTGATGAGGAACAACGGGATGAATATCTCTACTAGTTCCTTTATTCATTCAAAAGGATGGTAATGGAATATCTGGTGGGAATGGATTTTTACTCCTTCGAGGAATACATGACGGCACCTCCAATCTAAAATTGTTAAAAATGTTTGCCCGCGTTTGTTGTTTACAATTATCTTTCTATTCCCGTCTATAAAATACCTAATTACACACCGATATAGCGTGCGGGAAGCGTCACTTTACCACGTCAGTTTCGTTTCCCACAGATCCGAGCCACTTCGGAAATTTCCGGGATTTTACCCTATGGGTTTGTTAGCAATCGGATATTTTCGGAGATATTAATGTCAGTATTCGTGTTGTTTCGTGAAAATGTACCCAAAAACTAACGGTCGTAGAAAAAGTATACTATGCTCCGCTCGTGTCAAATAAACTCGTCAGTCAAATGGCGTTTACCGCATTTGTTGCATTACATACTAATATGTTATTCTGTATCGGAGATGTGTAAAACAATTGTATCAAGCGATCCCATCGAGCGTGCTTAAAGTGTCATCTTAAGACGTTAGCTTCAATAACCGAGTTAGTCACGAGATTTTAGTGGACACCAATAATAAAACTATTGATTAGCTTATGAATGCATCTTAATTTATAGTGAATCTAAGTAAATAATGTGGAATATTTTTTTGCTGGATGGTATGCATTAGACCTAAATTCGATTAATCAAATCCTATCAACCCATATCAAAATATTAATACCCATTGGTTAACCGGTAATTACATCGCCTATAATATATTAATCAAATTGACTGGTAATTGAACAATAAAATGAGTCGGCGAACTGGGTTAAAGCAAATTCGATTACACTTGATTTTAGAGCCTTTGATGCTACCAGGGGTGTGGAATAACCGAATTTCTATAAGCTTTTAAGGGAACGAAAGGCATTTTTTTACAATATGGGTGAAACAGAATAAGTATTAATCTGTATATTTTCTGAGTGATCTTGTATCAATTTCTGCATGTGGAACCCCAATGCCGAACTCATTACTGATTGCGAGATGTACGATGCTGTCAGATACCAATCCTTTTGATACCCTATTATAATGTCATGATATTATATTCGTAGTGGATTCCACACCCCATTTCTCTAAATTGTTTCCATCTTTGGATATTATCAGGAATGTGGATAAAAGGAAATACGAGAAACGACTTTTAATTTTAATTGGTGATCACAAGAGTATAAAATTATAACCAGAATATTCATTGTATTTTAGAGAGAACCAAATCATTCTGGGATTTATGCTGAGTTTAAAGAAAATCGATTTAGTAATATAAAGAAAACTAGTACAATTTTTTTTTAAGTATATGAGTAATATTTGCTATTTGATTTCAATACAGGGTAAGGCCGTCCAGCCCATAAATGGTAAGAGAAAAGTGTCCTAGCAAGTGCACAAAGGACAATTTTCTCGCCAAACAATGAAATACAGTTTCTGCAAGAGTTTTCTCGTCTTTCTATTTTTATATTTTCCAATTACACTGAACTGCTATTTCATTTAATATAAAAGAGAAACTCATTAATTAAGAGTATCACTAATAAGGCCTTATTAGTTTCAACTTGTAGCAGACTGCTTTCTAGCAAGACTGCCAAGCAAGCTAATAAGTTTCTGGGAGATTTTTTTCCAATTAAAATAGCTAAATACTTTAAACATTAAATCATTTTTTCCGACAAACTAAACCGTCGTTTATCAGTCTTATTAAATAATAAACTGTGTCCCTACAATTATTACAGACATCTTTAAAAATATTTAAATAGGATGGTATTTGGTGAACAATATTTGATTCAATTATAAATTAATCTTTAATTTCATTTTAAAACGCAGTGAATAACTTACAAAAAATAATTTTTATTCATATTTTTTCAGCGAGGTTTTGAAATTTTGTGTTATTTAATGTTTGTCCAAGCAATGTGGAGGCAAAAGGAATCCAAAAAAGCTGGTTCATGGTACCAATTTCTAACAAGTGTTAAGTGTTACAGCGTTGAAACCCAACATTTTCCTGAATATACTTACGTCTACAGCAGATCGGTACTGCTTTTAATACTTTAAAGTAACATATCACATGTTATGGGTAGGTAAACCCACACCAGTTCGCATATGAAAATTGTTGAACTCGTTTTGGGTGCCTATATAGGAAAACGGATGCAAAAACGGCCTTAAAAACCACACCGAAATCCCACAGCGGTGGCAGCGTCGAACGATGACGACAACCCGCCGACCCGAACAACACGGGAATAAATTTCAGGAAAATGGAACATTATTACGAAAAGGTTTCAGAGTCGTTAGGGACGAGGCAAACGCCGGTGCCGCTAAGAACCGGGAAGAGGAAAGGGTTATTATCGAGGCATTAGGTCCTTTTTTGTGCAAAAAAGGGACGAGCAAAGCCGGAGACTTTCCGAGATAAGGCGTATTGTTAAGGCTTTAGTTTGGATTTTTATCCAATTTTTTCGGTCGCTCTCGTAGAAGTGATTTTTTATTTTGCACCGGTCACGCCTATGTATCGTCTCGAATCGCTGATCATGTGAAACCTTTAGTATAGTACATTAGTCGTCGGGAACATTATTTGTAACGGGCTGGATCGTAAAAAATTAAAACAAAGCTTCGATCTTACTAGCGACTTATTGGCCTGGGCATTTAGTTAGTTAGTTTAACCTTAAATGTATCTAAAATACAATATTTAAAAGCTATATGCGATATCGTAATTATCATTTTTCTGTTAGAAGTTTTATTTATTTATTTATTTAAAGAAGTTTACCTAACAAGCATGAAGCCCAACTAGCAGTAGGGAGCAGTTCAAGTTAAATAGTTACAAAGCCATTGCAACCTAGAATCTAGCCTAACATAAACTCTAATAAAAAAAAAAACAAGAGAATAGGAAAAAACTGAAATTAATAATTATTGTTAATGGCGCAATAACGTTTACATCTTAATAATAGATTTCCAAAAAAAAGTCCAAGTCGCATATTGTATTAGTTCCTGGTGTGGACAGAAAGAATGAATTACTAGAGTTAATACGGGAAACAAGAAAATTTAGTCTATGTCATAGGTCAGAGCGATCAAACAAGTTATTTAAAATTTTAAATAAAGTCATTAAATAATAAATACTTCATCCAACTTATACTTATACTTGTGGTAAAAGACTCCACTTTACATTTGGCTGTATCAAGTTGCAAGTTATTATTTAGGGACCAATTGTTGATTTGCTCCAAACTAGGCTGGAGAGTACGACAATCTTCTGAGCACTGGACTTTTTAAAAAAAATTACGTCGTCCGCATATATCAAAAAACTGACAACAAGGTCCTTACCAACGTCATTAACGAAAATGTTGAATAACAATGGCCCCAATATTGAGCCTTGAGGAGTGTCTAAACATAGAGATAGACATACTGAGTGTGGTTAGACAAGAAGAAAACGAAAAAACAATCAAACTGAAAGAAAACAAATTAACAAGCGATTCGCAAAATTAAAGCTTGTGGATAAGAATTCTGTGATCTGGGCGATCAAACGATTTTGAAAATATAATATATATGACGTCCTTTTGAGAACCTCTATCAATAACCTCAGAAATATACTGAGACATAGACTTAATTTTGCTTAATATACTTTTTACGGCTATTAGTTTTTGGGCATATTTTTGCTCGATCACTCCCAAACCCTTAGGAGAAGTACTGGAAACGTCTGAAGAGGCTCTCGCCATTGATTAACTCGGTTGTAGTAGGGAGTAGAAAAATTCGGTTAAGTGCTTTCTTCCATCCTGCTGTTATTTAGGTAATTTCAAAAAACTCCTCTTCATTTCCTATAGTAGAATTTTGGATTTTATCGAGGTTTTTATCTAAATATAACTGTGTGATGGTTTAAAAATTGGTAGGAGTGTACTATGTGGAGTGACGTACTGGGCGCCCTCTGTTGCCAATTGTCATAGACGAGATCGGCGAAGGAGCGCGGACTAGCCAGTTCCTTTTTAGGGGAGGAACGGTGTTGACATGTTATTTGATTGTTCGTTGGACTTTCATCGGCTGCACCAGAGTCGGTACGACCGATCCATGCAATTTGTACTTTTCTGTTTTTTCACGTGTAGTAATACACTCCGTTAGTATAGTATAGTGTGTGTATTGTTTTCGACGCTTCTGAATCCGGTGTGCTTAGGTTGAAACACATCCATCACAACTGGGAGATACAGTTTTCGCAAATAATAGCTTTACGTATGAAGAGGAACCTTAAACGCATTTTACGGCGGTATCACTCCTGACTAGCTTAAACGAAATCAACACTAAAGCCCTAGGCGCAACACGCAAAAAGGCCGCCAAGTCGGCGGCAACACAGAGGAGCTCAATAATTATCCCGGCTCTATGTCGCCTGTGCCGCCATTGAGGTTTAGTTCAAAGGAAGTTAAAGTTTAATGGCTTCTGGAAATTAGCCAATGACTGCGCATCACATTTTCGTTCCGGGATCGTTTATGGAGAAATCTGGATTGGGGCTGACCGCCGACCCAACCGAAACTCCACGGACTCAACGCTTAATTGTCATTTCCGAGAGTTGAAATCGCCAAGTAGGTAATCATTTTAATACTAATTTGACTTGCTGAAAATTCAGTTCGTTTTTTGTTGTTTTATTTGTTTGTTTGTTGTTGTTTTATTTACCTACAGATGTAGAGTTTGCTTTTTCATCAATGCCAGAAACAATAGGTATATCTGTAGTTAGTTAGAGCAATTGACTTGTATTGACTTAACATAAAATTTTACCAACCCACCAACATATCAACTAAATTAACATATTTGCAGAAAACTGCAATTTCATTGGATATTTCTATTCATATATGTACATTTGCGCTTGACCTCTATCTGAATTAAATTTCGATTGGTGCTCACTAAGCCAATGCCTTGTCTAGCTGTAATTTGTTCGACATCCAGTTTAGTATAACGCCGTCTTCAAAACGAGAAGCTGAACTTGCACTTGAGTACTAGAAATGGAAATGCTACAAATATGACAGTTAAGAACTAAACCATTATCTTAAATGGTTTTAATTTTTCTACAGAATGTCAAAAGATTGTTTTCTCCAGGTATTGAAAACAACAACCATACATAAAGTGGCCTGCTAAGTTTCTCAAGTTGGCTATCGTGTTATTTAGCTCATTTTTAGTGTTGGCTGGGTCGTGCGAGGAAGTTTCCAATCTGGAGATAGTTTACTTTCGGCTACTTCAAAGCGGTTTTAATTAATTACATATTTGTGTATTTGTTTTGTCAATGCAATGAATTGCATACATTAAGATTAAAAATTGATAATTGATAAAAATCTAATGGAAAGCACGCCACAGGATATAGCTTATGGAATTAGTGCCAAAAGATTATCATTAATGTAGAAGGCGGAATAATATTCTGACATATAGTTGGTCGAGTTATTTATTGAGGTTTGTTTATTGTTTATTATTAAACTAACATATTAACAAAACGTATAAATGTACATTTTTGAATTAGCTGAATGACGGTTGAGTGGAGAATATTTAAAATTTTAATCTCTGATAATATCGCCAATTCCACTATATGAATAGAGAGAAAACAATTTCCGACTCGTATTGCAGTGTGGCCATTTCAGATCCACGAATCGTAGAGAAACTTGCCAATGGTAATGGTAATCCACAAAACCATTTTGCGAGATCACAATGGTTGGGAATTATTACTCAACGGACAATGATCAAATTAATATTGCAAGCTCTTGTTACTTTTATAAGTTGCTCGCAAAGTTGTGACGCAGAACCCCTCTCTATGTACGGGAAAATTATATTGCGTTACAAAAACTAGAAAATTAAAATGAAGCGAACCCGCTTATAATTAAAAACATGTAATTTTATCGATGGCTTTGAAGCAAAGCTAAAAGCGATTTTATTGGCGGTTTTAATAAGATTTTGGGGCAAAATCTAATTTATCCCGATGGGTAAATTCGCTCAAACTAAAAAAAAAAATAAACAAGTTTAAAACCCGGTGCGGAAATTCGAGAAGAAGATCCGTGTCGCTTTCCGAAAATAAATTTCACTTTAATACGCGAAAGCCCTTTATTGACGTTTCTGGCACGTACATAATTAAACAGAATGGTGTTCATTTTTCATAGTTTAAGCCGTATTAAGGAACCGTTACCTTAAAGTGTCAACGGTTTGTATGCGTTTTGAATGGAAATAAGGGGTTTTATTTATAAAGCTATAATAGTAGATAGGCGACATAAAGCACGGAATATTAAACAAAATTATATTTTTTAAATATACCTAGAATAAGTAATAAAGCTATATAAAGTCTAAATAATAATTAATGTTTTTAATTTATTTCATCAAATAAAACATAAAATACTTAAAAGTATCATCAACTTGAAGCATTTAATCAAATTATAAATCTAATTAAAAAATTAAGACTCCTGTATTTATCTCGTTAGTAAAAAAAACATTATCCATTTATTTCTCAAGATGGTTGACTAAAGATCTGAAATTTTCAATCTGATACACGATTCCTATTAAGATCTGACATCTTACATTTTCGGGAATTTCCGCTTGGGTTCGGTAAAGTTTTATTTTGAACGTGAGCTGTTGGGGGTCAGACTTCGCTCAAATATCAATGCTAGAGAATAGAAAACCATGGGTGGCACTTCAGTAACTAACAGAGCACTCGAGTAATTTCTGCTTCATTTCTCTTTCTTGCCTTTTTTAGTTTTCTCTTGAAAATACCTTGCTCTGCTTAAGACGTCTTTTTCTACCCTTACTTCTGTAACATTTCTCAATTTTGTTAGTCCGCCTCAATTTTTCTTTTAGGACACCAAAAAGTATATCTTTATATAATTATGTCATAGATAATTTTCTTAATACTAAAAATTATCATAATAACTTATTGTTTGTCATTCGTTATAAAATATAAAAGTCCCTGAGCTTGGCAAAATATTTATTGTATTATCCAATAAAAAAGTGGAAAATTTAGAAAAAACAACCATATTCTTAATAAACACTATGAAGAAAAAATCCAAAACTGGATGGACGATAACCGTAAAAGTTAAGCAACACTTTTGTGCGAATTTATTGATGGGTACAAAAAATTCCCTCGTTTGCTGAAAATTAAATGTTAATTAGAGGAAGTATCACGCAGCAAAAACAAACTTTATAATGTTTTTTGCCTTTATGTATGTATTGTAATAATAAATGATATAATAGCTGCCAGTTCGTTATCCCAATATTATTAATTTAAATTATAATAAAATTTAAACTATAATAATATTTTATAGAAACGATTAATGTACAATTAATGTGTATGTAAATTAAATAATGTAAAATATGTACAAATTTCAAAAGGAATCAAGAATTTATTGCAACTCAAATTCAATTTAAATTGGCTTTTAAACTTCTATTGCAAAAAGAGACTTTAATAAAATTTTATCCGATCAGTGTGGAGCAATCTTTGCAACCAGAATCGCTCTATGCTGCCGATTATCTCCTATAATTTTAACGCAGAAACTTTTATGGCCGTAGTATTTTATGAATTTTTACATAGGCACAAGTTAAGTTGGACAAATGGAAAAGTTTACTACAACATGAGTTAAAAATGCGAGAGCGGACAAAATAAATGTATACATTCAATTTAGCTACAATAACAGATGTGTTGTTCTGACATTATTAACTTTAGAGTAAGGCACAAACAAATAAGAATTATCTAAAATGTTGTCACAGCTTATAGCGAATTGGCAAATATCAGACGGGCGTATAATTTTTTCTACTCCTGGTGAGTACTAAACGCGTGAAGAAATAAAGCGCGAGTACTTGAATGAAACTACTTATAAACACGTCCCAGTTCGCGTGCCAAAACTTTGCATTTAGTAGAAATCTGTGTCCGACAACCGAAGCAGGTCTCGGCGACGAACAACTTTGAAAACTTTTGTGTTTTAGCACAACACAGTATCGTTCCTGTCGAAAACATGTTTTTATAATTAAATTATCGTGCTCAAAGCGTAATTCGCTAATCGCAACTTTTTGTATTATGGCTTTTTCAAAAAAGATTTTAAACGAAAACTTTTTAAATTGTGTAGTGTTGTTCCATTCTTATCTGTTTTGATTTAATAATTTAGTCTGGACATTTTCACTACATTAGCGGCAGTCATGTTAACAAAACATGTACAGTTACTTAGTTCTAGTGGAATAAAAATAAAGTTCTCGAATGTTATTCGCACCTAAATTACTAGTTAAAATGTACAACTTTGCATGTTAATGGTATATTTTGTAACAAGTGCGGTAAACGATATTTGACTCACGAGTTTCTTTGACACGAGCGGATTGCAGCAGAGCAAGTGTTTAATAAACGAGTTACTTAAAAACTTCACCGAACGTGTTAAATGCTATAGTTTTTGTACGACCCTTAGTTTTCGGGTACATTTTCGCAAAACAACACGAATACATTCACTGACATGACGGCCAGAACTGAGAAACGTCAAAATTCAAAACGTGGCTTGGATCCGTGGGAAACCAAACTCACGTGCTAAAGAGACGCTTCCCGCACGCTAGATCGTTGTGCAATTAGGTATATTACAGACGGGAGTAGAAAAACATACATTAGAATTACGTTACTTAACGTTAATTGAATATTGTCTACCAAAATTATCCACAAATAAAGGACGTATTAAAGGGAGAGAGTGTTGAGTGGCGTAACTGACAAAATGAAATTGGGTTGGATAGTTATCCATGAGAAAACTTTTCGTACTTTAAGAATTATATAATAAATTAATCTCTATCAAACTTCCACAGCATTTCATATAAATACATATAATTTTTCTACTCCTGTCTGTAAAATGCCACCGATCTAGCGTGCGGGAAGCGTCACTTTACCACGTCAGTTTCGTTTCCCACGAATCCGAGCCACTTCGGACATTTCCGGGAATTTACTGCACGGATTTGTGAGCAATCGGATGATTTGGGAGATATTTCCCACGCTTTGAATTTTGACGTTTGTCAATTCTGACGGTCAGGTCAGTGACTGTATTCGTGTTGTTTTGCGAAGATGTACCCAAAAACTAACGGTCGTAGCAAAAGTATAGTATGCAACACGTGCGGTAAACTTTTTAAGTCACTCGTTTATTAAACATTCGCTCCGCTCGTGTCAAATAAACTCGTGAGTCAAATGCCGTTTACCGCACTTGTTGCATAATATACTATTTTGAATGATTTAATGATTACACAAGAAATATCAAAACCATAATTTGGTTACCAGGACTACAGCTGCTACAATAAAATTCCAAGTATTGAAAGGACTCAGTAGCTTAAAATTCAAAAATTAGAAGAATTCTAAGAGAGTTCATTCGCTCGTGTAGAATATGCAATGAATATCGCAAGAGTTTTTAAAGTTAAATGCTAGCAACATTTCCTCAACAACTGCACCAGGAGCAATTTGAAACCTTTGAAAATTGATTTCGATCTGACATTTGATTTTGTATAATTGAGACCTCCTAAATTATAATCTGATAAGCATTTTCCTATATCGCGTAAGCGTAAAAGAAATAATAAATGATAATCTCTTATTGTTATTAGTGCAAAGACAAAACCAGAATTAAAAATCTAAATTAAATAACAAAGTCTCAAACAATAGTTAAGGCCATTTATTTTTTGGTCTCTCCCTCTTGACCGAAAAACTTCGTTTAGTGGATTTTCTTGTACATTACATCGCCGGATTGCCCCGTTTTAATAAGCAGCAGTGATCTACCATCATCATCAAGACTTACAGGGAAGCAGTCTAGATGTGAGTGTAAAAAGTGCAGTTTTATATTGTATCCCATGTCCCGAAATTTCTCTAACATGTTTTCTACAATGTCTTTGTAATTTGGATATTTGTTCACAATGGATTCGCCTTATTTGAGGATCTACAAAAATTCCTTCCTTTAATTTGGCATCTGAGAGAGCGGGAAATTATCCACATAGGTATTTAACACATGCCCTATCTTTATTTAAAGCTTACTTACCCTACAAACAAAATGCGGTGCCCAAGGGTTGTCTTGATAATCCATTTTTACTTTAAAATACGCGTAGTGTTGATTTTTAACCAGGGGTGTAATTTTTCCTCTAAATTTCTTGACCATAGAAGAATGACATACACAACAAAACGTATATGGAATATGTTTACAAAGGATTAGCATTTTAGAAAGAAATTTTACTGCACAATGCTTACTAACCTCACGAAACGTCTGCCTACAACAATTACACCATAAATGGGCTTTCTTAAAGACATGTCACCAGGACCCCACGCGGCAATATTTTGAATACGTATTTGGGAATCCAGAAATTATATTTTACTTTCTGGGATTCCTCGATAATATTGACTTAATGTATGCAAAATGTATATCAGTGGCATAACAATTTCATTTTTTAGAATTTTATGTAATGTTAATTGTTCAAAGGCTATTGTAATACTATTTACAAATTTTCTGGATTCATTCTGCGTCGTTTGTCGATGACAAAGTTGCTGACGTTTCGCCAATCATCCTGTTGGTTTCTTCAAAGGTTAACTGAAATGTTCGAGTCAAACGTCAGTATGTGTGATAGAAGCAAAAAACCGTTGTTTTTCTATTAATTTAGTTCCTATATCTCCAAAAATATGAAATACACTAAATCACAAAATCTTTGTTGGCCTGTGTTATTTTGAATTGAATTACTTTGAATCAATATAGTACAAAAATTTTGTGATACCTAACATATTGCGTAATTCGCGAATGACTAATTTCAGACTTTTAAGTATAAACTCATCAAAGTTATTCGTATATATTAGTTCTCAATTTTTTATAAGAATCTAAGGCTTTGCCACTTATGTAATAGATGTAAAGTCAGCACGGCATATAACCATGTTTTCGCAAAAAGGGAAATGTATAGAGCAAAGCACGTATGTAAGCGCAGCAAAATTTAAAAGAGTTTTTCCTATTTTAAGCCTATACGATTTTGCAGAGGATTTAACATGCCTCGCAAAATTTCCAAATCGATATCCTGTAAAGAAAACGAAATTGCTAACAAAACGTCTTCAAAATGTTATTAAACTTCTGTTATTCCACTCGACATGGAAAGCACAAAAATGCAAAATCCTTCTCAAAACTTTGGCGAACGACACCGATGCGATGTAATCGTCGTTACTTCAACGAAGCCGTAATGAAATTTCCTACCTCAAAGCTGTTTCACACTAAAAATACGCGAGGGGCGAGTATTTTGCAATCAAGCCGCAGTTAAATTACCATTTAATTTGACGAGGGGAAAAGATGGAATTTCTCACGATATCGAACTAAATTGTGTTTGGTCTGGGCAAAAATTACTTCGCGGGTGGAATTAGCAGCCGAATTAGCGTAACGCGGAGACACTGAAAACGTTGTCTTTTTTTTTTTCGATTCTCTGCTACACAAAAAATTGTCTACTGTGGGAGAATTTATTAAAAAAAAAACGGTAGCTTGCAACAATAATTCTAAGCTTAAGCGCTTCATGGCCTTAATGAACTGACCAAAGTAACCAAGTAACTAAGTTGATTAGGAATTGGCGAAACAACTAACATAATAAGAAATATAATAAATATCTTGCATCAATAGTCTTGAACTATTCTTATAAATATAGAACAATATCTATACCATTGTGATATAATACCGAATAATAAGTCAATGTATTTAAAACCTGGCACTTCAGAGAAGTTTACAGGTTAGCCCCTGAAGCAAAAAACAAACACAGCAGCGACAACGATGAATTTGTCTAATTATTTTAAGACATGTTTTATGATTTTTTATTAAAAACTCATTTAAAAATAATATCACTGCTTAAACCAATATTTAAACTATTATTTAGAAAGAATAACCACCCATATTTAGACGGTTACAGCTTAATAGAACATTGAATGGATTTTTTGAACTTTTTAGGCATTAGATTTTTTTGAAAAGGGAGCAGCAGCAACTAATCTCACGAAAACATGGCCGTCTAGACAGCATGTCACATCATTAATAGCTTGATAAATGCAACATGCTCATTGCAAAGTATTTAAGGCATTCTCAAGGCCCGAGGAGTGAGTGAGAACTCAGTGGAAGTTTTTAAGAATGGCGACTTTAGAACGTCAAAAAAGATGGTTAACGGAATATTCAAATCAAAAATTTCAGAAGTAGATATTACCACTGAAGTCGAAATCGATCGCAGGGGATAAATTTTATGTTTTTGAAAACGTATATTGACACCATTTTGAATAGAACATTTCATATAAGTCAGCTGCTAAACAAACGGTTGTTATGAAAATAAACATTAATACATTATTTGGCAAAGTATGAATATGTAGTCAGATCTAGAATAATATTTTGGGATCGTCACAGTAGGATGAAAGATATTTTATATCACAAAAAATAACACTTACAATTATACAGAAAATTGACAGACTGTACGCCTTATACATCTTTGAATCTTTAATCTCTTTAGGTAGAAATATGAATTTCTTATAGCAATTGAAAAAAAAGTGATACAGTAATAAGAACTGTCCATTTTAACTACCCAATACATCGCCTGCCAGTCACTGAAACACGTGGATAACATATATCTGCCACATTTTGCAGTATATATTAAACAAATTCAATATGTATTAAACAATTTAATTTATTTGTGCAGGGTGGTCTAATTTCGAGGGGCCTTTATAGCTTCTAGCATATGCAGCACAGTTAGCCCAAAACTAATATGCAGATTACAGGCTCGATTTTCGGGAGAAGTCAAAAACTGAAAACCGCATCGTGATATGTCAAGGCGCTTTTGAAATGCAGGGTGATGCGTAAAAAACTATTTTTTTTTAAGCGGGAATCTCTCTTTCTTTCTCTCTCTCTCTCTCTCTCTCTCTCTCTCTCTCTCTCTCTCTCTCTCTCTCTCTCTCTCTCTATTTTACCCGCTTCAGTTCCCGAGATATCACATAAAGTTATATTTCTTTAAATGGGATACCCCCAATTTTTCGAAAAATTCAGTTTTCTAATAAAATTTCCTGTGGAACGATGTGCACAACTATTTTTATGAAATAGTTTAAAAGATATTTGCAATTTTTTTTAATATTTACGCCGTGCGCGCCCTAAATGTGTAGATAAAATGTTATTGTTTTTTTTTCTTACAAAATCAAGTTGGCTACGACACGAGGGGACGCAGCAAAGTCGCACTTTAACTTTTCATTTACAAAAATTACCAACCCTAAAATAATAAACGGAAATAAAATTATTAAAAGCAATTTTTTTCTTTAAAATTTTTATTAATTAAACTATGTAACACTTAAAATCTACATTTAACAAGTTTTTTTAAATCTAAAACAAATGCTCAAATTGACGGCCGTTTCCTTGTAAACATGTCCTACATCTTCTCTTGACCCACCCCCACCCTCTGGGCTATTTTCTGCATTAAGCTGCCTGAATGCAGTACGAAGTGCCTCCTTCAATTCCCTTCTAGTAGTTGGGCGATTTCGAAATACAAGGTATTTGATTCTCCCCCACAAAAAGAAGTCGCAAGTGTTAGAATTTATTGGTATCTTTCGGTATTTAAATTTCCATCGAAAATATATGACCCCATAATTTGTCCTCTTACTTTAAAACTGAACCTTTCCTGATTCGCCTCTTCCACCATAATATGGGGATTTCGCTGTTTCCAGTAATAGCAGTTATACCTGGTGGATATTCCAAAAAATTGTTGCCTCAATCGTCCAAATAACTTTCTTGGCAAAATAGGGGTCTTGGCATTTATTTAGGTACCACCTGCAAAGTGCACGTCTTGAAGCAAAATCTCGTTGCCGTAATTGATGCACCCGTCGGGGTTGATAGGGCCTAAACTTGTGTTTTTTAAGCACCCGCACGGCATTGCTGCGTGGAATTCCAGTGTTTCTCTAAATACCTCGGGTGGAAGTATTCGGATTAATTTCTATTTTTCCCAGAACATTTACTTCTTCCAATTCTCCATCTCCGGTAGATGTTTTAACTTAAAAAATATTTTTGAGCTAAGTTGCCTTCTTTCCGGATATCTCTGGAAATATAGATTTAACGCCGTCTGTCGATTTTCGTTACTTTCAATATAACATTTTACCATATCGTAGTTTTTCAAAGTTTTCAAACATTTTTATAGCTTGACGAAGACGCCATTTTTGACACTTGGGCCTGCGTATCATGGCAGTTGTTTTTATCATAGTTACCTAGATAGATACCGTAAAACTGCATAGGTCAGAGTTTAGCACTGCCTACTATGGTAATTATTAAAAATTGCAGATATAGTTTTAACTACTTAATAAAATGGGTGTATGGCACATCGTTTGACAGGAAATTTTATTAGAAAACTATTATTTTTTTAAATAATTGGGTTGTTCCATTTAAAAAAAAGTGTTATATCTCGTGAACTAAAGGCTTTAAGACAAAATCGGTGAAACAGGTAGATTTGCTCTTAAAAAATCTTCAAAAAAATGTTTTTAATAAAAATCGCTATCTTTACAAATAAAAATGTTATAAAGGGTTTTTAGAAAGGCACATTTTTAAGAATCACCCTGTAGCTCAGAAACGCTTTGACATATCATGATGCTGTTTTTAGTTTTCGACTTTTCTCGAAAATCGAGAAGGTAAAATGCATATTAGTTTTGGGCTAACTATGCTGTAAACGCTTAAAGCCATAGAGGCCCCTGGAACAACAAACAATACTGTTAGACCGCATGGCGCAATTTCTTTCTGTTATCTTATTATTATTAAATATAAAATTATTTTTACAAAATTATAAGTATAAGTTTCAGTACCTAAAGGCGTACAGAAACTTTTTGGTTAATATAATATTCGAATTAACCTGGAAACGTTGATTCGATTACACACCTGGCATGCCAACCTTAATTCCACACTAAACACTTTCTGTCTGCTTCAACAATGCAGATGTTTAAGTTTAATCGTGGGCTTAGTGCCGCAGAGGCTTAGGCTTACGCCGAATTATACGCAAAGTTACGAGGCGTCACTTTTAAATTGATGATGTAGTTTAATAAATGAAAACACCCCAGACAAGAATGTACGTTACGCGACGAACTTAACGTTGTTCAAGTTGCGTCGGCATGGTGGGAGCGACCAGAACGCAACTATTTGCGGAGCTTTTGGCGCGATAATGACCACACATATGGCGCCACCAGCGCGATTGGGTTCAGGGTTATTATATCCAATCAAATACATGGACTTCAATTTTTGATTCCATTCGGTATAATTACCGAAAATTATAAGGCCGGACAGAAATTGCAACATCCCTTAATAAAATATTGTAAAAAAGTTCTTTCTTATTAACAGCAAAATGTGACTCGCCGAGAATACTCTATTACTTCATCCGGATCTTCAATCGTTGTAACTGCCATTACAATTAGTTCTTTTTTCAGTGTTTTGTTCCTTTAACCAACAAGCAGTTCTTTTTCCAGTCTTTTATTCCTTTGAACAACTAGCGAATAATATTATTTTTCTACTCCCGTCTGTAAAATACATAATTACACACCGACCTAGCGTGCGGCAAGCGTCACTTTGCCACGTCAGTTTCGTTTCCCACGGATCCGAGCCACTTCGGACATTTCCGAGATTTTACGGCGCGGGTTTGGGAGCAATCGGATATTATCGGAGATATTTCCCACACCTTGAATTTTGACGTTTGTCAGTATTAGTGTTATTTTGCGAAAATGTACCCAATAACTAGCGGTCGTAGAAAAAATATAGTATGCAAACACGTTCCGTAAACTTTTAAGTCACTCGTTAAACTCGTGAGTCAAATGCCGTTTACCGCACTTGTTGCATAATATACTATTTCTGAATTCAGGTTTCCTTAAGAGTGTAACTCTCAATGACGGTGTCAAACAGGTTTCCGGTTTATTAATCATTTGACACGTAATCCAGTGAATAACGGAAATCTGACACAATCTAACTGATGAAAGAGATACGAATCCAATCGAATTTCGGGTATGGTCTGTTCATAGATATAAGAAAGTGACCAATTGCTTTTGAATGGGATTATTCAAGGGTGGTCATTAACATACAATGCAACAAGATTATTACCTAAAGTTTCCGAATTTAAAATCAGGTAAAATTGTGGTCCGTAATACAAAATAATTTTACACCTACCTGTGTTTAATACTCTTTGGTTTGGTATACTACTTAGTTTAAGTTTATTAGTAATCATTCTTATTTCGTGTGTAATACAGCGTGTGTTAAATCGTGTGCGAATTATGCAAAATATGTGCGAGTCTAGTGTATCTCGTGTATCTCAGGAGATGCTCCCGCCCAAATGTAGAAAACACTATTCTATTCAGACTAAGGAAGTTATAAACAATGTTTATTTGACTCTCATTGAACGTGGTGCCAGGACGCAGGCATCTTTAGAAGAAATGGCCACATTGACGAAAATTCCAACATCAAAATTGTGAATAATCCCATTTCAGCGAGGAAAAAAAGAAGCGATGCTGACATTTTCCCGAATGTAGATGAGATGAAAGTGATCAAGATATAATACGGCGTAAAATTTACCAGTTATATGAGGAACAAAGCGTGCCTACATTAGATATCTTAATTAGGAGGCTTGAAAAAGATGAAACCGGTGTTAAATGTGGCAGAATTACCTTATGGAAGTGTATTCAACACATGGGTTTTAGATTTTAAAAAATTGACAAAAGCCAAGTTTTAATGGAATCTTTTAGAATTCGGAAATGGCGACTGGAATATCTAGAAAAAATTGGGATTTACAGAGAACAACAAAGGCCAATTATTTACGTGGATGAAACCTGGTTCGACACTTATGATACCCCGAAAAAGGGTTGGGCTGACTCAACTGATAAGTGTAAAACAAACGCGCCATCAAAAAGAGGTAAAAGAATAACTATTTTGCATGCTGACTCTAAAGATGGTTGAATTCCCAATGGACTTTCTCTGTCAGCGAAAAATATTAAAGATTCTTCTTTAGATAACCATTACCACTGCTGATTTATTTGAAAGTGGGTTTAAAAACAAACTAGTTCCAAACATTCCTCCTAATAGCGTCATTGTAATGGAGTTATCACAGTAGACAGTTGACTAAAACCCCTTCCTTATGTGACACAAAAGCAACAATCCAAACCTACATGAATAATAACGACATTTATTTTCTCGAAGATTATACCAAAAAGCCATTAACCAACTGAAATCTGCCATTCGTCGTAACAATGTTTTTCCCCGTGTCAACTCCAATGTCCTCAAACTTATAGAAACCGAAGTTTTTAACATCCCTGCACAAAGTTGGGCAAATTCTGTTAAACATATAGAAAAAGCAGAACAATCGTATATCCACATTGCAAATAATATAGAACAAATAATAATTAGAACAGGTGATGATAGCGATAGTGATACTGATATATTATGTGAATAACTTTAATTAACTTAAGTAGGTAATACAAATAATTTGTAATTTTATTTTAGATTTAAACATAAATACATACAAAAGTAAATAACTATTGTTTAGCATCTTTCCTAACAAAACCCCAAATAATTAAATTCTAAGCAAAGTACGGACCTGTTCGGCCATATTTCATTCTTACAGCTTGCCCGGGTCTTTCCTTAATTCGTATCAGTTAGTCAGTTTCTTATATCTATGAACAGACTTTACACAAAACTGTGTTACGATCGTTTCATTTTATGGACCTGAAATCCGTTAGATTAGTTTGAGTTTAACACTTGTTTGTAAAATTACATACATAGGTACGCACATATTGCGCAAATAAATACATTTGTTCGTTATAATCGCTCTGCTTCCGATCCTGGACGAACTATAGAAAGAAAATGACAAACCTTTATGGTGATTAAAACTTTAGCTGCTACAATGCCAGTTTTCAACCACACTTTATAAAACAACTTGGACTTTGTATAAGTGGAATTTTTCGCTAACCAACTTAGCATAGTATTAGTTGTAGTGTAGTTGTTGCTGTAAACTAGTAGGGTGTCGATCTCCCACCACAGCTTCCAGTTTTCGGATTGTTAGCAGTATATGTAGTAAATTTTACTAATCAAAATTTTGCCATTTATACAACCCCGTTCGAAACTTCTGCTTCTGGCTGTTGATTTAAGTTCAAATTTAGGTTAAAGTGTTTTAAAATTCGGTATCTAAATAAGCGACGTAAGCGAATGTCGAGACCCGTCCTATAATACAAAAGCTTGACTATTTCAATTACCTGGTCGAACGGCGGTTCTGCAAAACATGTTCCGTGCGATTCTAATGGGTTTACCGCACTATATTATACTTAGGCCGCATTACGTGTGGCATGAATGATGAGTGTTCGGCCATAGATATGGACGCAACCCTCTAGGTTTCGATAACTCATTACTCGGGATCCACACAGCGTCAGTTTCGTGCCAGTGCGGTCCCAGTTCATAAATCAAAGGCGAGCCGAAGTGGCGTTCGCTACTGGACGGTTTATATTTCAAAAATTATTGTTTTGCGCTATACGCGGGGATACAGACCCGGGCAAAATGCGTAAAATCAAAGGATATTGTGATTTTCCAGGCGGAAAGATTTATTGAAACGAATACACGCAACCCTCAAAAGATAAAAAAGTAGTTTGGTTATGCGTTTACGACGAATTAGCATGACGACCTCTTCATGGGCTTGGTCGACTAATTGGACCAAGTGTATGACACCAGCGCCAGCTCGTGAATTTAGTTTTTCTACCCCCTATCTAAAATACTCAATTAACAACCGTGCGCAACTTTCGAGAGAACCGATAATTTTAGTCACTGATAATATTTTGACATTTCTCAGTCCTGTTTTGCATAAATTTGCTCTAAAGTATAGTAAGTGATAAATTTATTCAGCTTACTAAATACTCGCTACCAAACACTATTGTCCGACCGAAGGAAATTGACCAACCTCGGCAGATTGCACAGAGGTGTGCATCATAAACCGACCCATTCGACTGATCTTCAACGACGAATTTGCGAAAAGTAGTATAAACGTAAGCCCTTATTGTTTGGTTACGCAAAATAGTATAAACATATAGCCCCATTAATTGATCAACTGTATTACTTACACTCACTGGTCACCGTCAGTATATTGAAAAAACGAAATAGCTTTGATAGAATGTATCGCAAAAAAGTACGGAAAATCAATTTAAAATGCCCAAATTCCTAAAGAACAATATTTTTCTTATATTAAAGTTGTCCATTAAACAAAGCTCAGCTTTCAAAAAACCAAAAATCCAAAAATTAAAGCGAAAAAGACTATACTACTACTAAATTTTGAAGACAAATACAATTGACAATACAGCGGTTGGCGATAGGCGGATAAACATAAACTTCAATTTCCGGTTCTAATGGGAAAACCGACAAATTTCAATAGAGCTTCGAATTTAGCATCCCAAGCAATCATTGCTTTGACAGCGCATTAACAATTATACAAACAATGCGAAACGCGATACGCGCGGCGACAAAATATCTCAAGAGTATTTAACACTGGTGTAAGTATATTACAGCAATATTTACGCGTGAAATGCAGTGGGTATGCATAATTTATTCACATAAATTGGGTAATTCTTGCGAGAAATTGCGATAAATATTTATGTAGTGACGATTCTTATTTATATTTACATCAACTCTCCTGAAATGGACTCCGGTCGGCTTTCTGAACGTCAGAGTATATTATGTTTAGGGAAAAGACAAACAAAACCTAATGGCCCGGTTTTGGAATGATCCCAAGACTAAACGTCATTTGTCTTTTGTTGAGACCCTTCAATGATTTTTATTTGATATAAGGTTTTACAATAACATTTCGTACCAAATACGTTACTTAAGTTATTTCGGAAATTAAATTTCATAAGGAAATCAATTCAATATTAAGATTTAATGAGGGACACATAACATATAGAGTTAAAATTGTGTAAATTACAATTGTAGCAACTAAATAACTGGTACCAAAGAAGCCCTAGATGGACACGCTCACTATATGTAATTTCAATCAAATTGGGTTATAACATTTTCGTCCGATTATTTATACAGGGAGTTCGAAAAATGCACGGTCAAATTACGTGCGGCCATTTATCATTGCAAAAGAACGCCAGTGATAAAAATAAAAAAGGTCGTTGCACATCGGATGTACCAAATTCAGAATAGTGCTTGTAGAAGTTAGAGAACTACTCCGTATCTTAGAAAATATGCAATGGCGGACCGCATATGATGTTTTTCAACCTCTGGAATTTGATCATACATTTATCGAACACCCAGTATTATTACGAGTCCACCAACATATGTTTTTAAATATTATAACTAGCAAATATAAACAACAATCAATAAAAACAAAACCATAGGGTTTAGTACATAGAACTACAAGCTTGGTCTGTGCAACTGAACACAAAAATTGACACCCTTCCTAAAATGTTTTACTTTTTTAAGGATTGATTGTTTATTTTCATCCTCTAAAATACGCAAATACGCGTTAAACGTACAGCCATATACCCAAAAACTAACGGTAGTAGAAGGTTATAGAATTCAATACGTATATTTTCATTCATATTTTTAAGCACTATCAAACTTTTTGCATAATAATAACATTAATAGCGTATAATAAAAATAAATTAATAATAATTTATGTCTTAACTTCAGATTTGGTACTTTTTGATTAATATTATTATATTGTTATATTCATTATTTAATACATTATAGTAAATATAATCCTAATAACCGTATTTTATGTTTCCTACTTTTCTAATAGCAAAATAAGCAAAATCTTGTACAAAGAATAAATTATTTTCATGAAATATAAGATGATTGTTTTTAAGAAAACTGTGCAAATATAATAAACAAATTAATTTTTTTTTAATGAAAAAAATTTTAAAAAAATAATTTGCAAATAATAAAATATTAAATAAAGAATGTTATGTCATCTACTGATGATGCTAAACTTCCTGGCTCCAGGTTCCAGTTTTGATAAAGGAATTTTTATTCAAAATGATTGCAAACGTATCAAACGTGAAAAAAAGGAAATTAGTTGTTAAAGTTAAAGAATATGAAATCGAATAGTACTATATTTTATTCTTTTTAGTATAGCATGTAGCGTTTGTATATTTGGAGAAACAATCGAGCAAAGAATCTGTTCATTCGCCAATAATAATAAAGCGAAAATCATCTACGTCATCAGCCCGAAAAAATAATAAAATCTCCGATGACAGAGTTTACTTGGCGACGGATGATGAATGATTTTTCGCCATGTATTCCATTAATTTCAATTTTTGTTAGTGCGCGACAATTAATTACCCCGTTTCATTATCCCTTGTTTGAAAAGTTCTTTATTTTCGCCTGAGCGATCCGCTTTAAAAAATGACAAAGGAATTTTTACAGATTTTTAAGCGAAAGCAAACATTGTGTTTTACACCGAGCGTAAAACGGTTTTAAATTGCTACGGATCAATACTTTTTGCAAAATATTTTCCTCATTCTATCCAAATCGACATATTAGATTTCAGCAGCACTGCTTTTGACAACGCTTTTACTCAATCACCTGAAAGTAGTGTAATTAATATATGTACCCTGCGTTCAATTTATCTTGATAACATTTAAATTGGCTGTAACTTTTCTGTTTTTAGGGATATCAAGGTAAAATTAATTAAAAAAAAATAAAAATTATCTTATTATGATTACAATGATGTAACACACTTTATATTTTGGTCCACTAGTTTTTGACAAATCGGCAAAAATAGATTTTTTTATATAACTTCAAAGACTGCCTTAACTGACCAATATCAATATGTTTTTCTACTCCCGCCTGTAAAATACCTAATTACTCACCGATCTAGAGTGCGGTAAGTGTCACTTTACCACGTCAGTTTCGTTTCCCATGAGTCCGAGCCACTTCGGACATTTCCGAGATTTTACCGCACGGATTTGGAAGCAATCGGATGTTTTCGGAGGTATTTCCCACGCTTTGAATTTTGACGTTTGTCGATTCTGACGGTCATGTCAGTGAATGTATTTGTGTTGTTTTGCGAAAATGTACCCAAAAAATAACGGTCGTATAAAAAGTATATTATGCAACACGTTCGGTAAACTTTTTAACTCACTCATTTATTAAAAACTCGCTTCGCTGCCCTCCGCTCGTGTCAAATAAACTCGTGAATCAAATGCCGTTAACCGCACTTGTTGCATAATACATCATTATGTTTGACATATTAGTAAACAATGTTGATGGTTCAATTATTGTTCAACTCATTATTATTGAAAAAAAATTTCGCGAACTTAGCATATGCTTCAAGAATACTTCCTGAATAATAAAAGTGCAACCGCAGCTCGTCGTCAGTAAATTAGACTTTATTCAGAGCACCGAACTCCCTCAAGACAGTTTTTTCCAAGGCTGGCAAAGAATTTGCAGGAAACGGTAACGTATTAATAATGTTAATAATGTTTTAAATGAAGAAAATAAAGCTAACCTATTAGGATTCTGTCAAGCACATCCAGTTTCCTCTATTACTAGAGTATATGAAGAGACAGGTATTTCTCGGGCATCAATCAATTAGTTTTGAAAGAATATAAATATAATGCATTTAAATTTCGTGAAACTCATAAACTAAGTGGGGAAGAATGTCCAAAGAGGACGGACACATAATGAAAAATGAAAAACATTTTATGGACTAATTAAAGTTTACTACAAGAAAGGGTTGTGATAGACAAAATACGCGATATTGGTCTTTAAACAATCCTAGGAATAAAAACCCAGGGGTATCAATCAATTAATGTTTGGTGTATTTATAGATCAAAAGTTAACTGGAGTTTTCTGGAAATTTCCTATTTTTGCCGATTTGTCAAAAACGAGTGGACTAAAATATAAAGTGTGTTACATCATTGTCATCAGAATAATATATTCCATTAAACACATATATAATATACAGGTTGTTCTATTAAAAAATATATAATGTAGGCTTATATATCAGAAAATTGATAATGTTTTGTTTTATTCGTCACGGAAAAAATAGCCCTAACCCTACATTTTGTTTTTTTTTTGTTTTTTTGTAACAAAAAAGTTACAGTCAATTAAAATGCTATCCCCTTTTTTTATGGATGAGCCTTTCATTCCTTAAACCTCGCTTTATCTCTTTTTAAACCTCCCTGTTGAGTTCAAATATATCCAACAGTAGGTTTAAAAGGAGAGGCCCAGGCGGGAGATTTTAAAAGAGGGAGGTCTATACAAAGAGGTTTAAATAGACACGAGGATTCACTACCGATCTGCAATGCTAAGCCAGAACGATTGTATAAAATGTGACGCTACTTTTTCAATGCTGCACCAATTCTCAATATAGGGTGGAAACAACAGGTTTCCAATCGAATGTTAGGATCCCTTAATCCCAAATGGAAAGACCACATAACTTGTAAGTTTGTAAGTAAAATAATGTAGTTAATTAGTCAAAGCCGGAAAACAATATTTTGAATGTGTTTACTCGATTATCTAATACAAGGTGACACCAGCTGGCGCCTACGCCAGCTTTCATACAAAGTTCTATTTATTTGGGTAAAACAATTCTGCATATTAATTTGAAAGCCGGGGCTCCAGCAATTCACGTTCAAGTTTGCCTTATAATTATTTATAAGCGATGTACATGTCATTAGGGCGGTTAATATGAATAGGAAATTTGTTTCTCTTTCAAACTTTACCAAACTTATTAAGACAGTTCAATGGAAATTTGTTCTGGTGTTGGTATTTCATACTTCATTTCGATAACAAAACTTTTGTTTTAAATATCAATTCTGATTAGTTAGCTTTTTAAAAGTTTTTGAATTAAAATTCATTCTATTGCTATTGTTTTTGTAGTTTATTGTTTCCTTTATATTAATTTTAATTGGGATTGGTAAATTATTGTCCGTCCTTTGATATTTTAAGACAAGTACAATTTTCTTCTTCGTTTGGTAGACATGTTTTGAGGCTGGATATTTAGTTTTAGTTAAGCTTTAATTGTCTCTGCATTACAAACCATGAGTGGTAACAACAAAAACACTATATATTATGCCACTACCTACATCATCGATTACCTTACATTACCTTTTGTAATAAGAATGAATATTTAGCACCATAAGCAGAAAATAAAATTTTAATGAAAATTCTACATCCTTAATTTTTAATAAATCAAAAAGTGCTTTTGTGGCAGATGACCATGGCAACAGCAAATTATACTGCAATTACAAATTACAAACTGCTGGTGTCTTCTCGAAGAAAAAAATTGAATTCGAACAAATTTCTGGTAATAATTTATCCTTTTGTGTTATTTTAACTAAACTATAGAGATTTTCGAATACCAGTCGCAAAATGAAAAAAAAAATTGGATTTTTATAACAAAATATTCGCATAAAAATTGCTACAATTTTTGTCGGTCCGTAAATCAATAATAATAAACCCTTTATAAGCTACAAATTAAATTTGATTTACATGAATGAAATCACTAAATCCGGAAAGCGTAACACAATTTTTAGGAATTGAAGAGATTTTTCAATAATATTTCGCTTTACCCGTATTTCGAATCGTACCAAATTTAGTCCAAAAAGATAAAATTTTATGCGTAATGCTAGTTTATATTGCCAATAAACGCATATATGAATTCTTACGGTAAAGCAAGATATTGCTTCTTTAAGTTATCTTATCCAGGACAAATAACTAAAATAGAAAAAAGATATGGTAAGAATAAATTCCTTAACAATTTATAACTCACTATCACTAACCGACAATAAGACGTTAAGATGGTGTCGCAAATAAATTGTCTCTATTGAAATTTGGAGGCACGTCGTTTTTCCTCCAAAAATTTAATGGGCATCTGAGCATATTTTGAAAAAAAGCTACAGCCAAACTGAAAATGGTCGAACGCCAAGGTTGTTTCTGTTGATTTTTTTAAAATCACTTCCTTCAGGCTACTCTGCGAAACAGAAATTCTATAATTAGAACCGTTAGCTTGCAAAATGAGATGAAGATTTTTTGGTTATCAAAAAAAACTTGGAAGACAAAAGCAATCTCGGAAAAAGCCAATCCAAGCTCCATTAATGAGGCAAATAGTGAAATATGACCGCTCCGGATTTAATTTCGCGAGCAAGTCCAATCCTAAAGGGTTTTTGTTTCGTCGTAACGGGCACTGGAGCGAAATTTATTTCATTATCAACACAGATTTTAATCTCTTAACTGTTTAAATAAGGTATTTTAATAGGGTGGTCGATGAGAAAATGACCTCTGGGGATTGCAAAGGACATCTGGGGAAATTTACAATTCATCCGTAGGGGAATAATAATTAAAATGATCAATATTTAGCTGATTAACGAAAATAACATCCCTCTAGAATACTCTACATGTTATCGGTTCTGCTAGCACTTAATAAAAGATAAAGCATTTTATCAGCTTCACAAGGGATGATAGTAAAAAGAAATGCAGCGAACACTCCACTCCGATAAATCATGGAACATTTTCAGAACCAAATATTTAAAATTTTATCGCATATCTTTTGGTCGTAAATGCCAAGAGAAAGAATTATTGGCAAAAATGAGAACAAATCCAACATTTATTACTACCGGGAGCAATTTGCCTTTTTGTTTTTGGACGCCGCCTAAAATCCGGAAATAGATGACAAAATTACAAAGTACATGACTATTTTTCTTTAAAATACAGCTCAAGTTTACATGTGAGACCTAATGATAGCTGCGGTTATAGTTTCCAAATATAATTTAATTGCCAGTGGCCCAATTGACCTTAATTGCTGCCGTTGTTGAAATTGAGATGGAGCCTTTTATGGACAAATATTGATAAAAAATATATTTGTAAAGATTTTATGTTTTATGTTAAAAACAAAAAGAGACAAAATAATAAAAATTTATAATAACAAAATAAAAGGCTTAATTATAAGGAACTACAAAATTCGAATTCGAGACAGAGCCTTCTAATTCAAATAGCGACCAGACAAGTTGTCGCTAACCAAAACCAGCCACTACAGTAACCGTACAATTTTAATTAATATCTAATTTATTTAATTATTTTAACTCATAGAAAATGCGAAATTTTTTATTTAATAGTTTTCTTAAATCTGTCATCATTATTAGGTAGGAATTTGTTACATAATTTAGCTTCGACAAATGTTTACTTGGGATGGAGTTTATGAATTTATTATTCATATCCAACTTAACAATAATTTTGTTAAAAGGAGTTGGTGTAAGTAATATACATATTCTATTCAGCCAGTTAATTTCTCTAAGTTTTTCCATCACTCCACGATCATAGTTTCGGAATCCGCATCTAGAACCATGCATAGAATACGAGAATAGAGCCATGGAGAACACCGCAAGATGTAGGTTTGCAGGTAATGTATGACCATTCAAAAAAACCATCTGCTGCTTTCCAGCTAAATAGTTTCGGACAAGTGAGAAGGCGTGCTCGCGAAATCGAAGATAATCCAAAATAGCAATTAAAAGAGAGTGATCGAGTTTGTCTAAGGCATTGCTACAGCCTAAGAGTACCAAGATAGTTAATTCACCACTTTCTGCGTCGGTCACTTTGAATAAAGCAGTTGAACAACTGTGGTCCACTCAAAACTCCACTGCACTGCAGGCAAAACCCCAGTATCAAATGTTGTTTCAGTTGTTTATTAAGTACGAAAACTTTAGATAATGCAATGAATATGCAATAGTTATTCTGTAAGCGTCATATGGAAAAAAGAGCTGAGCTAATTATAGAATAAAAATTTAAAAGCTAGGGATCTAGATCAGATTTGTCGATGTTTGTAAAATAATCACTAATATGATTAATATTTTGTAATGACATGTCAAGTTGTGATTTATATCGTTGATAAAACGATTCGAAGTAGATGTTGTAAACAGTATGCAAGGTTGCACTTAAGATACTAAACCTGATACCGTCAAAGCGTGAAGTAAAATTTAATTTTTTTAAATGAGCATCTTCAATATTACATATGGTCCATATTTAAAAAAAAAGTATTTTGACAAAAAGTAGTGATGCTTTGTCCAATAATGTCATTGACATCGCCACTTTCCAGTTCACGATCGAGTGAAGGTTTTATGTTAAATTTTATTCCTTATACTTCTTAGACGAATGACGGAATTGATATTTGACGTGCGAATTAGAAATAAATAAAACTAAAAGTAGTCGCGCAGTTATCGCGTTCTGCTTTCAAATGGATCAACCAAATTTATATCTGTCAAACGACAATCGTCTGCAAAATATGGCGTTCCGCGTCCGTTATGACCAAATCTCCGGATATTTATTTCGGTGATTTAAGGGTAGAAACGCGGCCATAACAAACGCTGTCTCCCAGCGCATTTCACCGACATTATTCATAAAATTTCACATTCAATTACTTTGTTTTATAGAAATGCCGCCGTTGGTTTTGTTTTACTCCAAACGTTTTCATTTCACCGTCGCTTTGCCCAAGGGTTTTAAATAACTCCCCCCTTCATCGCGTCTGTATTCCTGTTTAGTTCGCCGAATAAATTAAACGCATTTTGTTCCTTGTCAGGAATACAATTCAAAGTATAACGTAAATTTAATATTGAGTATACATAAAATTCCGAACACACTGTTACGTATTTTTAAGCTTTTTGCGGGACATTTCGCTTAAGCATGTTTTCAATTTCGTTTATATTCTGTTTTCAATATTTTTGTTTTTAATATATTCATTTCGTTGGTTCATAAAGTTTACTTTGAAAAAGCTTCCTTATTCGTCAGAAGTAAAAACTTTTTAACAGTAACTTTGAAGGTACTTATATAATGCTACAAGTTTGATAACCCCTACTTTAGTCACGAGTTTTTTTTTAATAAGCGAAGCACTGAAGAATTTTTTCAACATAACTGGCAAATGTCAAAATACCACCTTTTTTTGTAAACTTTTTTCAACTACCACTTTCTGCAGGCCAGATTTCATGTTTTATAAATTAAATACCGTTCGATCCATGGCGTCTTCCTAAGTGACATCGGTTTCAGCAAAAACAAAAAAGTGAATAACTATTCGTGCATAAAATTGACGCAATTTCATAAAAAAGCCCGGATATAAAACAGTAAATGAAATATATATTGTTTTACAGTTTACCGCGCCAGTTTTATAAAACCGATACGGGTACTAAATATTTGTAATTTACGTTTATACCGACATTATATCACACCGGTTTATATCAATAGAAAAATATTCTACATCGATATATAAACCATTGCTCGTTCATGAAATATTCCTTGCATTTCCGGAAATGGCGCGAAAATCTGGGTGAAACTGAACACAAACTAAAATTTTAGTTCAAAGATAATACTTGGAGCAATGCTAGTAGAAAAAATCTGTTTATATATTTAGCCAAAGGACATTCAAATCTAATATGATTACGTATAAAGACAAGGCGGAACTTCAAAATATTAAGGTCTGCTAATATTGGTCTGCCAAGTGATTCACGTAAATAAATATATGATGATTAAAACCCTTAGACTTTTCGTAAATTACTGCGGAAATAATATTTGTCTTTCAATAAGTTCAATTTAAAGAAAATGCGAATTTTTTCGTGAATTACGGCTGTTTGAAAGGTAACGAATCCAATTTTTCTGCTTCGCCGTATTTCCACGCGAAGAAGGCGATGCTTTAGCCATTTTCCGCAATACATCTTTGACAATAGTCAATTGTATTCAGGCAAAAAATATAGACGCGGGTGCGACTGGAAGTGAAAAATATTTGAATTGCCCCTAACATCGAATAAAACGTGCTCAACTATTATTCATATTCGAACATTTTTTAAGAGGAACTACTTACAGAAATAATATAATAAATAATATATATTACTTATACTAATAAAATATACAAACAACTTGTTCTAATATTTTGACGAGAGACCTGAACGGGTTCTTCCCGTACATATCTGGAGCAAAAACAAACGGAGTTCGCCTTTCGGGAGACAAAATATTTTATACTTACCGCTAGATGGAGATATGACCTACAATAGCGAAATCCGGTTAAAGTAGAGAAGAAAAGTCGGTACGACAATCTGGGCGCAAAAACATAAATAATTGACCAATATCGTTTGTATATAATTTTAGCTCTTAGTCACCTTAACCGTCAGCTTTGTTACTCACGGTCGCGAACCACTTCGGACAATTCCGGTATTTTAGTCAGTCGGGTTTGAGAGAGATCGGATGTTTTCGGTAGATTTTAGGCATGGATGGTATTGTTATTCAAAACCCAAAAATTAACAGTCGTACAAAAAGTATAGTAGGAAGTAGTATAAAATGTTCTACTGCATATAGGCATGATTGTCTGTTTTTCTTCAAATGTTTGCCATCATTCAGTCATTTGGGAGGTTGTCGCTCCATCTTTTCCTAGATCTTCCAAGGCTCCTTCATCCTGCTGGTGATTTTTATCTTTCGATCCAACACCGGGTCATTGATGCTATCTACCCCGCACACTCGCCTAATATCTTCAGTTCTTTCAATATCCATGAGTGTTTTTCCCACTATTCTTCGAACTATATTCATTTTCGTGGTTTCTATTTTTTTTTTCGAGATCTCAGGTGGGATTTCTGCTGCATAGGTGAGTAGTGGTCTAATAGTTTTATATATCCGGTCTTGTGCTTCAGTTCGGATGTGTTTATTTCTCCAAATGGTATCGTTCATGTATATTGCTACGCTAGATGCTCTAGTAGCTTGGTTCCGTACTTCTGTCTCAGCGTCTCCATATCCAGATATTTCAATTAATAAAAATTGGCATTTAATTTCATGTTGAATTATTTTGTCCTCAACCACAAATTTGCATCTGATCGGTGACTTGGAAGTGATCATCGATTTTGTTTTAACCGCTGATATAACCAAATTAAATTGTGTGGCTGTTTTATGGAACTGGTAGAAGTCTTTGAAGATCATCTTCATTGTCTGCCACGTCTGCATAGCACAGAATTTTCACTTCCTTATTTCCCATTTTGAATCATCTTAGTTTGCGAACTTGTTTCAGTATTTCATCCATTACGATGTTAAGAAGCGGGCCTAAAGAGTCCCTTTTGCCCATTTATTTTTGATTGTATGTTATTGTCCCTGTACATATTTTCAATTGTTTGTGTAGGCTGGTCGGTTGTACTGGATTAATTTTTCTCTTATCTGATCCTGCATCTGTGTCGTTTATGCCCCTCTATCGATCTCATCACTTGTTATTATATCTGGTGACTTGGGTTCAGCTTTGGCCTCCTCTTTATTGTCAAGTATTTCACTCAAGTATACTTTTCTATGCATATTGTATTTATAAATTCATTTGTTTCCGTTTCCTGGTTTCTTATTAGTCAACAGATTTGTTCCTGCAGTCTCTTATATTCCTCGTATGCTTCTGTCGTTTTTGATGACATTTACGTTAAGTAGGTTTCCAAAAATGTTTCGTAATATACAATATCAGTTTCGTTGAAGTTTATGCAGGGTTAACGTTATGTTTGATGAATCAGAACGAATTTTAGTTATTTTAAAGACGCAACAACGTATTTGAAACGATTTTTGACATAATTTTGCTATTTGAGTTAAGCTGTTAAAAGAATTATTCGGCCGCTATTTATTTTTTTATATCTGCTGGTGGCTGATGTCCCACCGGTATCTAATGAATTACCTGCTATAACCCAATTCCCACCAGTATACCAAATCAATCGACTGCGTAGTAGAGAGGTAGATAAAAAGCTAATCGAGCGAAGTCGGAGTTACGCGGCACAAACGGAAAGCGAAACAACCAACGGGAAATAAAATAACCTCATCCGAAAAATTTCCAACAAAAAGGGGCTCGGATAACCATTTCCTCTCTTTTCGTTCACTCGCGATTATATCGCTGGTAATTTATGGATTTCCGAGTTCCTTTTGCTTCGAGCGATTGTCAATTATAATAGTTATAATTTTTTTTCTCCGTGAAGTGACTTCAACACCATTAATTGGATATTCTCATAATTCAGTATAACGAGACCGTTTATTCCCATTGCACCAATTTTAAAAAGCGACAAGCACTAAAATTAAGTTCGGAGATATTTCTCGTTTCTTATGAACATCAATTTCTAAACAAGGGCTTCAAGAACTAACACAAATTTTCGTACCGCGCGAAAACCAATTAGCGCGTTACTTGTTGGATGCTTCAATGATTTGTTTGAAACAGTCCCCGTCTAAGTTGAAATTAATTAAGTGCAATAATAAACGGGCTTACATTTTAAACTGCCAGTTTTAACAACATTTGTGAAAATCCTTTGGAACTGGACAACATCAGTTTTTTTATGCTAGTTGTGGAACAGCATGGTGTTACAACTAAACTGGGGTGGAGTAACATGATTTTTTATAGCTCGTTTCTCATAAGAATGCTATAATGCCATGGTATTTTTGAAAAGCTGGCGAACTTAGCTTATATTGACATAACAATATATACAATAATTATTGCAGTTACACGCTAGTACTCTATAAGGCAAGAGAGGAAACGCAGTCACAAGAAGAAGACTAGGACCACTCAAAGATAACAATTAACGTGATAAAGTGACAGCCAAGGAATTGTTGGATGTCGTATTTGGATTTTTCGATTGTTTTAACCGAAAAAACTTATTTCTAAACTAGATTCATAAAATCGAAAAAAAAATATCAATCATATTGTAAAAAAAAGGCAAAAAAAACAAGTTATTGAGTAAAATTTGTCCTGTTCACATTTTTAGAGCTTAACTGTTGATTGAATAGTTTTAGTTAAGCCCTGAGAAAGTCAACAGGATATTTGGCGAAACTTTCTGAGTCGGTTTTTGTTGAATCGAACTCCTGAAACTGTTCAGTCTCAGAAAGTGCGCTTTATGAATAACCGAAAGAGGATAAATTTTATTGCTTAGGTACTGAGAATAATTTGTTAGTTTTTTACGTTAAAATAAAGTATTTTCTAATTTCTAAAATATTAAAATCAGACAATAATATTAAAATTAAAATATCATTTATGAATTATCTTTTAATTTTTATAAACTTTTACGACTAGCTAAATTATTCTTGACGGCTCTGTTAATCTGTTAATAACACTAACTATACATCATTGGAAAAGGCTTAACCCCGGCATTTTTTTAATACCATAGTCAACTTTAATATAATATGAAATAATTTGTGGAAAAAAGTGTCCTAATAATGTTTTTATTCGAATAAGTTACTATTTGAGAATTCCAGTTATAGATAAGCCTATGTTTCGAAAATTATTTAACGCTACAATGTAGACGAAATGAAAAAATCAGGAAGGCCCAGGAAAACTACATTTTGGGTTCATACAAGAATCAAAATAATTTTCCAAAAGAAATCCGTTGTTGCCAAGACCAAGAACCAAGACGATCAGTTGAGGCCAAACATTATAGTAGACGTCGAGCCAAGAAACCATCATTTCTGAGATAAAAAGGTGGAGTAAGGCGGTTCCAGTATACTTTATGGAAGGGATTGTGGATTGATTGATATACAGGGATATACTCCAAAATGTTATGTTGCCAATGCGATTTGTATCTCCGAAGGACAATGATCCGAAACATTCATCTAGTTTTGCTGTTCTCCGATAGCCAGCATAATCGCCGGACTTTAAAGATGTGGAACATTAAATCCGGGTCTTTTATTTATGAATATGCTGATTATTATTATCCAACATTAAATTTTATCTATATGTTGCCAAATACGCGACGTTGCTAAAAACTCATAGACAATAATGGATATATCCCAATAATTATTAATAAAATGTGTTTTTCCACTTACTTGTCAATCTACTGCTGCAAGTCACCTAGGATTTAAAGGACATTACTCACAGGTTTGGGAAAGGTTTTTAAATAATCGATCTTATTGTCAAAGTTGCTTCGCATTTGTTCCGCTCTATAACTATAGTTCTGAATCAGGGTTTTACTGTTAAAACACCCCAATTACGACTAACTTGTCGTCACACCAAAGCGAGAAAAAAATATTTTTTAAAACATCTACTTGGTAGAAAATTTTACTTATCTACTACGGAATTATTAGTCTGAGCACTTTTTTGAATATAAGTAGAGTTTTTGTGGGTAACTAAAAAAAACATGATATAGAGACCGAAGAAAAATATATAGACTAGAGTGACTACTCAATAACTCATTGTAGAAAAATATGGCAATGGACGGAGCATGACATGACAACAAAAACTTAGGAAATAGTAGCAGAAATCCCTTAAGATCGCAAAAAAATTCAAAAAAGCAAAGCAAAAAAGCTCAATTGGATTTAATACGCCATTTGTTCTTTTAGGCTGCCAAATTTAACATAAGAAACGTCAATACTTTAAAAGTTTATTTGGTCCAAGCCATAGGTACAACTGACAACGATAATTGACTAACACGAATTTGTAACTAAAAATGACAAAAGGTCGATGATTTCGCAAAAAATAATATAACGTGCCACTTTAATTGTTTCAAAATTTAACAAACGTTTGAAACAATCCTCTATTTGAATATTATCCGCATTATTATTAGAGGTTAAATTTTCGGCTGTTCGGTTGGGGTAATAAGTTGGAAAATTAATATTCAAGCTGCGAACTGTTGATACCGGGTTTATATATTATCTAAACAAAAGCGGGAGCAAGGAAAGCAATCGTTACTTGTTGAACGAACGCGAATGTTTTTCGTAGCGAGCGCAGAATCAAAATTAGGTGTTCGACTGCTACATGAGCAAATTTACTTATTTTTGTTTTGGCTGTTAATACTTTTTCTAACAGAAATTTTTAGCAAAAAACTTCGAGATGGAAATATCAGATTCACTCTAAACAAAAATAAGGAATATCGGAAAACCTGGGCATTCATCCAATAAAAAGTTTTTTATTAGAACATTCAATTTTTTTTTCGTTTATTTTTTGTATATGGTGTTTCAGACTTTGTGAATCAAACCGGATCTCTCGATATGTCTCAACAAGAAAACAAAAATTTTCCTAGTCGAATTCGTCTTCTTTTGAAATCTTACTTTATTTAATATTTGAATTTTGCATACTCCAATTTATTTGAAATTGATAAGTTATTTTACGCAGTTGAAGCAATTTGTTGTTTTTTAAGTCAGGGAAGTAGATACCGATAGATTTTTATGTCATTTGTTCCGTCACTTCTATGCCATCCACTGGTATTATATTTTTTTGTTCATATTTTTTCACATGTGAGTACCGGAATTTGAAACACCTTGTTAATTTAATAGGACCTTTGAAATCTATTTTTTTTTACGAAAAAGTGTTTTGATCGTCCCCGAATTCCGTAAATTTTAATTTTGAGAATTAAATAATAAAAAGATTAATAAGCTTTATTGTCTAACACATATAATATCCAATGATAAGATAATTATTTCGCTATGTATGGTTACCAGGTCAAATTAAAATCCCGAATACCGTAAACATAGTAAAAACCAACAAAACTTAAAACAACCTATAAAGAACTTTATATATATAAACAAAACAAAAAATAAAACTCAAAACCGAATCTACAATAATTGACATCTATATCACTACAAATACAATTAAAAATATCCATTGCTTTAAAGAGTAGACTTCCAACAAAAAAGTTCGTGGAGGGAGTTGGAAGGTAGAATATTGCAGGTGTTCTGACTCTCTGCGACAACAATTCAGAGCGGATCTACATCATTAAAATCAAAATTGCACTGATGCATAGTTTCTACGATTAATTAAAGCCGGTATTTCGTATCGACATCTCTGTGGAAATACGCCATCGCACCTAAAAGCTAGATTTTTTTTTTAATTTCCTTTCAATTTTTTCTAACTGCCATATAATTACTATACTCCAGCTTAGTTCTAACATAACTAAAGTAGAGTGCCTTTAGTACCCGTTCGCTTGTAAACTCACTAGTATTCCGAAATATGACATGTTACAAATTTGATATGGTTGGTAAACGAAACTTTAGTTTCAAATAAAACTCCCAAATCTTTGGAGCTATCACTTCGTTTTAATTTTATATTGTCTAGAAAATAATCAAAACAAACAACCTTGTTAGAAAAACCAACAGAAAAAAATTTGTTAATATTCATATATGTTGAGTTTACACCAAGAGTCAACAATTTTAAGATCCCTCTAAATATTTTCGTATCATCTCATTTACTCGATATAGCAGCAAAATGGAAAATATGAGGAGCGCAAGGCTACGGAGCTCCACTTGAACTCATATGAATTATGTTCTCCCATCTCGACGTACTGAACTCTGTCTGCCAAGTACGACTTAAAGAAGAATACTAGATTTGCATCAAATCCCATTTCCACAAGTTTGTGGAGAAAAATATCATGATCAACTCTATCGAAAGCTTTCGAGAAGTCAGTGTATAGTGTATATTGCATCTACTAGAAGTCGATTATATGATGCCTGAGAAATAAATTGAGCAAAGCACGCCAAATGACTAAGGGGACTATGTTTGTGAAAGAAACCATGATTTCGCTATCAAATGTTTAACCTGATTAAAATTACCATGGTGCACTGCCCTCTCGAAAGCCCTACGCAAAAGGTGAAAATATACGTAATTCGTAATTAGCCCCTTTCCAGCTATTAGGAAAAGAATGCGTCTTAAGTGCAAGATTAAAAACATGAGACAAGTGTTTTAGCCATGGAGCTGCACAATATCTAATCAAAAAGCTAAGTATTCTATCAGGACCACAATGCTTGCAGTACCGAAACATCGAAAAGACTGTTCAAGATAATGTATGAACTATCCTGTCCAGAATTCACATGGTGACTTACCCCAGATGGTGCAGCGAAAACACCGGGACCGGGAAACCGAAGGTCGCCATATTCAAGCATGCGACTTCAACATTTCATTAAAAATGTAATATACGTACTTATTTATTCTATCCTGCTTTTAAAAAAAGTTCTTAATCTCCATCGCCCCTAAAGATAAGTTATCGTCGATTATAAAATAACGAGGGCGGAAGTGCTGAAATCGGAGTTGCTAAAGCTTCTCCTGTTAGTAATTCTTACTTAAATCCAATGCAATTCAAAACAAATAAGCAATATAAAGACTACATCCACAATTAATGACAATTATGTCAAACCTTGCTAGTATAAAAAAATATAACAAACCACTTGATTAGGTAGAAAAATTGATTTTAAAAATAAAATTCTTTGTTTTCTATTAACTAAGTTTAAATAAGCTACTTTCGATAATTGATACAATGAAAACAAAGAATTAAATAGTGCCAAAAAAAAACTGTTCTCACAAAACTGTAATTTTTGAAAAATTTCCAGTTAACAAAAGCTACGCGACATTTGATCTTAAGAATGATAAAAATTCGGAAATTATTTGTATCAACTGCAAATGTAACAACTAAACAACCGAGATCAAAGTTTTTTGAATATCCTAATTTCGTTGGTCCAGCCTATATACTCTTTGTAATATATAGCTATTTAAACCGTCAGATCTCCGGATGTCAAAAATATGCCAATTTCTAAACTTTCTTACAAAAACTGAAGCGTACAGTAGATTCAAAACAACAATGATAACAATTTGTTTGTGGATAAATACAGATAACAAATATCCAAAATTTCTTTGTATAAATTAGAGGTGGAAAACTTGTACGAACCAATATATACTTGTAATATAAAACTGAAAATTCAAATATCTAAAACATTATTACTTGGCACTTTTGGAGAAAAAAAAACAAAAGTTTGTTTTTGAAAAATTTGATTTTATTTTTGCACTGTTTTTTAAACAATATTTAACTTTCTTTTACTAATTTTTGTTGAGAGATTCCCAGAAATGTAGAAAAAACAAAAAAATTATATATAATAAACTCAACAAATCTCAAGATTTTACAAATATTTAAAAGAGAAAACGTACAGAGAAAATTTATTTTATTGTTCGATATGCGCATGTTTTTCCATGCAGAAATGAACGAAAAAGTAAAGTAGATACGGATCGTATGAGCTTAGGCGGAAAGGACTAAATGAACATAAGTCGCAGTTTATGACACACAGTATAAAATACGAAGAAAACAACAAACACAAGCAATACGAAAGTTGTGAATTACTATCTGGGTACTAGTATCCTCTTTCCTATTTATAAGAAAAAGAATAAAACGAAGAATTTCCTTAATTGTTTCAAATATTTGATATAGCTATCAACATTTGCTAAAGCAGAAACACCCTTGATTACTCGTAATAGTTTTCTATTTAGTCGAGAAACTTACGCGGACACTTTATTGATAATCCGATTAATGAGAACCACTACCCCAAAACCAACGTCACACTATAAACAACTCACACTCATCAAAACTATCCACTAAATGCGTTAACAAATCGCATCTTGAAAACAAAAATCAAAAAATTATTTTTTTTTTAAGAGAAAACAATTAAGATATTTTGGTTTCATACGAAACTTCAAGAAAAAACCAAAGATCAATATTTAAAGTTATTTCAAGAAATTGCGGGAGGACGTCTGAGCAGAATTTTTAAAATTTACGCGGGTAATCGCGAGAGCAGAACCTCTACCCCGACCGCGGCAATATTGAGGGCTGCAACACGCTACTGGGGATGCTGAGTCCAACGTTCCAATGTTCGCGATCGTGAATGAAAACGAACGAGATCGGTCGGCGTTGCCGAATTTCACTCGAGCTTAGATACAAGGATTCTTGTAATAAAAAACAACTACTATTATAATTAACAATTTCGAGATTGTGGCAATTATTTGTAAGTAGTTTTTTAATTACTGTGGCAAATTTGAGCCACCTTGTATATCTTACGGTTTTCGAGATTAAGCTGGAGTAGGCTTTGTATGTTAGTAACGGTAATATCAATTATCCTTTCACATATTTTTATTGAAAATTTGTAATCGTCTTTCGGGTATCAAAAGGCAACTTTCCACATTTTTTAAATTTTTGCGTCCGTACATCGGGTGAACTAAGTGTTGAAAATAAAAAATAAGTAATGAGCTTAAAAATCAGGATTAATTTTGAACATATTCGATCCCTTGAAATTTTTTTTTAACCTTTCTTTTTCTTAACAAAGGCATATAAGGATATTTACCTGCAATGATCAGATTTTGATAAGCATATACGTCGTCAACTCTATTGTGCACAACGAATTTCACGTACCATGTACCATATCAAAATAGTGTTTATTTTGTTCGGCAAAACGTTTGGGTTTGTAAGAAAAGAGTCAATGAAAAGCCGATATTATATATTAGGCGCGGTGTCATCCATTTTTTTGTTGAAAAATATTTAGTATATATATTGGAAAACAAAAAAACAAAGCTGATACACGTGTCGCATAAAAATATTTTTAAATAAGATTAAACGATATCTTGTACATGCGAATTGTTCAAAATCTTTTAGGATTACAAAAAGAAGACAGATGCTACTTTACTCATCAATAATTTCTGAATATTTTTTAATAACAAATTGTTTTTCGATGCTGAAATAATTAATAGACTCTAAAGGAAAAATTAGTTTAAGTTGATTTTCAAATTTTCTTTCAAATGATCAAAAATCAATAATTCAAAATTGAAGCAATATTTTCCCCACCATGTATCACATTCAATACACAACAAGAAACCATAATCATAATTGATAACCTGAATTTTAAAAGCAAAGACCTCAGTTTTTGCAAATACATATTCATTTTCTACTCTAATAGAGATATATTAGAGTAAAAAATGTAAATATTGGACTCTACGTTCGAGACACTCTGAATTAGCTCTCAACTCTGCAACAATAACCAATCGTAACTCGAACCACCAAAAGTGAAGAGTAGATCCCAGTGACCTCATTTTTCAATGCACGAAATAACCGCTCCATCTCTTTCACGCGGTGTTGCGTTCTTCGCCGCTTAAGTACGCTAAGCACAGGCAACACTAATTTTACTCATTTTACATTATTTTTTTATAAATAAAATTGTGAGATTGGGCATGTTGCACCGTAGTCTTCGTGAATATTAAGTCACTGGGCTCTTTTCTCTTGACGCCAACTGTATTTCTTATCTTCTACATCAAAACATTCTCAAATTACCAATTTCAAATCCGAAACGAACCAGCCATCGTTCGTTCAAATTAAATTAAATTTGTAAAAAAGAGTTATTATTTACGTTAATCTAAGTGAGTTTTATGCACAGTGCGTCCACTCGCACTATAAAACTGAAAGCCACAATTATTGGAAGATGTTATTTTTTCTTTATGCAGTGCGAGTCTTGAACTTAGAATCAGTTCAGTAAATTAAAAACAATTTTATTTATTTATTTTTTAAGCGATTGGAAGAGTGTAGGATAGATTATATTAGGGTGGTTATATTTTTCGGTGGCAACATTTCATGTGTTTGCGGGTTCTAAAGATATGGCAAAATTTCAGCGTAAACTTGGCAACGCGGGATATGTAAGAGTTACGTGCGATGAGAAGTTGGAGGCCGGCCGGTTCTCCGCGGTTCTCGCCGCTTTTAGCAGGTTGAAGGGTCTGTTTTTGAACTCCTGACCGTGTTTTGGGGGTCGCGGAACGTTTGGCTTTCGGATTAAAAACACGGGACACGAGTTCTACGAGTACGAGTGTGTGCGCGACGTTGAAATATTTATGTGCGGCAAAAAGAAGGAAGCCCGAAATTTTGGGATTTTGTTGCGTTATTAAAAAAGTTCAGATCTGACTCTGTGACAATAAATGGGCCGCTGGGAATATTGAAAGAGCGAGGTGATTTATGGCCTTAACGGTACTGCCTGAAAACGTATCGGCATGGCGCATGTCTGGTCTCGTGGCGACAAGCTAGTAGCAAATCAGGGTTTCTTATGACTATTAGTCAATTCAACCACGTGGCAATGGCAAATCCTAACTATTAGTGCTGTGAATAACGAGACTAAACCCAATATTCAGAAGTTATACATACATTTTATAGGCGTTTTATAGCAAATGGAAAAAACTTTTTTCATCAATTTTTGACCGAAACGTTAACGACCACAAGTCAATTGAAATCATCTGGTTCAAAACGCAACGGTGGCAGAGTCAACAACAAATTATTGTCTGGTTATTAAGGATCAAAACCAAATACCCTGTCCATATATGTAAGTACCTTACATTTTTATTAACAATGAATAAATAACATGGGAAATTAGTTCAAACAACTAATCAAATTTACGAAAAATACGCTGCAAATAGTTTTATCATTTGCCAAAATAAAATTTTGGAAAGTGGGTGTCTAACAGGGCTTTTAAGCAGAAATAAATTCGATTAAACAGCTGAGCAGGATTCAAATTAGGAACCTCGTCTAAAAGATACAGTAATTTCAATAAGACATGAGACAAATCTAATGCATTTTTTTTTGCATCAATTTTTTTAGTTATATTTTCTTTCCCATTAGTAATCGACTAGTATGTTTGTCGGTTATATGTTATGCTATATATGTATGACTCCTGAAAATAAGGCACCAGCAGCACAAAGGAAATTCATATGTAGCTGTAGTCGAGCAGGGTCTTATTATACGCCCGCTGTTCCTAAGGCAAACTTACTAATACCGTAACTCGTCTATACTTTGTATTTTCAATAATTTAATTACCGACAAAAAATTGACCGAGATTGTCCTACAATAGTTGGTTTTGGGAGCGTAGCCTACCTTAACAAACACAATATGTAGAGTGTATTGTTAATAAGGTTGGGAAAAGTTGGATGTACTTTTTCGGTGTATATTTCGAAAAAAAAATTCATTTTACAAAATGAAATTGAAAATGAATTGCAAAGTAGTGAGGATGAATTTTGTATCGACGCGCCTGAAAATGATAGATTGGATAGTGATAATATTAATAGTAGTGGTAGTGATACTATAGTTACAAAAAGACAGAGAACCGTACCTTTACCATCAAGTTCTAGCAGCAGTGAAGAAAACGAGAATATAACACAACCAGGTAATTTTGGTCCATGGCAGGACGTCGCATGCTACGATTAGGTACCAGGCAGAATTCTATTTACTTCTGGGGATAAAATGGTAGGACCACAAATTCCTGATACTTGTACAAAACCCATAGATTTTTTCAAGCTCTTTTTTACCGATGAGCTAATAATAAAAATAGTGGAACAAACAAATAACTACGCTATACATAAAATTGCACAGAAGAAGTTGTCAAACCGTGTGTAGATACTACAGTAGAAGAGTTTATCACATTTATTGGGGTTGTCCTAAATATGGGTACGATAATCTTATCTAATTTCGAAGAGTTTTGGTCACAACATTCTAACGCCAAAATACCTTTTTTTTAGTAGCATATTTAGAGGAGAACTATTTTTACAAATTTTTTGGGCTTAGGGCTCGAACTTAGAAAGTCAGTCATTATTTAGATTATTTGGACAAGAACAAGAAGAATTAGATATCGGTAGACGAATCTGTTGTTGGATTGAATGGTAAAATTAGTTTTTTAACTTACAATCCTAACAAGCATACTAAATGTTGAATACGAATTTATGTAGGGAATGGCGGATGCCAACACCGGATATGTTTATTCAATTTTGCCGTATTAACGAAGTTTTTAGTGAGAGCCAACAGGATGATTGGCGAAACGTCAGCAAGTTCGACTCAGCAAAAACCGACGCAGGAGCAATCCAGAAGTTTTATAAAAAGTATTACAGTAGCCTGTAGAAGTTTCTTTGAAAATTTGAAATTATAGTTTGCCTTTGTCTTACCACGACATAACTACCACAGATATACCAGTTATTTGGATTGTTCACACAATGTTTTCTTTCCATATTTATATGTTCTAGAACACTAGAAATACGTAACAACGAAGACACCAGACGCGAACACAGTAGTACGCCGACCAATACAACCAAACTGCGCATAATCAGGTTCCAACGCTGTATTGACGCTTCTGCGCCAACTCTGTAGCTTTGCAGAGAAATCTAATATTATCCAGTGTTGTCAAAGCACATTTAATTTCATAAAAATCAATTCATTTAAAAATCATGCCTAACGTCGAACAAACATATTCATGTCATAGGTATGTATATTAGTAAAATAACATTTTTGAGATATAGAGCGCCACAAAAGAAAATAACGCGATAGATCAAAAATATGGCGTTTTTTGGAAAAAGGGCCCCAAAAAAATACACAAATAAGCAAACATCTTTCAAACATCAAAATCACTGTAGACCTGTGTTATTTCATTCGACTAGGGCACCATAGGTCAGCCAAATTATTAAACCAAACGAAGTCGATTGATTGCAATAAACAATATTTGCAACTATTACTGCAAAAGCTAACCGAGGCAGAGAGAACGAGGGAGAGAAAGAGAGTTTTGTGAAAATATTTCATAGCGAAATTAAGATATTTGGCAACAAAAGACAGCAATTGAGTTTTCCGCGAATTCATAATACACATTCGTCACGGGGCGCAGAAAAAAAGCAAGACGCTTCGTTACCCCAAAACTGGAGCGCGCGGTTCAGAAGTTTAACCCCAGGCACTCTCGGGCGACCCTTATACGCCAGTGATAAAAGCATATCTTTTTTTTGTTAAAGACGATCTATTTTCATCTCCCCGTTACGTGCCGGAATAAGTTTTGTTCCGTTCGCCCATTAAAGTTACCACGTCGAATACGTTTCGCTATTGAGTGAACCAAATATTTAAAAATCACGTTCGGCGTCTTCTCTTTTCCTTTCTTATTGTAAATAAAGAACGGCGCCTAATTTGAGAACCTGTGTAAAATTAATCAGAGGTGTTTTACATAGTCCCGCCAACATTATACATAATGAAAAACCCTAACAAACACTCTTTAATCTAGTAATTTTGAATTACTCCCGAAGACGCGACCCCATAAACACGTAATTAAAATGTGGTTTTTAATAAAGCGCACCAACGCCCGTTTGGCGGCCTTACATTTTCGAAGAGGGCGGCATATGTTGTAGTGGCTCCTGATTAGAATTTCTCACGAAACTAGGAGAAAATATTTGATTGGCTATCCAATCCAATAAAATAATATAAGTAAACGTCGGGGAACATTATTTTGTCACATTCGTGATCAGCGCACCCAAAAACCCCCGGAACCCTAATCGAAACCGCAAAATTCGAAAAAACGGTTTCCTGAAGATAGATATCTCAGAACCGAAACGTCGGGCGCCATTTTAACGTATCCTATCGTGTTCCACGCTCCCGAAAACCCCCGGAATCACCCTCAAAACACGGAAATTCCAAAATCGATGTTCTGATGATGGATTGCTCGGAAACGAAACGTCGGACGTGAAAAACAAACGTCATTTTCGAAAATAACTCGGCCATATTTACCTTAGAACGCAATCACTTTTCACCTAAATCCTTTTTTTCTGAAAGTCGAAATCTAGCTCGATCGGATAAATTTCATGATACCTAATAACATGTCATAGAAAATCAGAATGCCACTAATAAACTAATTTCGAAGAAAACACGAAAAACTTTTGGCTCATAGGTTCTGAAGAATAAAATTACCAAATTACGAAGTACTATAGAGCATCGGATGACAATGACAAATCACATAGTCATATTTCTTAAAATTTCTTGAAACTAAAAGGGAAAAAGTACTATGGGAATCTATGACAGAGAAATACAGAGAAGTTTAGAAACTACGCCTCGGTTCTGATACGTCTCATGTAAAAAAAATCTGTGAAGCGTTTCACTTTTTTCTTTATAAACTTCGTTTTTCAAATTAATTGCAAATCTGGTACTACTTACCAGGCATCCAAGATCGGAGTTCTATTATTATAATTTTTTTCCAGAAGAACATTTCCTTATCCAAATCTCAGCGAATTTAATTCTGTTTTTTTTTTAGAGGAAGTAATTGCCTAGTTGTATAATGTCAACCCAAACCCCCCATTCCTTAAATGAAATTCCGCTCTATGTAAACATTTTAATAAGTTAGCGTAAAACAAATAAATAAAATCCTACGGTGCAACCAAATAAATTAATTAATATAGAACACAAGGTACTGACGAAATTTACTATATTACAATTTAGCAGGCGTGCAAAGATTAAATGAAAAAAATATATATTTGGAATTTTTTCCATCATATAGTTAATCATATAGATATAAAAATTATAATCGCAAAAACTAAGATAGCAAAGAACCAATCGCTTTTTCAATTCTGAAGGACCCTGAACGCCAATGCAATGCAGTCTAAAGGATAGTTTAATGGTCAAATGCCTGTTGTTTACGAGAATAATAATAAGATATTACGTATATACGTAGTATGTGATGGTTTAATGACAGCTTACAAATTAGAAATTAGGGTTAGAAGCACAATAAAATTTCCTTTTTACTTGTAATTTTTTAGACTTGACTTGCTTAAATTTAATGCTTTGTGATTTAATTATTATTATGTAATGGACTAGTCCTAGTGCTGTGTTTGTTACTATGGCAGTAATCTTATATTACTGCGCTTAATTTTTGGTAATTTTATGTCGATGTGCAATGTAAGTTCAGGTGTTTGATTAATACGGATTATGGATTATTTTTTTTTAGATTTTCTGGTTCGAAATAAAAGAGCGCCACATTCCTCGTAATTTCTTACTAAGTATTTAATCTAATCGAATCTTGTTGACATTTGGTTGCTAATTTACGTTATTATTAACTTTGTTGAGGTTAACATGCAACAGTAAAATAATAAATAATAATGAGAATAATAATCATAACAATAACGAACTATCTGCTAGCCACGCCCACAACACATTTTCATGGAACTTCTCATGCACCATTTCAATTTCTCAGACTTAAATCACTAACTAGGTCAAACCTCTGTACCAAAACGTGACAATCTTAAATCTATTTTCCGCTGTTTAACTGCTCGCTCAAAGGAAGCTCTTCCCAACTTCTAACTATTTAACACAAGTAGGTGGTCCATTTAAAGATATATTGTGTGGAACGTTGAGCTTATAATAAAATAGAAACCCTGACACTCCTATTTAAAAAAGAAAATGCGGCGTGGAGTAATTTAGAACAAAATCTGGAATCAATATGTCATGTCAATACCATATAAATAATTGAAATTATACTGAAGTGGCTTTTACTTGATGAAAATCCATTTAAAATAGTTAAATAAGAACAAACGTTGTTCAGATTTTCACATAAATATATTGAAATGACAGCTGTTTCGGCAACACCGCGCCTTTATCAAATGCAGGCATTTGAATCTGAACAACGTTTGTTCTTATTTAACTAATTGAAATTAATAATTTAAAAACTCTTCGAATGCGTAAACATTAAAGTGGTGTAGTTTTACAATATTTATTCAGAGTAATAACGTTATTTTCAAACAACTTTTTTATTATTTATTTTATATTAATATACAACATGTATAATGTTTACATAACGAAACTAATTACAAAAACATGGGTGGGGTGAATTTTGATTTTTCCTAACCATTGGGCTTTACGCATAGGGGCATTAATTAATTATTAAATTCCACATAAAATCTACAGACAAAATATTTACAAATTATTTGCGTTTGATTTTTTTTATTGCGAATGATCGGATGCTTTTCACCAAACTGTGATATTGCTTTAATAATTGGTTCAAATTCAGTTTTCCCAAAATTATTTTGTTTCAATAGATATTATTATATACTAGTTATATATTTTTAGTTAAAACCCGTTTTCTTCAGGAAAGCATAACTTAAAATAGATTTTAAAGGATATTGAAAAAAAAATTACTTACCGACTAAAATTCACAACAAAGAAGTTGCCTACCTGCAAAAAAAATATTGTTATTCTTTTCAAACAATGTAAAATAAATACAAGATTTGTTGCGATAAACTTGGTCAACTGGGAACTTTTAATTTACTTTTATTTTTTGGTTGTTAAAAGTACACTACGCCCATCCCAGAATTTACATCTATTGGCAAAAAAAAATTGCCTATGTTAAAAATTATAGTACAAAAATGTCAAATAAACTGTTAAAAAAAGATAGTAATGAAAACACCTATTTGGCTTTCGTTCTTTCTTCTATTATATTAAATTATTTACTAGATGGTTGACAACCCAAATAATTAATAATAGAAATAATAAAAGCAATGGAAGACAAAGTAGGGGAAAACTTATCATGTAACTTATATAATGAAAAAATGGTTACATTATACTATTATGACTAGACAACCACTAGCTTCAAATATGGGGGGTGGGGGGCTTGGAAGTGGTTCCTGCTAAGCTGCTAAGCTAAGCGAGATTTCACTTCGAAAATATTTAAAAATTGTATTTTTGTAGTGTAGTTTGTCGTCTAGGATCTAAGACTTGTGCCACTGTAAAATATTGATATGATTGTCTGTACACGAAAATAATCTGATGACGCAAAGGTCATCTTTCATGATTTCAATTATAAATATGAGCATTAACATCGAATTTCTATTTGGCGGGTAGATTAAACACATGCTTTTTTTTATATATTTTCCAGTGATAGGTTAGACCCAATTCCTGTAAAAATTCACCTTTTTTTATGTTGGCTAAAAATACACATTTTTGAATGATTTGTCACACGAACTAGTCGGGTCAAAACAAATTTGAATCCCAATTATGGGGAATATTTCATATTAATATTTGCGATCAAGTCGATTCAATAACCCACACGCGGAATGTAAATTAATGAACACCGTGCAAGCTCGAAACACATAACCGTCCAAGGATGAGATTTAATTAAACCATAAAAAGACCCGTCGCTTCGTGTGAGTATATTATTTCCATATCTGGGGCGTTTATCCGCAGCGGCCCGACTACAATAATCCTTGTCCAAGTCACGTCTCGGGGTCCTCTGGAAATGCGGCTCAGGTTGTCCGCTTGTCCGCGTTCCATTTCATTACCGTGAATAATAGTCAATAGCGGGCCTTGCCACCAACATTTCTGAGGTGTAGATTCCCGCAAGATCGATAGCGGCAAGTCAAAACGCGGTTTCATTTCACTGCCAGTGCCCCGGCAACTTGCTAGCCTGACGATAAATTCAAATAATGGCGGTTTAATTGCCAATCTGCGAATGTTGATGCAAAATTTACACCAGTTTGTGTGTCCGGAGACCAGAAAACTTCGATCACTCGGGCCAACCGCAATCGATAAATCAATCGCAGAGTTTACTAGGAATCCCAATAATTAATATACCAGTGCCCGGAATCCAACGGGTATTTCGAAAGAGGCACATGTTTTAGTGATAATTAACTTGCCATATTATGTACTGTGTGTTCAATTTATCTTGATAACATTTTAATTGGCTGTAACTTTTTTGTTTTTAGATATATCAAGGTAAACAAAAAAACAAAATGTAGGGTTAGTAGACAAGTTTTTTTCCAAGTGACGTATAAAACAAAACACTATCAATTTTCTGACATATAAGCCTGCATGACGTATTTTAAAATGAAACACCCTGTATATTATATATGTGTTTAATAGAATATCTTATTCCCATTACAATATTTTAGTCCACTCGTTTTTGACAAAATAGGAAATTTTTACATAATTTCAAAGAGTGCTTTGACTGGGAAATAAAAATATGGCATATTAGTAAACAACGTTGATGGTCATTATTGTTAAACTGATTTTTTCGCGAATTTAGCATCAGTAAAAGGAGTAATATCCTATGAAGCACATCCAGTTTCCTCTATTATTAGAGTATATGAAGAGACAGGTATTCCTGGGGGTCAATCCACTCAGTTTTGAAAGAATATAAATACAATGCATTTAAATTTCGTAAAACTCAAAAACTAAGTGCAGAACAATGTCAAAGGAGATTGCAGTTTTGTTTTTAAATAGACAACATAAGAAAGGGTTATAATTGACAAAATACGCGATATTGGTCTTTAAATAATCTTAGACAAATACACGAAATAAAAAAACAGGGGCACCAATCAATTAATGTATGGTGTGGTGTCACAGATGGGCATATTTTGGGTCAGATATTTATAGATCAAAAGTTAACTGGAGATCATTATTTGCAACTCTTAGAGCACCAAATAGAACAATATATAGCAAAATTTACTCTTAAATATATCAGCGCTGATTATATGGCAGCAAGACAGTGCCCCTCCTCACGATGTTGTGCAAGTTAAACAGAGGTTGGATAGGCACTTTTGGGGTACACCAATATTTTGATTCTTAAGTCAAATATACTGTGTGACATAGAAACTGCGACACCCAGTAAATGTAAATATGTTATATTAATTTTTTAGGAAGTAGTTGAGAATAGTATGAATAACAATCGACAACAACGATTTTTTCATTTATGGTTCTGTTTTTGCTTAGTTTTTGGCCACCCTGGATTTATTTGTTTCTGAAATATCACGACAGATCACATAAGGAATACAACCCCAAACATATAATAAATACTTTCAGATGGAGAAACTGATGGATCCTATGCAATCCTGTGATTGTCAGAGAAAGAAGAAAGAAATTATGATTAGATTTGATTGAAATTATACATAACACGTTGAAACTTCACTGTTGCCATAAAATTAAAAATATGTCAGAAACGGTAAAATCTTTATATTTTATATACGAAATATGTCTTTAAAGTTCCAAGGAAATGTAAAATATATAGGGTACTCCATTTAAAACAAGAAAGTTGTTACATGTTCACGAACCTACAAACATTCTGTGAATATAACAATGTAAAATATCAGAGAATCCGATCAATTTTGGCCTTTAAGTTTTAAATTAGCCATCTACCAATCATAATCCAGACAATGCAATAGATCTGGGGACTGCGGTACAAAGAACAAGGGCTACAGAAAGTTCTAGCTTGTGGCAAGTGCAGCCTCACGATCCATGCAACTTAACGCAAAGCCCTTGGCTGCCCCTTCTATGACTCTCGTGAGCACTCATACAAAAACGTGACTCTTCCACATTAGTTATCCGCAATTAACCAGGAAAACATTAGAAATACTGCCAAGTTATATGTAATATATAGCATATATTAATAAGGATGAATTCCATATAGCTTTTTAACATATACCGAACAACGAAGGCACAACAGAGGCAGAAAAACAGAAACAATCTTTTCGGGGAATAAGAATTTAATTTACAATTTCCACTGTGTAATAATCAACAAATAATCAATGCTAGAGTAACTATATAAATTCTATTATTCCATCAAGTGATGAAAATGCATCATCAAATGAAAGAGAGCTGAAAAGTTCTTTGGCAGATCGATAATTTGCAAAGCGCCAATTTCCCAACTAGAACAAATGCTAGAAAGCTTGATTGTGTCTCGAAAGTGTTGAAGAAATGTGTCATATATGGAGTCATAAGCACAACTTTTTGATTGACTAAACAACCACACCAACAACATGATACCGACAGTGCATTCCACAAATGGAAAAAAACGAGGCTAATGAGAACGATTTTGATGTGGCCCTCTAATAGCAATGAACCAATAAAGTATTGAAATTAGGCATATTAAAGACATTTTAGTGTAAATATTATAATTACATTAACTACTAATTTCTGATTTTTATTAATGATAAAATTAATTTTGCAAAGAGCTGTTAACTTTAATTGAAAGTGTGGGCGCAGAAGCATTAAATCGAACCGTTAGCAGATTAGACAAAAACTCCTAGAAGCCTTTGTCATCTACCGATAATTAAAAAAGTCTCATTTATCCCGCTAATGGAGCGTTGTCCTTCTCGTTCCAACGAGACGTCAAGATGTCATGGAATTGGATACTGGCGACAAAGAAGGACATTAAGTCTATTAATTTCAGCATGCCGTTGTCATTTTCTATTAATTAAGTTTCGAAATCGCCTTAATTTTAGTCTGTTTTAAAAGGGGAACCAATTTTTATGTAATTTTAAACAAACGCAGCCAATCATTAAACGAATAGAGAAATTTTCAAAAAGACCAACAATAATATACGACGTTCAGAGAACAAAATGACATTTTTTATTATATTTCGTCATAAAATCTTTCTGGAAAACTGATTACCGGGCCACAAACTGGGTATTTCAAATTCATCTATTATCATTGTATATTTGTATATTTTATTAAAGCTTTAAAAATATTAGCGCAGAACAACTAAGTTTTTCCGTCATACTTAATGAAGATATCTTTAATATTTAAAGGCAGTATTATAACTCTCACCATTGGATGCAAAACTCTTTCTCGATCAGTAAACACACACGAATATTTTGAAGCAGCATAAATTAAGTCCGTATAATTTCAAACATTCTAAAAATAGACATACCTACGTCCTAATTACAACTGAAGCCCTTAGGGAAATTCAAACCTTTTTTGTATCCTCGTTTTAACATTTAAAGTTTTTTGTTTGCTTTTCCGAATTAACTTCGGGGTATTTACGTTTTTTTTTTCAAAAACGAACTTTTTATTTAAAATAAAAAAATCGGCGTCCCTTTTAATAACAGATGCGAACAAGTAAATCAACGGGGGGAATAATATAAAGCCACCGCCCTTGGGAATTTAGATATCGGTTTGTTTTAAATTGTTTCGCTTTCGTCGAATTTTTATTCGGAATGCGAGCAGATGAGCCACTGCAAAATTAGTAAAAGTTGCTGTGCTTGCTAGAAATCACAGTTTATTTGATAGCAATGTAATTAAACTGAGGCGACTTTTACTTGATAAAAATCAATTTATCAAAATAAATAAGAACTAAAAGTTCAGATTTTCACGAAATTATATATTTTTATATGACAATTGTTTCGACAACACTGTGTCTTTATCAAATGTAATATTTACAAACTACCTGCTACTTAAATACCGAAAAATACCATAAAACCTTAATTAATGTTGTTGTCAGAATTTAAGTTCAATAAATCTAATTGATCGTTAAGCAATACATTTGAATGTCTCATTTTGTTAATCTCCATGGCTTCCAATAAATTTCATTTTCTACTTTTTGTGGCACCTGATCACATACACAACTTCATTGCAAAACTGAATATCTTAAAAATAAACCATCTAAAATAAACAGTATGTCCGATTTTGCAACTATCCAAACCAACTCGTTAACATTCTGTGCCATATCGACGACACACCATTTCTATCGATCGCACCCAAAACGTAATTTACAACGAGCGCGGAAAATGAGTTACGTTTTCGCGGAGTGATTTGGGCGTTTTGAATAAACATTGCTGATTTAGCGGAAAATTTTGAATATTAAAGACGCCCTTAATTAACCAGGGTTTAAATATCGCCTTCATCACGGGGCGTAGTAGGACTCCCTGTACTTTAAAAATTCAAATTATCCAAAGCCACCAAGCCTTTAAAAACTTTTCCAAAACACCTATCCTTACTTCGAAATTACACATTTATTAATAATGACTACTGAGGAAGAACTAATTAATTTTAAATTTAAATTTAAAATATGAAATGGGCTAACTAAGATGGGGCGGATATTTGATTAGGCGTAGGGGACTCATAGCAACTGGCATTTAGATTGTTTTTTATTATTGAAACCCCGTATTTTCAATTTTTTTTTCTATTCCCTACGGCGTAAAGTGTCTTTTTAAGTCGTAGGAAAAGTATGGTATGCAACACGTTGACACACTTCTTCAGACACTCGTTTATTAAACACTACACTTTGCTCGCATAATAAACAACGTGACCACTAAAGTTCGCATCACATGGCGAGATTTTATTATTAATGAGTTTGGGCAAAATTTTATTGAGAAGATAAAGCAACCACTACTTATTAAATAACTTTAAATAGTTACATCTAGTCTACATTCTCAAGTCCTGGCTTGTTAGGGTTTTTCTTAAACGCTAATAAGATTAATTATCGCTAATAACTTTAGAGTTCGGCTCTTTATGTTTAGGTGAGTTGGAAGCAAGGTTTAATAGTAATGTACAATTAAATAAACTCCCAAGAATTTCTTATTAATAATAATTGATCATTTTCTTAACAATTATTACTTGATGCAGTTTATATGCTTAGTGTTTAACACAAATTTTAAAAGTGTATATATAATTCCATAGCAACGCAGTAAATAAAAAAATGACGAAAACGTCCAGACAAATTGACCAACATCATCATTTGAAAATTATTCTCCTAAAAATGGACATTTTCAGCTCTTTATATTCACCCCCTGTATAACATTAGGCTATTATTTTCCAGTTGAGGATCCAGTACCCTCCATACATTTGCTTTTTCGATGCCGATTTAACATTTTTTTTGGGCAACCTTGTAAATCTAAAACGCTTCTAAAATGTCAAGTGCATATGGTTAGTTCATCCTCTTCACTAAATAATAAGGTCGAATAAATCGGTCTTAGCTCACAGTGGATTCTGGAAGATTTACCGTTGATCAGAATATTTAGAATTAATTTAACACAAATTTGCACAATTTTCTTGCTCAGCCGTTGGATGGTTAATAATTCACGGCATTTTGAGCGTCAAAAATGTGTTCGGTAAAGCGGAATAATTGTTTTCCTTACCCGCTCGGCCAATCCACTCGCTTCGTGCTTTAAATTATTCATCGATTATTCAATTAAACTGGAATTGAAATTGTTGAAAAATGCATTATAAAATTTATTAGCGAATCTATCATTATTTAAGTGATTCATTACTTTTAATATTAAAAAAATACAACATTAACGTGACGTGATTTTTAGTTGTTTCTTTTTTATTACTGTGTGGTAAAAGTTTTTCAATCTGCACAAATCCGTTTTCCCCCACGTAACCGTCGCGTGAAAATGGTCTAAAATGTTACCACACCGGTTCGGCAAACAAATTCCTCGTTTCGTATAAATGACAGTTTGTAAAACAAACGAATTATTCGTAATGCAGGATTAGTGACGAGAGCGATAAATCAACGTTCTTGCCGTGTTTATTTAAATAGGATGTGTGCGTTTTTTTTTTAATTTTTAATTCAGTTTTTGCGATTTGTTATCGTTAGCGTTCCGGACAAACGATTAATTTTGTTTCCCGTTAACGAAGATACATTATTAACGTAGGTTAGGGATTTAATTTACTAACCGGCATGGAAAAAATCCCTTTTTTTCTGTTGCATGCAGGTCACAAACTCGAAGTGCATAACCTTACAATTCCCATAGATAATTTATATCAATATGATAAAATAAAATCAAAGATATCCTTTAAAGTTGATATACGGTAGTACAGACATAGTACATTATCTTACTGCATCTAAACAAAACTATTATACTTATATTTATTATATTATATATAGGCGGGAGTCCTATTGTGGCAATCCTCTTCGTTCAGTTCTACCTTTCTCATGGCCTCTTGAATTCTTTCTGTCCAAGATTTGCGCGGTCTCCCTCTTTTCCTCCTATTTGTCGGTGTATATTCTAGGAGTCTTCTTGGTCACCTGTTTCTGCCCATTCTGTTTATGTGGCCATACCATATCAGTTGTCTGCGCTCTATTCTCTCTAAAATATCTTTTATGCTTGCTCTTACTCTAATTGTGTCGTTTCGGATGTTCCAATCGGGATATTTTGGATGTTCGTCTCAAAAATTCCATTTCTACATCTTTGAGTCGTTCTTTGGTTCTAGATGTTATTTGCCATTTTTCTGATCCATGTGTGGTGATGGGTTCAATAATAGCTTTGTAAATGTTGATTTTTTCTGCTCTTGTGAGGTTTTTTGACCACAAAATGAAGTTCAGCTGTTGAATCGCCCTGCGACCGGTGTTTCCGTCCTCACTAATATAGATTCCCAGGTACTTATACTCTCTGCAGCCTATTTGAAACGGGTCCTCCGACCTCTAAATATTCATTTTTAGATGTGTTTATTTTGAGTCAACACTTCGAATAATCTTCCATCAGTTTCCTCGTCATATACTCAATGTCGTATTCATCATTCGCTATAAGTAGCTAGGTGTACAGGTAGTATTATCCTATTGGAATTCCCATGTCAGAACATTTTCTCATCCATGATCTTATTGCTGTTCGCACATATATTTTAAAGAAGCTGGGAGAAACACAACAACCTTGTTTTAATCCCTTCCATATTTTCAACGGCGATGATATTCTATTTCCTACCTTTAGCATGCCAAAAGAGTTTTGGTATATATTCTTAAATATATGTCTTCTTTATTTCAGAGTCATGTAATACCTTCAACAATTTGCTTATTGGCAAGCTATCATATGCTTTTTCTAAGTCTAAGCTAAAGCATTATCCAAGCAGGATCGACCGCCTCGGAATCCGTTTTGCTCTTTAATGTCCCGAAACTGACCTGTTCTACCTTTCAGGACTCTGCCATCATTCTTCCTATAGAGCTAGTTACACTGACGCCCCTACAATTGATACATATTTTTTTACTACCTTTCTTGTGAATAGAACTGATATTTGCAATTTCGCAATCCTTGAGAATATTGTCTCCATCTAAAAGGCATTTATTAAATAATTTTGCTATTAGTTCAAGTCATTTTTTCGTTCAATTTTTAACCAGCTCAATGGGAATACCTCCAGGCCCTGCTTACATGTACATATACTTACATAACCCATTAAACAAAAAAGTGTATTGAGCTGTCACATACAATTGAAAATGAAAAAGGTCGTCTCCACATCCTATCAGCTAATACAAGCGCCACCAGCTGCAATATTAATACTTTCAGCGTTCGTACTACTATTTCAAATTCAATCTGATATTTTTCATCTACAAATATTGCGAAAGAAGAACTACAATGAAATATTTTGCAGTTTATAATGTATATCTCTGTTTTTTATCCCGAATGAAGCTATAGTCAGCATATGCTTGTCCTAAAGGTGACATCCTCAAAATGGGAACAAACGGGACGGACAACACGTATTTTTATCTACTATCAAAAGCGTTTGAACTGGCCGATATCTTTATATTATTAGAATAATAGAATAAATGTAATATTGATAAACCTTCTTACCTTATTTAGAGATATGAAGGTTCGCATATCCGATGTTCGCTATTGTTAAGTTATTATAAATTACGTTGAAGTATTTTAGTTATTTAAGAAAAATACTTCAGTAACATATTTCGTTAAAAAAATATGTTTTTTCTAATATTGATCTATTTGTAATGCCTTGATTGAAACCAAGCACCAGTAGTTAAAACTTCAGAAATCTATGTGCCACCGTGCACTACATAATCCAGGATGATGCCTCCGTTCTACCTTGCTGCTTAAAGTTTGTTCACAGCGATACAACTAATAAAAGAAAACGGCGCGATATTCGAGCCGAGTTGGTAAACTTCTAACTTTGTAAGTTTTAGTTTTTAATGAGATTCCTTAACGGTTGATCTCCAAGTCAAAACCACGAAATTCCGGTTCCAAATTAAGGAAGACAAATATTTTAAAAGTTGCCCATTCGACCGGATTTTGATGGAAATGCATTCTACTTGGTCGCAAGTTGAAAGGTTTTTGGAAAATTAATTAAAGAGATTTCGTATTAGGCATTGTATGCTTAAGTCATACCTTAGGTTCAGATGTGAGCGTTTGATGGGAAAAAGTTCGTTAAATGAAGAGCCTAGTTAAGAATTAACACCTGAAAGAGTACGAAGATACAAAACATATATATTGGTTAAACGAATTAATAAATTACATTGCATTTAGTGTAAGCAAAAAATAAAGTTGATTTAATTCCGCCTCTCTAATCATACTACGTCGAAACATTTATAACCATCGAAAAAATGAAATCAATTTTTTACATTATTTTAAAAGCGGGCACGCAACATGGAACTTTCAACAGAAACGTCTCGTGTAAAAATTGTTAAAATACAATTAGACGGTCTTTTTTTTACTTAACCACTCTGTATTCTATTATTTAGAATTCTGTGAAGAAAATTCTTCTTGCCTTTTAAGATAAAAATTGAGTGTTATTTTATTATTCTTACCCATTTAAGATAGACAAGAAGAACGCTTTATAAATAGACAGAAACCTATTCATGATAGTATGCAAGAAATTGAGTTAAGATTTTTTTTCTTTATAATTTTTTACTTTCTAATAATAAAAAAGATCTTTGAAAAGTATAAAATCTATTATTTAAATAATTGCTGAGAAATGAGAAATATCGACATTTTGTTAGTTTTACACTTTTCAGTAAACATTTTTCAGACCGTGGTATAAAAAGGATAAAGTTCATCATCAAACAATTTACACATATAAAATCTCCATTTCTTTATAGAAGAGTTTACAGAAAATATTCATTTAATCAAGTTAAACAACATTGTTTACCAACTTGTCACAACAATATTTTCACAGTCAACACAGTTCGCGGACGTTAATATAATATCACAATTACTAAACTTCTAAAAATTTGTTTGAAACAGCAAACAAACATTCGTTAGTCTAAATAATTCGCCAGGCAATTATTTGGCCAGACTTTGTTTGCTATTAAATATTTATTATTATGTATGTAACAAAAGTATAGGAGAGATTACACAAACGAATGCTTTATTCATTATGAGTATACAACAATTTAAATAGCAAACAAATAGCATAAACTAAATATCAACAGATCGCCTGAAAGGGTTTGTATAACAGTACATACAGGTCTTTGAAAGGTATTTTCCTGTGTTTAAAAAAACTATATGGTCAAATTCTTACTATTCTGTAAAATGGCCGATTTTGCGCAGGATTTTTTTTTGTTCTAAAGGCATTAAACATTTTGACTAATCTGCGATTAACCAAAGGAATATGTATTGGAGGGAACGTTAAAGACGCAATTTACAATATTATAAAGAAACATCATGTCCCCTAGGCTTCTTCTGTTAGTTAATAGGAACATATTAAAGTGTCCCTAGCAAGATTCTAACCCTAGTTCTAGTTACAAATGTTCCTTAAATGAAATAAATTGTATTACCTTAATTTGAACGCTTTCCAAGCGACCTATGTAGACTAGGAATTCCAAATCACGCTACCAAATGAAAGATTGCCAACAACAATATTTGTACTGTCAGAATATTTTTCCCGGCCTGACATAGATGCAGCTCCAGTATCACGATAAAACTTTGTCTTCTTTTAAATATGTATCTTAGTAGGCTGTGAAACAAAAATTAAGTCTTCCGTCAAATAGTTTTTTATTGACAGCATTTTAAACAAGATGCGCCCGAAAAAATATCGCAAATAACGCAAATTGAGTATAGAGCAGTCATAAAGTTTTTGACAAAAGATGGGTTAGTACCTAAAATTATTAAAGAAAGACTGGATGGTGTGTACTGCCAAAATTCTCCTTCGTATTCTGTAGTGAAAGAATGGACAAAACGTTTTCGAATGGGGCAGGAGTCCCTTGAAGATGATTCATGAACTGGTCGACCAGTGGAGGTCATAACAGAAGATAATAATAATAATAATAATAATAATAATAATAATACATTTAATGTTATAACCATCAAAGTTACATAGAAATAATTACATAACCAAAGTTAAATAAGTGAAATAATGGTCAACAATAGGCCTTGTTAGGGCAGCCATCTAGAAGTTCTAGATACTGTTCAGGCCTCAATTTAACAGCGAAAATATAATAATAAAAAATTTCATAGAATTTATTTGAAAGCGCCAAGCGTAGATACACATAATTCTAAAGAAAAGAAAAGAGAAGAAATGGAGGGGGAAGGAAAGGAAAGGGGCACATGTTTTGTAGGAGAGCTTAATATTAGTGCGTACGTAACAACTGCTTTTTGAAATTATTCCTAAACGTCGAGTTGGACTGATTAATATCAAAATTAGTAATAGAGTTAATGCAAATGGCTATATTATAGGAATATGATCTTTTAAATAATTCTTTGCGGTGACGGGGTATAACTAGTCGGTGTCTACCACGCAGATTCAAATTGTGTATTGATATGTTAAGAGTAATTTTTCTGTAAAGATAAAAAGGTAATTTTGTTTTAAGGATGTTGAAATAAAGGGAACTCATTCGTAATTTGCATCGAAGGTGCATATTAAGCCAACCCGACGCAGCAAGGTACGGGAAGATATGATTTCTCCTCCTTACCCCATAAATTAGCCTTAGACAGGAGTTTTGTTGAGAGATATTGTTGCGATTGTGGAAGAGGTGGCATTGAGTGATTGACGTTTAAAGGTCAAGGAAATCTCAGAAATTACTAAGCTTTCTGATACAAGTGTTTAGGTATGCATAAGGTTAGTGCAAGAGGGGTTCCTAAAAGCCTTTCGGCTATTCAAAAACAACGCCGTGTCGAGTGTGTGCGGTCTTTTTTGGAACCCTGTGGGTCGGAACCGAAGCCTGTGATAGAAACTATTGTGACGGGAGATGAAACTATGGTTCTCTATTATGACCCCCTACCGAAAAAATAATCAATGGAGTGGCGTCGTAAGGGTGAAGCACCTCCAAGAAAATTCAGAGTCTGTTTGTTTCTATCCAGCGACCTCGGTAAATACCCATGGTGCTGAGAACTGATAAATTTTTCTTCTGGGCCACTCTCAAAAATTGGAACAACCATAGATGTTTTCCAACGAGTAGAGAATTCACCTGTCTACAATAATTTGTTGCATATTTCTAGTAATATTCGGCTTTTTGTATTTTTATTGAAGCGTAGTTGCAAAAGCGATTAGTTTTAATACTCAAATCTTCTTCCACAGATCTAATATAGAATCTTAAATCAGCATCAATCATTTTTTTGGACTGGGTTCTGAGTTTGTAAATATTTGGATCTTTCAACAAGCACTTTTTCCTGTGAACTTCATTTTTTTGTTTAATAATCCTTTTAGCAATTCGAACAGCTAACTGCATAGAAGTTAAATCCACCAAAGTTATAATTACCAATTCGTACCTAATATTTCGCTTCTAAGCAATTTATCCTCGAGTAGGACGTATAACAATTAGCAACAAAATTTCGAGCAAAGTAAGCAGAGTTATGGAAAACTAATGAACCGTGATGGGATCCACGCACACATGAAATTAATAAAGTTCTGCGGGTCCGATATCTGCTAGAGAAAACCAGGCCACCTGAACGCAACGTTAGAAAGTTTTTGGTCCTTCAAAATATGTATACAAGGTGGAAATTTTTCTAAATTTACAGTAAACGGCATTGAAGTCAATAGAGTTATCCTATTCAATCTCGATAGTGAATTTTATACGATTATGTAATGAGTTAATGTAATTTAAAAAAGAATTCCATTGCCTGTCCGTTCCAACAAAGCAAGTAAAGGCGCAAAATTATCCATACAAATTTGGGCTAACAAAGGACTAAGTGGGTTTCCCATAATCAAACCTTCCTTAGAGATGTAAATCTGTCCGTTAAATTCAAAATAATTTTGGTCTAAAGATACTATTAAGCATTCTAATAAAGCTTGTATCACCAATGGGTTAACTTGTTTCCGAGTTAGGGTGAAATCTACTAAATCTGTCACATCCATAGGAGGAATACTGGGAAATAAGTTTTGTACATCAAAAGACAATAGTGTTGCGTTAGGATTTTGATATCCTAAATTTTGTTGATTAGTTCAAAAGAATTTTTTATTGCAAATTTTGTTTTAAAATCTGTGTGGAACTTTAAAATATTTACTAATTTTTTTGAGAGTTTAACTGCTAGAGGTGTTACATAAGACGCGACTCGTCTAATTGGCATATCTTGTTTATGTAATTTAACTAAAGAAGATAATTTTGGCGGTTGTGGATTCATAATTGTTAAAAAATATTTGTCGTTGTCACTAAATAGTATGGAGGTAGTAATTTCTTCCTTGACTTGTCTTTGATATAACTCGGTAGGATCGTGTTTGATACATTGAAAAAGTTCTGGTTTAAGAAAATTGTTGGTTTTTGAAATATATTCTGGGAGATCGATACCTATGACTGTCTTCCCTTTATCTGCACGTGTAAATATTATGTTATTTTCAGAAGCTTTGTTTTTGATAGCTTTTACTAGTGACATTTGAGAAATTTCTTTGCGTTTGTTATTATCTATTAATTGAGAGTTTATTATATTCGCTAATACATGTTTGTTTAAATTAGAATCGTTAATGTCCTTAATAGCTAATTCACAATCGATCCCTAAACAGTATAATTCCTTATTAATGTACGAGTGATGTAAGTTAAAGTTGAAACCTTTTTCCATAAATTCAAATTCATTTTCAGAAAATGTTGTGTCTGTTAAGTTTATGAACTTGTTTTAAAATTGGTGGTCGGTATACTTTGTAATAACTGGCTTGCTGTTAGATATTTTTGTATTAGAAATTGTCTAACTTTAGTTTTTGTCTAAGAAAGTTTTTATGAATGATAGATGAAATGTCTGTTCGAACTTTATGATCAAATGTGTCAAATTCTAGGGGATTAAGTCTATGAGACAATTCATCTCATCTAATAGTTTATATTTTAATTTTGTTTACATCGAACACTTTTTAATGCTGTTGTTTTCAGGTGATACTAAAAATAATTGTCGCTTAAAAAGTCTTTTTTATCATTATTTTTGAAATTCGTACAATTAAGATCTTAAAATCAGATACAAAATAATCGTTATTTACAAGTATTAAAAAATTTGGTCATTGGTCTAGTTACTTTTAGGCAGTCCTGAACACGAATCTGTTGCCAATTTCAATATGAAAAAGTCTTATTATAAAAGTACTTCTCGATTTTCCGCTTCAAATACTGCGCTGCACTACACTACACTTTTAAGTCAGTTAAGTAAAGTGCGTTCTTACTTAAGGAGTGAGCGCTGGTATACTAGTACATATTTCATTACTATAATTAACTAATACGAATATCGACGAAACTTCGATTACAATGGAAAGCAAATAGTAACTTCGTCCTTTTCGTCCCTTATAAATCCGTTCCATAATTGAGAATTAAAAGTTAAAAATCTCTACAGCGACCGGCTGTTCGGCTGTCTCTCCGGTCTCTAATTAACTTAATGGCGACGAAGTTCCGAGAAAGAGGTTTTCAAACTGTTTGTAATGCAATACTTACTGGCACTTCGTACAATAATATTATTTTTCTAGGACGCTCGGAAAGTTTCGACACCTTTAACTTGCTGGAGGAAAGTTTTCGGGAAAAGCTTGGGAGGAATTTCGATACCTTGTGGACAACGTGTGTGACGCAAAAGAGCGAAAACCAGAAACTAGCTCTTAACTTCCAAATATGTAAATATTATTTTGATAGTCAAATTATAAGTCCATGCATTCAAATGCGATAATAAATTGAACATGAACCCCTCTATCGAATTTCGTAATTCTAAATTGAAAAACATTTTAAAACAGCACTACATAAACATTTTAAATGAGCGCCATATTTGTAAGAAGTGGAATACCGCTTTCTTTAAAAAAAAGCTTAAGCTTAAGTTTAATAAGAATACCAGGCATATTACCTATTGAAGTAAAATTGAACCTGAGCCGATGCTTGGGGAATACCGCTGAACCACTTCGAAAAAGTTACAGACCAACTCTTAAAATAAAGTTATTAACTGGATGTATTTACTGAGCTGTCGAGTATAACATCTACAAACAACGTGAACAATCGAAAATAATTTACTATATATGAAATGAGCTCTTAAAAACTAGCACAAAATTTAGAAAAAAAAACAAGGATATAGGAAAAATTTTGAAAAAAATATGACGCAACTGAAAAATTTAACAATGTTGCTACCATCAGAAAAATGCCATCATGTTGAAATTTGCAAAAAATGTAATATCTGGTCTACTCAAAATTACACAATTTAAAAACCTCTGAAAAAACGCAGCGCCGGACGGATAAAATTTATATTGAAATAACAGTTCAAATTTCGCAGATATGAATCATAACATTCGATCGTTGTTTGTGCGGAAAAAATTTGGAATATATTCCATATTCTATTCATAATTGACCGGTTATGTTCTTCGCTTCTTCGAAATTTTCTTAACAACATATAAACAATAATTTGTAGCAATTTTTTGTAGTGTAAAATGGCAAAAACGTTAAATTAATCTGAGGTAGGTGCCATCCAAAATCAGATAATCCTGGACGACTATAATGCTTACGATCTCGATATTTTTTTTTAGTATTTAAATTTAATACTCAGGTTCAACGAAATTAAAAACATTAATCAAAAATTATGGTCCAAAATTGTAATTCAAAACGAGGAAAAAATTAACTTTTAATGAATGACAGCGGTCACAAATACTGTTCAGAAGATACTTTTCGTATATTGTCAAGTCCAAGGAGTAAATCATTGGTATTTTGAATTCTCAATAGACTCTTTATTGGACTGAAGTGGAAAAATCAAATAATAAGTATATATACTCATATACAGCGTATCCCACGACATGACTCCCATAGCTTTTCTGCATAATATAATGTTTTCAGCCTTTCCCATAAAAAATATGCTAAGGGATTAAGATCCGGTGACCTTGCTGGTCAAGGAACTGCTGAACCTTTTCTAATCCACCGGTTTGTATAATTTTGATAAAAAAAAATCTGTTACTTGTTGACCAAAGTGAGGAGGCGCGCCATCGTGCTCAATCGTTGTCCTAAATTCTTCGGACACCTGTAGAAGGTTGCGCATTAATCGTATTAAGTATTGCCTCTTCTTGAGAAAGTTTCTTTTGAACCGGACGTTCAGAAGTAGGAAGCTTGCTTGTTTCTCTCAAACATAGACGGACATTGCTAAAAACAGTTCTACAAGGCACTCCCTTTCCATTAAACAATCCATAAACAAAGTGAATTTCGGCGTATTTTTCATTTGAAAACGTACCTTGAATGGTATTTTAATATTTACTGTCACAATACATAAGATTCACAGCGACCTGGACTTTTAAAAAACAAAATTAACAGCGGAACGTAATACTGGAGCATCTAATTCAATAAAGCGGTTTCATTTTAAATGATATTTCAAATGTCAAATGCTTGAAGCTCAGTTAGTTTGACACTTTAAATTTGAAATTACCCCAGCAACACACTCCCAAGCTATGGCGGTCATGTCATGGAACACCCGATATAAAAATAGGTGTGATTGATATTAGGTGTAATAATTTTAGTCGGCCCAATTTTTTAATGTGACGGTTTAATAAATTGATGAACTACAGATCGTCCTATTTATGACCAAACATATGTTTTTTATAGTGGGTTCTAGGTTCAAATAAAAAAATTGCTCTTATACCTATAATGTGGGTCAACTATCACTGCATAAGGTCATTTGCTCACACTCGTTTTACATGTACATGTACAGTGGAATCGAAATATATCCTAAATAATATTGCTTCATTTGTTATCAACACCTTGTGCGTCACATTTATTTCTTTCGCTTCTACGTCTGGTGTTTATTTTCCACGAACTGTCTTAAATTATAAGACATAGGAATTTAACGTTCCCGATCCGACTGACGGTCGCGATCCCCTTATACAACAAGATCATCTGCCGTAAAAAACAAGTAAAAGCTTGATCGGTCTCATATTTCATGGCATTATCCACACTTTTTTTTCTCGAAAGGTTCTGATCTCGCGTAGGCAGCACTGCTGTAATTCTTCCTTAAATATCTGCCTTTAAAAAAAAATATATATATACCGTCTTGTTAAAAGTCCATCAGTAAGTTCCATGAAGGGGTACGGATCGTATTAAGCGAGGAAATTGCTACAGAATAGCCCATGTATAAAGCAGGATAAGACGATGCCGATGGAAAGTGATTTAAATTTATTGGAAAAAGGCTGCTTTAAAGCAACGGGGGAATCTATTTACGGGTGTATAGTATCCCGTCAACGACGTGAGTAGATAATATCTTTACGAAATTCTCTGCAGGAAACACTTAGCTTTGCAAGGTGGCAAACAAAAAGTTACGCACACTCATTATACATAGAAACCCAATGAAACTGGAACCAAATTTCGTAAAATATATTACAACGTATTTACACTGACAAATACACGACGTTGGTTATCATTAGATAATATTAAACCGCGTATACGCTATTCCGAAATTGAAAGATTTGAAAAAAATGGAGGTCTAAAAATATATTTTTCCGCTCTGATAAATATCCATACATTATATTATCTAGGGTTGTGAAATTATCGCAATTGGAATTTCGATCAATTGACCGAAATAATTTTTCAAATACAATGAAATTTATATTTACTTATTTGTGTTTATTTATATTGTGCGTTACGTCTACAACTAAATGGAGTGGATACTTTTATTGGGATTCCCCGAATCGCTAAGTTGTTATTCGGGTATTCCTTGAACAGGTAATTTGGACATCAGAAACACATAATAATTTATTATAAAATACATGTTATTATTAAATTGTTTAATTGAACTCTACCATTATTATTATTGTTATTAGGTGAAAGAAAACTAACCAGGACCATCCATTAAACATAAACGAACCAGGTACATGTTGGGGCGATCGTCTCCTAATGGAGCAAATTATAAATTAACAGGCCTAAAATGAAAATACATGCAAATGGTCCTTAACATAATTGCCCGGTAACTTCATGTTCATGTTTCCTTCATTTTCCGATCGTTACTCCCGGGGCAACGATAATCTGGCATTAACGTGCTATTAATAAAACTGGTGATAAGCCCCGACCGATTTCGGTCGATGGCTTGTTTACCCCCAAATTTTGCAGATTATTTTTAAATTTTGATTACTCCTTCAAATGTAACACACGCACTGCTGCTTACAAAATCTACCATTCGATGATTTTTTGTTTTTTTTTTTCAGGATCTAATAGGATTCGATTTTATTTATTTATAATACCTTTTGGAATAAGTACAAGGATGTATGCTAATTAATACATATTTTTTTCTTTTCTCTTATATTAGATTAATGCACTTAAGCAGAGTAAAATGTTTACCATAAACGAAAGGACAAAAGTTGCTCGGGTTAGCGAAAACAGAAGTTTCCACCAAAATGGTACACACTGTACAGTCCAATTAATGTCAAATTAGTATTTTTGTTAATTAAAATTTTGGTTTCTAAAACTTTCGCTCCAATTATTTAAATATCAAGATTGTTCAATTATACAAAATTCTGTAAATTTACTTATTGTAATTTAGATAGACTAGTAAAATTTTGTTCAAACGAAGAATTTATAATTTCTAACGCCTTTAAGCTTGCCAAGCGTAGACTGAATATGGTCTGCTCATAGATATAAGAAAGTGACCAATTGCTTTTGAATGGGATTATCCAAGGGTGGTCATTAACATACAATGCAACAAGATTATTACCTAAAGTTTCGGAATTTAAATTCAGGTAAAATTGTGATCCGTAATAGAAAATAATTTTATACCTACCTGTGTTTAATATTCTTTGGTTTGGTATACTACTTAGTTTCAGTTTATTACGCCCAAATGTAGAAAACACTATTCTATTCAAACTAAGGAAGTTATAAACAATGTTTATTTGACTCTCATTGAATGTGGTGTCAGCAAGCAAGCATCATTAGAAGAAACGGCCACATTGATGAAAATTCCAATATCAACTGCATGGAAAATTGTGAATAATCTCATTTCAGCGAGGAAAAAAAGCAGCGATGCTGACATTTTCTCGAGTTTAGATGAAAGTGATATAATACGGCGTAAAATTTACCAGTTATATGAGGAACAAAACTGGTGTTAAATATGGCAGAACTACCTTATGGAAGTGTATTCAACACATGGGTTTTAGATTTAAAAAACTTGACAAAAGGCAAGTTTTAGTCGAATCTTTTAGAATGCTAAAATCGCCATCAAATGGACTTTCTCTATCTGCAAAAAATATTAAATATTCTTCTCTGGATTACCATGAAGACACCACGGATGATTATTTGAAAGATGATTTAAAAACAAACTAGTTCCAAACATTCCTCCTAATAGCGTAATTGTAATGGACAATGCAAGTTATCAATAATCAATAAAAGCAACAATCCAAAACTACATGTATAATAACGACATTTATTTTCACGAAGAAAATTTGAGGTTCTACAAGGAGGCTTGAACCTACAAAAGAATACGTCTGTGATAATATTGTTTAGTATCTTTCCTAGAAAACCCCAAATAATTAAATTCAAAGCAAAGTACGGACCTGTTCGGCCATATTTCATTCTTACAGCTTGCCCGGGTCTTTCCTTAATTCGTATCAGTTAGTCACTTTCTTATATCTATGAACAGACTTTACCTGGACATCCCCGGCAGACAACAAACATAGGATTATCAGATTATATCGTCATAAACAAAAGATTTAGGAACAGAATTAAAATCAACCAAGACTTATCCTAGCGCACATTAAAAAAAAGGAAACATTGTTGTAAACGATATGTAATAATCGTCTGCCTGCGTGTTTTCTTTTTCCAAGTTTATTTCGGCCATCAGTAGCATAAGTGCTATACTATAAAACTCAATCTGAAAACGTTAGCGTCATAATGCTAACAAACACCACAAGCTCATAGTTTTATGTGTCATAATTTACAACCTCTGGACTTCATTAGCGATGAAATTAACACAATGGCGGGATATCAATCAAGCGATTCAACCGGTTGCGTTGCAGGCTATACAGATTATTAGATAATGCCGGAAATCCCTCTAAAAGAGAGATAATTAACAATGAAATATCTTCGGCTATTAGTTGACAACAAAAGATGTATGGGTCAGGAAATGTGTACGCTATGTTTTCTTTTTATCGCCCAGGGAGTATGCGAATGTGGGTCAGCTCAATGTAGTGGAATAATCTGCGGTTTTGATTTGTGGTTTATGCTTCGCTTTTGGTCATGTCCGCGACGTTAACGTCTTTCATGATGCATACGAGGGTGATTGTATAGCTAACTAATCATACTGGTAATAAACGACAATAGTTCGCAGGGCAATGACCATCGCCACACAAATATTTAAAAATCGAGTGCAATCGTAGACACACGTACAATTCATTACATGCACTGTATTCGCTGTTCTTTTGCGGGTATTGCATAAGTAAGTTTCCAGAATTTACGTAACTTATGATGTAATTTATTACTTCCGAGTTGTCTAATGACCCTGTCATGTCATGCAAACAATTTTCGTTCAAAAGTTTTTGCGATAGCTTAAGGCTGTTTTCTTACGTTCTTCGAGATTTCTTTGCGACGAAAAATTACTTGTTTACGTGCATTTGATCTGGGTTCTATACCACATTATGATACAAAGAAGACTGAGATATACATAAATTTATTTATTATTCTCTCGCTATTCCTTGTTTCAAAGAATTTTATTAATTAACCACGTAAGTTATTTGAATAATGAAACTAGATATTATACATTGACATTTTTGTTAATATTTTTCATAAAATAGGAACAAAAACAGTTCCCAAATGCCGCATTTAGGCCGTTAGCAGCGCTAAATGCCAAATCTGTTATTAATAATTAATTAAAATAGTCTAACCTTCCCCACTTATTGTTAATGTTTTTTATGATAAATTTAGATAAACCGGCCGTGGCTTGTCCTCAACAATACACATGAAATATTTTTTTGTAATAAGTTTAAACGTAGGTAATTGCTGTCAGATGCTAAACTTTGCTTGCTTGCTAAAATTATTCAACATATTAACGGCAAGTATAAAATATATCAAAAATATTATTTAAAAGCGCTACTCAGTTGTAATATTACAAAAGATCTCAGTAAATTTTAAATTCCATTCTCATCATTTGTATCTTGCAAGCATTGGTTCAAATTAAGGGAATCCTGATAATATACCAAAGGATATATGATAAATTATGATTTTACTCTTTTCTTATGAGCATATTTTGCAGATCAAAACAAACAAATAGCTTTCCTTTGCTTTGTCCGATATACGCCATATAGAATTGCTGGGGTTATAAATACACTCTTCTATTACCTTCTAAGGATATAGCTTTAATTCAGGATGTATCGAATTTAGATATAAAAGTTCCTAAAAATCAGGCTCCACAACGTCATTCAATTCAATTCAATTATTTATTGGTTATAAGAAATTACATTTCTACTTTAAACTGTTAACTAAAAACAAAATAGTAAACAAATAAACAATGTGATTGGAAATATAAAGGTACAATACAATAGTTATTACAAAATAGAGTTTTATTTTTACTCGTTTCATAGACAGGTGCGGGTCTTTAATATATTTATAATAAGATAGGCAAGGATTTTTAAAGGCGGTGATAAAAGTATTCATTGGGAAATTCCAAGGCACGGAGATCATTAGACATCGGGCAAGTGAATAGAAAGTGGAAAATTGTTTCAAATTGATTAGCGTTACATGCCGAGCAAATCTGATCTGGATCAATGAAGTAGGCTCAGTCTTTATAGGAGAATTTCTGAAAAAAAATAATCCAACTCACGAAACACTTCTGTAATCTCTGACATGCCTAGTTTATTTTGGTGTACCTTGTGTTATTTAGATTTAGATTTTAATTTTAATTTAATTTAAATTAACTGCGTGGAACCTGCTTAAAGGCGAAGCAAAGCACTTGAAGTTGATTTAGGAAGTAACAATAATCTTTTTCGTATTCGCTCAAAAATGAAAGAAAAAAAAGTATTATGGTCGTTTGATATATTTTTGAATTGCGTCGGAAAAGTGTGCTGCTCCCGCTGCCTAGGCATTTCTCTAAATAAAGAGGAAAAAGGGGATCTCGCATCAAGATAAGTAAACCTTTTAACAAGATCAAGCTTTGAATCACCCAAGAAGAGTTCTGCCTGGGTTGCCAAAGGCCAGTTGCATTAGTTGTAACAGAATTTGCGATTGCATACCTGGCTAGATATTGTAATTGAGTCTGTGATTCAGCTAATAAGGCGACCTCGTCTGCCTAGGAGAGTAGGTTGATCCTATGGAAACCCAATGAAGAAAAGAAGTCATCAATATCCGCATGAAAGAGGAAGAAAAGGAAGGGCTAAGCTAAGAAGTACAAATTCAGTGATATCGAACATTTTTGTGAAGCCATAGATTTATTAGAGAACCTAAACAGTGGCGTCACGGCTTTCGGCGTAAAAAATAATTTCTCTATTTCAGATTGTTACAATTTTAAAAAAAGCTAGAACAAACCTTCATTACAGAGGTCCATTCTCTTCTCATAAATCAGATCCAACAAGGTGTCAAACATGACCTGATAATTAAATTAAATTTGGCATGGTTACTAAACATTTTACACCACAATTTGTATTGTTGATTTCTAGTAATTTTGACTACAAAATTTTAAAACCAAACATATTTTATACAAATAGAGCATTCTTGTTGTACTTGGGCAGTTTCAAAAGCATGCCAAATGAGGTAGGAATCACTATTTCAATTTTTTATAAGTCTTATGATTTGATGTCAAAAAGGATTGTGGACAATATCTATATGTTATTTTTGCTTCAAATCTTTTTTTTTTCGACTAGAAGATAAAATTATAGATCACCAGATCATCATCAACACCATAAACTCCCCCGTAACTAATATATCAATGATTCGTCGAGAATAGTTACTATTCGCAATAATTTAAACTAGAAAGCTCGTCTAACAGATCTATTGATCTTCAGGGGAGGGAAGTGCAGTGTGTTTATCAAAATCCGAAATAATTAAAGCAATTAAGCGAAAGCATAGGTATCGTGGGCATAGGTAGGTATCGTCCTGATAAGATAATTTTATTGATTATGCAAACTCATTTTCAAAATGAATACATATATATTAATTTATTTCGCGGCTTTTTCGCGGTCAAAAAATGACGATTTTTTTTCATTGCGGCTGAAGACGAAGGTCAAAACTTTAAATCGATCAACACGGTCTCTCTTTCTGACCGACCGTCGATTCGAACGCATTACAGATAATTCCAAGTGCAAGACAAAATTAAAAAGTCCCGGGTGCAGAGAACCAGCAACCCCTTCCAGGGATCAAAGTAGGCCGCACCCTTTCGGAGTCTTCATTATACCGTCGCTCTCGAAACTTTATTAAAAGGAAAATCAAAAATAGTAACCAGCTCAAATACAGTCCACTCAGTTTTCCGTACAATAACAGATCAGAGACAGTATTAATTCAATATAAAACAATAGGTGCGGACATTAAAAGAATGATTGATGTCTCATGTAGAAACTACTTCTTTAAGGCGGAAATGCAGTCACAGATGATGCAACTGCTTTATGGACATTTATTAGCGTTCAAATACGGAATTGCCAGAGATTTTCATTTACAGGGAAGAGAGTTGCACCCGCCCAGAAGAGATTGTTAATGTTAAGTTTTTTGGGAGGGTAAACAATACTGCTCAAGAACAGATCCCTCAGTTGGATAGATTTTCTAATGCATTTATTAATATTGATCATATAACGGATGACACTCTATTAAGAGCATTAACAGAAGCGCACATACTTTGGTTAAACCCAAGTCTCTTATTTTTAACTTAGCCCTAGCAATAAACACCTTCCCAGATGTCTGGAAGGAGGTCACAATTACTCCCGTCCTAAAGAAGGGAAAAGCCTCTGATATATATAGTTTCTGAAATTTCTTTACTTTCATGTAAATGGTTTCTACCTGGCTAGCGGACTGCCACAAAGTGATTTATTATTAATGTTTAAGATTCCCTCAATGTGAATCGTAGGAGGTACCTTTCATTTCAGTTTTTATATAAACTTTGTAATTCATTAGTGGATTGCCCTGAGTTGCTGAGTCAGCTGAACTTTCATGTTCCTTCAAGGACTTTAAGGGCGTCACCTGTATTTCACCTAGTAAATCCAAGAACCAATTTTTTGATTAAAGGTGTTCTCTATCATCAGGTGATCAAATTATTTAATGACTTCTGTAATGATATTGACTCTTTTTGTCTTAGTCGCTCACAGTTTACCACATTAATTAAACGTAAATTTGAAATATTATATGGATTTTATGTTTCACTATTACTTTAATGGAGTGGATATAGTTAGCTACTTATTCTAGTTATAGTTATAGTTATTAGGATGAAATTGTCTTCTAAATGGATGTCAATCTGTTAGACAATAAAGATTATTATTATTATTATTATTATTATTATTATTATTATTATTATTATTATTATTATATTACGTCACAGTAGGGAGCCCAGCGGAGCGAATGCTTAATAGACTGAAGAAACCTATCATCAACATGTTTCATACTGTTATATATTTTTGCAAAACAGCACGAATCCATTGGCTGAGTGAAATGTGATATGATCGGCAGAACTGAAGAAACATCGAAACACCATGGCTAAAATCCACCAAAACGTGACTAAAATACCGGAAACGTCCGAAGTAGTTCTCGACCGTGGTTACGAAACTATCGTCTTAAAGTGACACTTTCCGCAAGCCTGATCCGTTCTTAATTGGGTAATTTAAAGTAGAGGAGAAAAATTTATTTTATTAGTTATTCACAAAAACCAGGGGTGTCACAAGTTTTCCAACTAAAATAGAACCCTTCGACTTCGACGTTAGTTAGCAGCCCCAAAACTAGTTAAACTTCGGCAAAGGATATATTTTGCAGGCTCACTCGCGGTTATCTAAGACGAACGACCGGCTTTAATTTAAATGCGGTGACGATGCGAGATTCGCTTGTAGTTAGAAATCGAATTTAGAAAAAGTAAATTGAAATTCGAGAACTCCGCGACCTATTTATGTTTTCACGTGACGCAACGTGTTTCCAATCTTAGGTGGATAGTTATGGAGAAATCGATCGAAAAGCAAAGAAATAGTGATTTTCACGCTTTGAAAATGTGGTTTATATTGTTTATTGACTGAAACGAGCCCATTCTAAAATTTAAAAAATGAAAAAAAAAAGCAGTCCAACAAAACCGCGAAGACCCCATAAAACTCCCTAGTATACAGGCTGCTTCAAAGCAAATGAGAAAAACTTAAGTGGGAGATTAGTTTGTTATATAAAAGTAAGGTCAAAAACTATTTTTTTTTCATGGATCACTTTCTAAATTTAAGTAGTTCGGGTAGCATTCACAGAATTAATTTTCAAAAATATTGTTTTTTACATGAAATGCTTTATATTTAATTTTTGTATATAGAAACTGTAAGTTTGATATAAAAATTGCAGGAAACAAAAACAAAACAAAAAAATAATAAAAGTCGCGTAATATTTTACTGATCTAGCTCTTTTCGTTTTTAAGATAAAAAATACAAACATAATTTTTACGCCATAATGGTAGCGCGATATCTCCATAATAGTTGACTTTTGATATAACAAACTACCCCTTATTTTAAACAAGGAATCATAAGTTTTTCGCAATTGGTTTGAAACCTCTTGCATACTATCTGCTAGTAAATTCCAGAATATTAAAAAGTATTATATTTTCGTACACACCGTATTTGAAATATTAATTAATATAAAGTTATGTTTTCAGCAAAATTTATATTGTGTCTGGCAAAGTCTCTTCCTTTTGTCCTCTGGTACTAAGTATATCTCACAAGTAAAACTTTCTAAAAGCCTCCTATTCCACGCTGAAGAACGTGAACTGTTCTGTATAATATAATGTAGTGCGGTCACTTAAATAGGTAAGGTATGGGAAGGAAATGTTTATTATTTCCGAAAGTATTTGCATGTTCGTTAACGACTTCAGGTACATTTACAGTGGCCCTAAGTCAAAAGGTATCTAGTGTAAGTCATAAAATATAACAATTTTACAAGAGTAAAGTTCAATTATTTCAACAAATTTAGCAAAAGTTGTTTGTTTGTGGAGAATTTGATTGTTTTGCATTTCACCTAAACATGTAAAAAAAGTAACAAAAAAAAAATTAGTTTAGATCAAATTCAAGCATATTTAGAAAAATTAACTGCGATTTTTAATATTTTAGACAATCACAAACTTCAAAATTGTTGCCACCATATTTTAAGCACGTCTTTTCAATTTGAAAACATCAGTACCAATGATGGACATATTAATAAATCTAATTGCAAACATACACAATCCTAATTTTAAATGTTTATTACAAAAACTATAAAAATTAATAGACAATGAAATCATACGAAAATAAGTAACAAAAGTAAACCTACTCTGTCTACGTGCACCTAAAGACATATAAAGAGAACGATTTTATGCGAGTTGAAAACGACACAATTGCAAATTAAAAATCGTTCGTGATTAGATTCAGTCCTGACGAACGCAGAGTCTGGCGTTATTTTTGCGTCCACTATACACAATGTTAATTAACAAAATGCACATGCACGACAAGTAAAGAGAACTGCAAAAGTAAAAGCGAAAAACTGATATGCCGCGCAGTTATTTGCTTCCACTAGGCTCCATATTTCACGCACACGCGGCACGAAAAACGGTTCTTTGTAAAAAATGTTTGTTCTCGAATTTTGTTTCTGGTCCTTTCGAAATATGAGTGGTTAATTGGTTCAATTATTTTCTAACAACCATGCTCAGATCGGACGTGCTTTTAAAAATGGAATATTTCGAAAAAAGAGCAACGGGTTTTAAATTGCACTAAAATAATTGCACTGAATATCTAAAATTTTCTGTCCAACATCAAGCTATAAATATGTATTTTGAATGTTATGTTAAATCATAGAAAATTATGCTGATGCAGCTAATCATACTTACTGTTGGAATGGAAATGGATTGCTAATTTATAATTATTTATCAAATCGCCATATACTTTTTTTTGCATTAGGTTATATATTCATACATTATTCAAGGAGGCGTCAAAGGGCAAATTCTAGAAAAACCAAGTGGTCACAGAAATTAAGTTTTTGTTCGATTTTAGTAGCAATTACAATTAAATAATTTGAGTAGTCTCCTGGTACAACGAATTCTATGAAATTTTATAATTATGTTTTTCTTTCCAACCCTTATTAAAAATAATAATAATATTAGCATCAAAAACAATAGTCGGAAAGGGTATACTATTTTTTCGTCGCTGGCTACATGGACCTTATATTTGAATTTTTTTAATTTATAAATAACAATCAATTAACATATCCAAACAAGCCATTAATTATGCTTTTCTACTCCAGTACGTAAAATATCTAATTACACACCCATCTAGTGTGCGGAAAGCGTCGCTTTACCACGTCAGTTTCGTTTTCCACGGATCCAAGCCACGTCGGAAATTTCCGGGATTTTACCGCACGCATTTGGTAGCAATCGGATGTTTTTGGAGATATTTCCCACGCCTTGAATTTTGACGTTTGTCAATTCTGACGGCCATGTATATGGCCGGTATTCGTGTTGTTTTGTGAAACTGTGCCCAAAAACTAAATGTCGTAGAAACTAGTATATTATGCAACAAGTGCGGTAAACGGTATTTGCCCCACGAGTTTATTTGACACGAGCGCAGCGCAGCGGAGCGAGTTTTTAATAAACGAGTGAGTTGAAAAATGTGTTGCATACTATACTTTTTCTACGACCGTTAGTTTTTGGGTACATTTTCGCAAAACAACACGAATACGTTCACTGACATGACCGTCAGAATTGAAAACGTCAAAAACCAAAGCGTGGGAAATATCTCCGAAAACATCCGATTGCACCCAAACCCGTGCGGTAAAATCCCGCTCGGATTCGTGGGAAACAAAACTGACGTGGTAAAACGACGCTTCCCGCACGCTAGATCGGTGGGTAATTAGGTATTTTACAGACGGGAGTGGAAAAACTATAGTATGCAACACGTTCGGTAAAAATTGAATGCCGTTTGCCGCACTTGTTGTATAATATACTATTTTCTACTCTTTGGTCTACAATATCCAATTATGCACGGATCAAACTTGCGGAAGGACGGTAAGTTTCGTTACTCAGAGTCGCGAGCTACCTCGGGAGTTTCCGGAAGTTTTTAGCTAATGGTATTTTGACGTTCTGAATGGTATTTTGACGTTCTGACGGGCACGACACGCGCCACTCAGTGAATCCATCTGTAGTTTAACAAAAACTTTTGCCAAAAAATTCTTCAATCACTCGTTTATTAGGCACTTCAAAAATGAAACTCTTTCCTAAAAGAGCGTTTACCAAAAGCTTATTGCATAATATACTATTATAGCGATAGAGCGCTCGCTTGGTGAAAAAACAATTCAATTATGTTGTTCGTTTTATTTGTGTGGTTAGAAATCTAATTCGATATTTTCTATTCACAAATATATGTACCCAGTCAAGATTAATGAATCTGTGGTCAAGATCATGGGGTGTGGGTTACGGGTTTCAGTATAAATCGTCATTATTTACTAGAGACATCTTAACAGAATAAACGTTTCCTATTCCATACCGGGAACCGTATAACGTTCGACCCTTTACAAAACGGAACTATCAACCCCCTAACATTTCCGCCCCTCTTTAATTGACACGTTAAGCAAGGCATTAAACCGTACGTGGCAATTTTCGCTTAACTCAAAAAAAGAAAAAACTGCCCCCTCAGGAACCATTTTCAGGTAGCAAAGAGCTCAGATTTAATCGAACTTTCGGGAAGTCTCGCCGCCTGGATAAAGATCGTAATCGAAGATTTATGAACAAAGATCCGATCCTGGGGGTTTTATGTTTTGCATGTTTTGTACGGAACAGACCGCGCAATCGACCCTTATCACCCCATGCCTTTATAAAACGAAATTTCGCTTACATCGAGCATTTCCGAGTATTTTTATTTGCACAATGTCCGAGATGAACTTGTGTCGTCTGCACATAATGGTAACATTACTTCATATCGATGAAGAACTGAATATATTTTTCAACAGGTTCTGAGTTAAAACCTGGGTACGATGCGTGCCTATTTCCTTACAATTGGGCGCAATTATTGCAAATTTGATTGCAATGGTGTAAAATGTTTGGCAAGTAATTTGCAATAATAATAATAATAATAATAATAATAATAATAATAATAATAATAATATTCGGCGTCGAATCCAAAAGGCAGTACAGGATGCCGGTGGCCTGCACGACAGGCAATACGGCTTCAGGAAGGGCCGATCGACCATAGACGCGATACGGAACGTGGTGGACGCTTTCGACAGAGCGCAGACAAAGCCCCACAAAGACAGGCCAATAGTGCTCTTGGCAACACTCGACGTACGAAACGCCTTCAATTCGGCGAGGTGGAAGGACATCGTGGGGGACCTAACAACTACCTTCAGGTTGCCTCCATACCTCCGCCGCATTATGAAGGACTACATGCGGGACCGTACACTTACGTACCAAACGGAGACAGGCACAAGGACGAGACGGCTTACGGCTGGAATGGCGCAGGGTTCGATCTTGGGCCCGGACTTGTGGAATATTGACTACGACGGGGTCCTGAGAATCCCGATGGCACCGGGAGTGCACCTAGTAGCATACGCGGACGATGTCGTCATCGTGATAGTTGCACGGGACGGTCGTTGGGCGCAGCTCCGGCTGAATCGAGCTCTAGGACAGATTACAGACTGGTTACGGGGACGAGGGCTAGACCTAGCCATGCAGAAGACCGAACTGACGTACCTGACACGAAAGCACATTGACACGAATGTGCAAATGACAGTAGGCGGGACCCAGATGGCGACCAGAGGCGAGGTCAGGTATCTCGGTGTCTACCTGGGTACGAGGCTGACGTTCTGGTCGCACATCAGGCGCGCCGTAGACAAGGCAGCTTCAAACATTGCAGCACTCAGTCGCCTTATGGCAAACACGAGAGGACCAAAACAGAAGACGCGACAACTACTGATGACAGTAACCCACTCGATTCTCCTGTACGGAGCCGAGATATGCGGAGGCGCGATGGAAGTAAAGAAATACCGACAGGCCATGCTGTCGGTGCAAAGACGGGGGGTCTTCGTATCGCGTGCGCGTACCGAACAGTCCCCGAATCGGCGGTGTTAGTTATCGCCTTTGTGATTCCCATAGACCTCTTAGCTCTTGAGCGAAAGAGTGTCTACGAGCGTAGTATGGAACTGGGCAGGGCAAGGGCGTCCAAAGAAGCACGCAACGTGACGATGGACGACTGGCAGACCCGATGGACTAACGGCACGGACTCCACTTAGACGAGGAGACTAATCAGAGACGTGCGACGGTGGAAGGAGAGGGACGGGGGTGAGGTGAATTTTTACCTCACTCAGTTCCTCTCCGGACATGGATACTTCCGGCATTACCTCTGCCGCATGGGTAAGGTAACGAGCCCATGCTGTAAGTACTGCGGTGAAACTGACAACGCGGAACATACGTTTTTCGACTGCTCACGATGGACGGTAGAAAGACAAAGATTCGAGACGTTAACTGGGCCGATTACGGTAGACAACGTGATTCACCTGATGACGTCGACAACGGAAAACTGGGACCTTGTGGACAAGTTCATAAGGGACATACTATTAAGAAAGAAGGCAGACGGCTGCCTAGAAGACTAACGAGACAACACGTGACGTGTTGACTGATACTGCACGGAGAAATACAGGAACGACAGATACGAACGCCACGTGGCACAGACACGCCCCCTAGCTGGAAGTAATGTGAACAACAGTTCCCAGCTAGGTGGTGAAGACGAAGGGTTTAGCCGGTAAGAATCCGACACTCCCGACGGGTGCGCATCCCCGTCGGGGTCTTCCCATTATGTGGGACAGTCAGCATGGTAGAGCTGGTGTTTGGCTGATGTAAGATTTCCAGCATTATCCCTCGGAAAAAAAAATAATAATATTAATAATAATAATAATAATAATAATAATAATGTTTATTTCCACTGACTTTTAACAAAAGTATCGGATGTAAAAAAAATACATTGGAACTCTAAAATACAAACTTTAATAACAGGTACGTCCAAACATACATCAATAAAAGAAAAAAAAGAAAAACACACAAAGTATATCACACTGAGAGATCGGCATTGCTACAGTCAAAGTATTCATCGATAGAAAAAAAACATTCTTATTCAAAATGGATACGGACAAGGGCAACTTGTTATATAGTTGTATTGGTAGAATCATAGGGCTGTTAGCTATTTTGCCTAATTTATGACTTGGCATCTGCAAATTAAGAGTAGCTCTAAAATTGTTATCTCCATCAATTCTGATCATGCAATAATTAGATGCATTACTCTTTATGCAGAATATTCTATTTAACATGAAGGGAGAGGGAAACGTTAAAATATTTAATTTTGGGAACAGGGTTCTACAATAGTGTCCACGAGACTTCCCCAACATTGTTCGAACAATACGTTGGTGTTTTAGAAAAACTTCACTAGCTCTGGAGGAGTTTCCTCAGCATATAATAGCGTAAGATAAGCAAGATCGAACATATCCGAAATAATACAATAGTAAAAGCTGAAGACCCACGCTCGACCGCAGTCGCCAAATAACCCTAATGGCCAAGGATTCAGACTCCTAGATGACATTGCCACAGCAGTATCATCTGCATATAAGGAAACATAATTGTCATAATAATCACAACTCTTTGGTCACGGCCCTTCAAAAATGACGCAATCCAGGCGTATACCGTATACTGTATACCGTATACGTAATTATTTAACGTATTCAAGAATAAATTAATATCAAGCACATCAAAAGTTCGCTTCAAGTCAAAGAACATACATAATGTTTTATTATTCCGATTCAGGTTCGAGACTATTTGATTATATAAGGAAACTTGAGTAGATAATCCATTGCGAAAACCAAAATGAGAATTTGAGAAAAATTGCCGCACGCAAAAACACTTTTCGAATATTTTAGAAAAAACCGATAGAAGTGATATTCCATGGTAATTAGAAATTAAATGGGTATTGTTCTTCTTGTGTATATATAGGCACAACAATGGAGTGTTTTAAGGCTGAGGGAAATACCTTCTGAAAAGGACAGAATAATCAAAAAATAAGAGGTTCAACTATAAAATCTGTAACACGTTTTATTAATGAATAGTAGGGTATTTCATCGTACCTAGGTGAATCTTTTTTTGTAACTGAAGAAATAATGCATCGAAGGTGCATTATTTATTATTCTCTAACAGAATCCACAAAAAAGTAGTTAAATTTTTCAGAGGTTAGAGTAACTTTATTGGTAGCTCTTGCTGTTTCACCTAGGCTTGCATAAAATTTTTCTTTATTTGTATATATGCAGACAATATTTACTTCGAAACTTCTCTATCCCATCTAAATAGTTCCAAAAGTCGTCGTTGCCTCTACTACTACTTTTTAAAAATTAATTCAATCAATCATTACATACTCAATTTTTCTGTTACTTTTTAACAAGTCAATTTAAAAAAGATGGGGAAAAATTTGCAATACTGTGCAATCTGTATATTTTTTTCAATTTGGCTGCAATGTGTAATTTTTATAATCTAATGGCATTTCTGCAATGCTTGATTATGTTAATATTTGTGAGTCGACAAAAGGCAAAATTCCATTCAATGCACACATATATATGGTCCACATTCAACAAATAACTTCATAATTTCAAGAACCGCCATTTTTATCTTTTTCGCCCTATAGATAAAGGCGGCGACGAACGTGTTTCAAAATGGAATCGTTTTGAAAGGTTCGACCCATCGGTCAAAATAACTTTACAGAGACTGAAGTTATTATGATTTTGGAGTTTCCGCTTTATTCGGAGATTTACGAGGCTTGGGTCACGAAAGACCCGTTCACTTACATTAATCCGTTTCGGCCGGACAAAGGGGCCGACACATTCCCGGTGGTATGGAAATGCGTGTCTAAAAAAATGTTCCGGTCCAGATGGAAAGTTACGACGAGTTGTTTGTCAAAAGCAGTAGCACGCGGCCAGCGAATATCTGAATGCATTTACATGACTACAAACTCGAACCCTGTTTGTCCCACAGGGAAATTTGTCTGAGACGTTTAAATTTATGGGTTTTGAGGGTGACTGTCAACGGCAGCGCAAACCGACCATGTTTTGTTAAAGAAGTTCTCGTTAACATTTATCGAAGGATTTTGTCCCGGTGTTTGAATTTAACACTTTTGCTCTCGTTTTAGAATTTCCGTCGTCATTTTGAAATATATGCTACGCATAAATGTGATATTCACGATAAAATAAAATATCAGTAGTGTTCCAAATCAGAAAAGAGTTTTATTACCGTCCTTATACCGAATATAAACAGAAAAGAAAAGGGCACTTTCCGTAAGTGTTTTCTGATTGTATACAGAGTTTAGCTTTTATTGTTAAATAAGAATACAATTAAGTTGTTAGGAGGAGATGCCGAACGGGACACGAAACAACAACAACCGAACACAGCCCTCGGCTTATATGGAGTGTAGAAAAAGATGACATTTGTATCTTAGGTAGTATACAAATAACCTAAAAAAAAATGTGTAATTTTGTTAAGGAATTTGATAACTTTTGCATGAAGCATGAGACTGCGCTTACTGGGGACGTTGTGGTTTGGGGTGCCATAACAGTTGGAGGCAGGTCACCTGTAGTTTTTTTTCTGGCAGAAATACACTTAATTCAATATCTTATGCCCTATAGTAAGAGGCTGCAAGATCCAAGTTCTCAACCTAATAATGGCACAAAACATACCGCTGTAGTTGCTAACTACTACTGACAAGCTAATGTAACCTTCTTCCGTGGTAAGACTTTTTACTTATAATTTCATTCAAAATATTATCGATCGTGGTACAAATTATTCCAACTACTTCCCAAAATACAAATAAAATTTATTTTCATTTACTCGGTGTTGGCTACTTAAATAATCAACAAAATAAAAAAGTGGCCCATCTAAGCGCATAACAGTTCCCTAATATAGCGAAAATATTGGTTATATTATTCTGGAAAAAAATCAATTAAAAGTTGCATACATGAAGTTAAGTGATTGACCAAAATAATTTATTTGTTTTTCAAATTTTTAAAAAATTTTGCTTCTCTGTCATATGTAAAATGAATAAATACGCATCATAACACCTACATCAAATTTCAAGCATATGTTTTTGGACGGATTGTCTCGAGAACAGATAAGCGAAACATTAATATCCACAGAAAAAATATCTTAATTGTTCCTGCTCACAATAATCTCCTTCCCATTTTCATACAAAATATGTTTTGTAAATGGAAGATATTCTTGGACGATTTGTCGAATACAAGAGAAATCAGAAAATCAAAAATTATGTGTATGCTGCCACATGTGTCGCTCGAAATCGAGATTTTTTAATAATGAATGAAGTCATCTGCATGAACCTATTAATTCATTAATTAATATAAAAAATCAGTCTGTTCAGTTGATCATTGTGGCAGCATTGAAACTCGTACCTACGTTAGATTGTTTTCTTCTCTTTTACAGTTATACATACATACATACACACTATTTACTTAAAAAATAAATAAACTAACTGAGTACGTGTTAGCAAACCATTATTATTGTACTACAAACTGTGTTTTAGTCTGTGTAGCGTAAAAGATTAATAAGTCATGTCGATATTTTTCAAAATGGATTCTGAAAGCTTACACTTTAAATATTATTAAAAACTCATCAATAAAGTTGACGGAAAAGCATAGACGTTATTAATGGAGGAAATTGCTGCAAAAATGGCTGCAATATGCCGCGTCGCCGAAGAAGTGATTTAAATTTGATGCGAAAGAGATTATATGAAAGGAGCCTGACAGCATATATACACACACAACCGTTGCAGTAGGGCGAAAAAATCGCCTTAAATAAATAGGGAAGCAATGGAAGCGTTTTTGTTTAAATAAAACGAACTTTGTAACTTATGTCCCGACGTATGTTAACTAGTTATGCCATTTATTTTTAATATCATATTCACTGACGGTTGTATAGAAGTCAATGATTTCTGGCGGGCGATACTTAACGATATATTGATTGAGATTCTCATTGAGACACAATTGAATTACTTCCGGAAATTTTACGAGACCACGTTTATTTTTTGAAAAATTTCTCATTTCTACAACTCTACAATCAAAAATTAATCAAACAAATCTGTTTCATAAACATACACAAATATTGCTTTTTTGTTCATAACTCGAAAACTCGTGAAAATAGATGTACCATTGTTTGGTACCCTCAGATCGCAAATTAATTGCTCATTTAGGTGCCAATATAAAATATTTGGTGTTTTTTAAAATTTCCACGCAACACGGATTTTTATATCTTGCCAATTGGGCCTTATTGTACGCCATGTACACAATAAATTAATTCTCATACTACAATATGATAAAGCAATTTAATAGGAAACCGCAACCAAAAATTTAAGTGTTTGGCTGTACGGGTTGCGAAAAAAATTATTATTTTATGTAGGCTTGTTTGTTGCCAAATTTATTAAAAAGTATTTTTTATCTCCGTAAGTCATTTTCCATAAATGTCTAATAGGACACTCACCACTATATACACCTACTAAAATCGGTGGAAAGCAATTTTTTTGTTGTAAAATTAATGTGAAAACAAGAAAGGTTTCGTCTTAAATCACGATGACGTCACTTAGTGTTCTTTTCAAAAATATACTCAAAAATTAATGGTTGTAGAAAAAGTATGATATGCAGCACGCTGATGAAAATTCTGCGGTCACTCACACAAAAACGTTCCAAAGAATGGTTTAATGATGAGTGTAAGAAATGATGAGTAGGTAAAGAAAACGGAATGTTATTCAATTATATCAATACTTACTTTCAACGGCAATCAAAAACCTCAAATTGATCCTTACCTGAAAAAAAAAAAATAATGTTAAATATGTCAGCGAAACGCCAGAATTTTCTTGACACGTCTTTATATTGTATATGTGTCACCAAAACTTTGATCTTAACGCGTGATGTTGCGACTGACACGGGTTCATACACATGCATCAACTTCCGCAAGTAATCTGCTTTGAATGTAGTATGTTATTAACTTTTCCGCCAAAGCTATGTCACTTGCGCCTTTATCTTGCGAAATTCTCTTGGCAAGCTACTTAATTATGTATGCAAGACGTACTTTTTATTCACATATTTTACACCCAAATGATTTCGCCAAGATTTATTTGCATAAACATCCGAACATTGTATGAGGCCGGAGCATCCAAATTACCGTCAAGATTTAAAAGAGCTTTGTCCAAATTATTGAAGTGGCCGCTTAAATACATTTCCGACAACTCGATGCTTCAGGTGGCTCACAAATGAAAGTAAGTTATTGGATTTTCCGAGGCGTATTTGCAGTTTTCATTCTCATCCGATAAATCCAATATACCTATTCAATTTTAAAAGAATTACCCCACTAGAGGAATCCAGCTTGTAGAAGCAAATCGTCGTTCGGTATTTTTCGTGCAATCTCCAACTCGCAATATTTTATTACCACCATTGATAAAAAAAAAACAATTTAATAAATCACGTACACTTTTCCAAACTTTTCACAGAACTCAATATACGCAATCAATAGACTAGAGCTTCACGACGTTGAAAGTGCAATTCCTGACTTAGTGACAAGTGCTTTTTGTATAGACCTGAATATTGAGTCGAAGAACAAACAGAACGACGATCGGCTATTTTTAATTTCAACAAAAAATGGAAACTTCATGAGAGCGCCATAAATATAACAAACATAAAATAAGCAAATATAATATATTATTATCTGCAACGAATTATGCGGTAAATCTTTTAAAAATACTATATATAATACATATTTATTAAAAATGTTAAAAGCAGATTTTTTTTAATAGAACCCATTATAAAAGCATCCGCTTATCAAAATAGTTAAGTTAGAAGTATAACTAATTATTTTCAAAATCAACTTACTGCTTAAGCGAGTCAAGCACGCAAATATGCATATGCAGTATATTAAAAATGGTCGAAGAAGTGTATAATATGTATAGAAATAATGTAGGCAAGCTATTAGACTATTCGATTGTGTAGGTATGTAGGTATTAACAAAAAAACTCATTTTCTCATACTTTAGAGAGACCCTGTACCAAAATAAAAAAGCTTTTGCAAGGACACATTTTCAATATCAAGTAGGAAAAATTAGTTTCTGATGCCGATACGAACTTATATAAGGCTGTATACACCAAATTTAGAAATGGTGTGTTGAAAAACTTGCAATATATGATACTCAGCGTTAATCGCCCTAAGTAGTAGCGACTGTGGTGCCAGATTGCCTAGCAGTTCATCCTTAGGATCCGAACTTGCCCGAAACGCCACACAAGGCGATATCGATAAATTTGCAGCGACGTCAAGATTTATATTCTCAATAGAAAACGTGGATTACATACCATGAACAGTGTATTTTACGCTCCTAGAGATTTACTATCTGTTACAAAAGGAAGTAAGGGAACTAGTATTACTATCCCTTTCGCTTTAACTTTTTTGTGGGGATAAATTTAAATGGTCGGTCAATCTTGGGATCCTTCGGGTCCCGCGCCATTTTATATAACAAATAATATTAAGGCTGTAAAGTTTAAAAACCGATTTAATACGTTAATGAGTTTCTTTGTCCAGTCCATTTTAACGCAAGACAGATCAAAATTTTATAGTTGCATTTGTAAAGTCGAAGTTAGTATTTATTTTCTTATTCGCTTTACTTTTGAACAAATGCATTCATTAACAGAGAAATCAAACAAATCAAAATTATAGTTAAACAAAACAATAGTACAAACTAAACTAAGTTAGGGGCAGTTAATACACTTACAACGACTAGAAATTACAGAGCTTATAGGAACGTTTAAGTGTTTTTAGAAAGCTCCAGTACACTGTGAACTAATTCATGGAGAAATATTACTAATTATTTCATTACGTAACTTTTAATTAATAATTAACATTACAATTGGGGATACATTCTACCAAAAAAAATTAAAAAAAAAAAACAATTTTTAACACTTTGGGAGGTTATCACCAACTTTATTCGGAAACTAGTTTAGCGGCCCCAAACAAAACTAATTTCATTCACGAAATTTCAGCAGATCGGGGCTAATTAAAAGCACGAACCGCACTCTTTAAATATTTTAGAAGCTTACACGCGATACGAGCTGCAAATGAAAGTGGTTCAACACCCATGCTCTTCGAGAAATTTTCAAAATTTCCGCGACACTTGCCAAACTCTTCTCTTGTCGTCGAAATACGCGCAGCGAAGATGCAATTTCTTCCAATTTTAATAAGTTGTAAACTCTCGAACGATTTACGCTTCCATTATTAAGAAAGTAATCATGAGATTAGTTTCAAAGTGTCGCCCAGGAAACTGGTCCATTAATTAAGATGTTCTTGTCGAAGTTAAGTTGTTGACTCGGAGGGAAGAATAGCGAGAAGTTTGGAACGCTGAATCAATATTAGGTTGTGTGCGTGCAACTGTCCCGATAGATAATTTGTTCGTCAGATTGGATATTTATCACGCCAGACAAATCAGCAACTCGGTTACGCCGTTATTGCCAAATTACTATCTAATTAGATACCCACCTCAAAAATAAACTAATCCTATTGAACATGATATACATATCATTTAAACGGGGTTTTAATTGTATTCCAGAATATTTTGTTAAATACAAATGGTTCCATTCGGAAAAACGAATTGTTCGTCATTCTTATGTCTCACGGAACTGTTGCCATGGGATTCTCGTAAATTACATCCGAAATGTTCGTTTTCTAAGAATCTAAACATCGCAATTCTTGACATTAACGTTTACTAGGATGTAGAAAAAACAATTAGAGAACAATACCGAGGAGGAAAATGTAGAAATAGACAGGGAGGTCCCTTTCATCGCTGAAAATAGTTTAGATTGCTTATGTAAACGAGCAAACCTTAAGAAAGATCCTATTTCACATAACCCGCCGTCCACTTGGAATCACCCTATATAAAAGGTGAAGAAAACCTTGCGAGGACCGAGCCAAGTATCAACCAATTCAGTTTCTAATCTCGAGGAGTATCGCAACATGTAAATAAAAAAAAGGAAATATCTGGGAAAACGAGGCCCGAATATAACCCTCGCCGTGTTCCAATATGGCGCACGAGTTGAACAATCAAACGCATCCTAACGGCAATACCCGCTATAAAATTCGACATATATTTTAACGTACCGTAGCGGAAAATCTTTATATGTATTCGGAGGGAAGGAGATCCGCGCATACCAATTACATTCAAAGTGTAGATAAAATGGTTTTAATATGCCTTCAATCGAACTGACACATACACAGACACATACCATTACAATTTTCAATTTCTTCCATTCGATATTGCATAGATGCCGCTTTCAATCGAAATTCTATGGCGAATTTCTCCACCGTCGGCTATTCGGCTGATGTTTATATGCAAGGAGCAGTCATTTATTAAATTTTTCAAGTTTTCCGAAAACGTAATGCGCGAATCCAAATTTAATTTTAAATTTCGATGGAGGAGCGTGTTTTATTAAAACCGACTCTGTTAAATTGAATGTTTTATTACTTCTACTCTGTATTATCTGTCGCCTTATTAAATTCAGATGCGGCGGCGTCATGCGCCACATTTTTAACATTAACGGTTTGGGCAATCACCTCAAGTAAATTTTCATTGAAAGAATAAAGTTGAATCACTAAATAGGCGATAGACGATCTGTAAGTAAGGGTAAGTCAACGTAAGTTCATCATCTCATTGGTTTCAAAAGTTATGATAAAATGGTAAATACAAAATTTGTAAAGATTGTTAGGATGCACAATTAAAAAAAAGCGTGACTAATAACACATACCTTTTTTTAAATGGAAAACCCTAGTTTTAAATTTTGTTTTGAATATGTTTTGAAATTATTATTTTTTATTAATAATAACACAGACGTAAACCTAATAGTTTTACCAATATTTTAATTTATCTAAGAAAATACTAGTTTTCACACAAAAATTACGGTAACGTCATTATTTTTAGGTTCAAAACAAAGGAATGCCTATATTTGGATCATTTTAAATCAAAAAATCTCGATTTTCTTAAACGTCCCACCATATATATTAGTACTTTTTCTGAAAAATGTTACAAAAATCTACAACTTCTATTAAGTATCATCATATATTTAATACTTTGCGAATTATTTTATATATTTACCCTTCTCGCTAAGACTGATTCTATAATATTAATTAGTTGGCCATGACAAAATGATTACCCAAAAGGGCTCTGTTAAGATTAAAATATGAATACGAAAAAGAACTTTGTTGGAGCCGTACCTATTACTACAAATTAACTTATCTTATTTTTAATTATTATTATGGCGCAATCAATGTTCAAAAATATACCCTTCTCCTTAGATACAAATGTTTAGTTTTTTTTTTGACGTATTGTTTAAAATTTCTCGAACTTTTCCAATCTGCTGAAACCACATTTATCGAATCTCAATATTATCAACTTCTTGAAGATGTTGAGGTAAAAAATTGAAGAATTCTAAAAAGAATTCAAATCAAAATGTTTATTTGTCACGGCTTTTTCAACCACCTTGCATAGTTTAAAAGAATTTTAAATTGCGCATCCTAGCAATTTTTACTACTTTTGTAGTTACCATTTTCTCATAACTTTTGAAACCAATGAGACAATCAACTTTGCTCTATCGTTGACTTACTCTGAACATTTTCTCTTAATCGACCTTTATTACCTTCATAACATTTTATCTTTTTCACCGACATTCGCTTATCCAACATTACTTATGGAAAATTGAGAGCGGCACCTCTTGCAACCCACACTTTCTTTATGGACAAAATTCACAACAATGGCTGTAATGACAGAATTGATCACAAGTCATATGGAATTTGGTTCATTTATTATTAAATAAATTAATAAATTAATAATAAGTTACATTTACTGAGTAACTACAAATTGGACTAACCAACCGTATAGACATAGATATCATACAGATAGGTGGAAACTTGTTTAAGAAACTTTAATTTTTAAGTTTTTTGGTCTTAATAGATACTATTTGTTGGCAGATGTAGATGGATTATACCGTGAAGGATAACAACGTTAAACTTTAATGGACATTTCGACAATAATACAATTACACAGACAGATGCAAACTTTGCCATTTATGAAAGTCAAAGTCAGAGTGGTTCGGGATTGGCCAACGACAAGCCCGATCTTAAGGTTGACGTTTGGAGCTGAGACAGATAAGTCGAAGATACAGGGTTAACGTTGTAAGTTCAAACTTTACAACGCGAGTTCCAAGTCAACACCAAACAAAAATTTAATATAGATTGCAGTTTATTTGAGTGAATTTGCAGAAATGTTGTAATGTTGTCACTTGCTATATGCTATTTCCAATTTGCCGAAAGGACTATTTTAAAATCAAATATTAACTTCGTAGTTCCATTGCGAAAAAAATTGAAATAGTAATCTGGAATCTCATCGAGAATTGATATTGAAGAGCCTGAAGGCCAATGCAGCAGCAACTAGAAAGGACATTTTCTAGCTGCATAAGAGATCTGCAACAAGCATTAAAAAAGCAAAAAAAAATGGTTCATCCTATGAATATTTAACAATTCTCTTCACGTTAATAAAACTAAAGTCTACCTCCATAGTTCATTGTGAATATAAATTGTAAGCAATACACAAAGACAGAAGCGAACGTCTTCTATTATTATTGTTCTTTACGTTCAACAGGCCTCGCCGTAAACCATTAAACCACAAAATATAATGAATTTTATTGTTGATAAGAAAATATTTTAGTTAGACTATTTAATTATGATTTTTTTCGGCAAGTTCTTTTTTGGGAGCTCTGCAGAACTGCAATGCATATGCACCAACCAATTAAACTATTGTATAAACACAATTTTTGTAAATTTCGCAACTCTATCATTACATCGTAGATCAGATTTCGAAATGAACTCGTGCATCGTAAGCGAGCTGGATATCTAACCGTTAAGACTCCCTTTGGCCTGAATGTCCGGGATGCCGACTAGTCCCAAGACACGAGAATTCCAAGCGTTCATAATTATAAAGGAAACATCCACTGACAATAATTATGTTGTCACCTAAAAGTCACTTCCTCAAAGATATGGTTGAAAACCAAGGAAGGCTACTTGGTCGTGGGTACTTGATAGTTGCTTTTTTCATAAATCGTAAAGAAATGGATACTATTTCTCATATAAAAAACTGGACGATATGAAAACGGACGCGACGGTCGGTCTACGTTCGCGCATCTAAATCAAGCCCCACGGAAAAACACCGTTCGACATCAAACAGAGCGAATTTATATTCGACCGTCCGAAAGCGAAGTGCATATTTCTGTAAATCCGTAAATGATAATTGGCGTTTCTCATAAATCTGGCACGTACCGTATCGTTAGCGTTTTCAGGATCTGGATTGTTTGAAAACAATCGGGCCGTAAAATATGGAAAAGCGGGTCACGGTTTTTCCTACCATTAATTCAATTTCATCTGACGTTGCCAAGTTGTTTGGCATTTTTTGTTCCATTTCGACGATTGTGTGTCGCTCGTCGCTGCGACGGAGCAGCGCGAATTCACCGGGAAATTTAAGACGAAAGGGTTAACTCGGCTGGCCTTCGTTCCTTTTTGTCCCACCTCGAACGTTTAGCGGCGTTCGTCCTTTTTCTCGTAGGGGGTTTAAAATGGAATTTTAGTCTTATAACTTGACTATTACCGCAGTCCGCATAAACAAAATCTTAACCCAATGAAATTTATCCATTAACGAAAGTTCACTCTCCTCCTTACACGTTTAGCTATAAAAAGAGTTCCAGTTAAAGTTAAATGTCTATTTAATAAGTTGAAATCACACGCAAACTACTATTAGTATCCTCAGCTCCATCTGCAAATTACTCGAATTTGCTGAGATTCATAGTCAATATGGCTTCATTCCTGAAAGGACAGATCCCAATCTTTTGTTGTATAATGATATTTTTGCGATACTTTGGAAGTGGAGTGCGTTATTTATACCGACTTTTCCCAAACGTTCTTTCTCCAAAAAACGCCACATTTTTGCTGTATCACCCACATTTATGAAATTAAATGCGATTTTGCAACACTGGATAATATTAGATTTCTCTACCAAGCAACAGAGTTGGAGCAGAAGTGTTAATACAGCGTTGTAACCTACCAACCATACGCAGTTTGGTTGTATTGGTCGTCGTGGTACTGTGTTCGCGGATGTCGTCATTGTTGCGTATTTCTAATCCAAATCAAAATAACTTTTGTTATATCTGAGGCTAGTTATGTCGTAGAAAAGCAAAAGCAAAGTATAACATATTTTGTGAAAAATGTATACCACGCTTATTTTGCTATAAAAAATGGCTCCTCATACTGTTTGTTCCGTTTGCGTTGAAGCATTGGGAAAATGGCAAAAAGCTTTGGTGTTAATATGGTACGACAAGAGTCTAGGCATCACAGTAATCACTGCTATTTTTGTTCGTGTAATATTTAACGATTCAACCGAAAAAATAAGAAACAAATTGTGTATTCCAATCTTGACTCTATTATTCGACTAGTTCCTTATAGACCAGATTCCTAAGGCCCCAAAAGAACTAGAACACGTCATATCGTCTGAATCAGAGGAATCTTCCAACCCAGATGACTGAGATTTCAGAATCAAATGATATAATTAGAGATTTGCACCTTCCAAAGGATACATCCGAATTTTTAGTGTTCAGACTCCGTGACGAGCATTTATTGGCACATGGCGTCACATCGAGCTTTTACCGGGATCGCGAAAAAGGATTATGTCAATATTTTGCTCCGGAAATACCACCAGTGGATTGCAAGAATATTCCTGTCTTACTTTAAAAATTAGGAAATGTGCCGTATATAAAAGAAGAATGGCGCTTATTTATTGACTCAAGAAGGAGTAGTTTAAAAAGTGTTTTATTGCACAGTGGTAACAAACTGACCTCGGTTCCCGTTGCACATTCGGTACATTTAAAAGAAACGTATGAAAATTTAGGACTCCCTTTGAAAAAAATAAACTATCAAAAACATCAGTGGATGCTTTGACCTTAAAGTGATGTGCATGATGCTAGGACAAGGTTATACAAAATTTCCATGCTTTATTTGTGAGTTGGATAGTCGGGCATTGCACTCAAATACATTGCATTAAGAGATAACTTTAGTTGAAGCAGTTAGCGAAGAACAGTGAGAGATGTTTCACCAGGACATTAAGGAAATGGAACGGCGATACCAAGGCAGATGGAGCATAACGATGATGGCGGACTACTGCTGGTTGTTAAAACGGGATTTGCCCTTAAAAACACACAGCCGAATTTCCGGACAAAGCAGCTTTCTGGTAAAAAGACCAAGATTTCACTGAAAAAAGTAGAGTAACAATTTTTTTTCAATTTTTTTAACTAGGATTCCACTTTTTCACATATCGTTTTGTTTTTTTCTCTCTTTAAAATTTGCAAAAAAACCTTGCGTGATATAAATAAATGCGTAGAATTTTCGAAATGACCTACCAAAATTATAGAAAACCAGTTTTCAAAATAAAAACAGCTGTTAAAAAATTTAATTTTCTATATTTGCATAATTGATCATTGAGCGAAAGTTAGCTTGATACTGAACATCTAAAGTTGTCTGATTAATGGACTGGGGCTGTAGCTGTATAATGGAGAAATCATTTTGGAGACAAAATGTGATTAAGCTTTTCACAGACTCCAATTACAAGGCATTTTACAGGGATCAAATATGGCTACTGATAACTTTTAACAATTTATAACTAAGGTTATAAATAAATATCTGCGTGCACACGAATTCGGTTACTTGTCCGAGAAATTTCCAAGACGTAAAGTAAAAAAAAATCGAGGATTACTTTAAAAGGTGTCAATTACACACATCGATACTCCCGATTTTCGAATCGTTGAATTGAAGATTAACAGAATGAATCAGAGATTTTTCTAAGCTTCCATGCCTATCCCGGAATTTATCTCACACTCTAGTTCCGTCTCAATAATAATTGACCTTTGAGTTTTCGATTTATATATCCCGTTGCCTTTGAGTAAAATTTTACGAGCTGCGTATAGATGGAAAAGCATCGGCGCACCTCTTAAATCTGCATTAGAAAATAATTCTTCCGGCGACGGGCAGTAAATAAATCTTCGGAAATATATAAGCATTCTGAAAAGCGAACCGTTGTAAGAAGATTTAGGTATACGCCACGGAGCAACGTAGCGCCCGCCGCAAAATATATTTTCTTTTGGGGGACCGCCCGGGACCCGAGTGTATCGACTCGCCTGGCCGTCAAAGATATTTTCGAAATTTATAAATATAAATTTGATAGAGACGTCGAACGAAACGAAATTTCAATTGGAGCGGACTTGCGGGCGCTTTCAATATCAATTACTGGATTTGCGAATACAGAGTGTTTAAATAAACAAATGGTCTTTTATTTAATTTTTGTTTAAAACATCGCACAGAAGATTGCAATATTCTCATTAATGTGAGAGATTACGAAAAAAAAAACAAAATTGTTTATTATTTCTCAAGAGGGGCCGACAAATCACCACAATTTTTAAAACAGGAAAGGGGGCAGAACTCCCTATGTGGAAATGGAATTTGGCTACGAACTTAGGTTTCTGGATATGTTTCAACTTTAGAATTTTCACTTTTTTCGGAAGCGGAAATTCTTACTGCTCTTATAATTAAATTAGCTTTTCTTTTCCGGGTATTACGCAATTAATCAACATAATCACATAAGACTGAAGCAAATTTCACCCATATCGGAAATCGTGATGTGGTTGTGCCCTGAAAAAGAAACGTATAAAATTTCGGACCACAGGCACCGTAAAGAATATTAAACCCGGCCTTAAGAAATAGTGCACAATGGAGTCGAATACTTGGCCTGGCCTGGAATTTATAGGTCATATTGCACTATAATGTTTCACTCATCTGAACCTTATAAGGATAAAAGCTTTTGAAGCAAAAGACGATTAATTCCGCGATTATACGCTGCACTATGTAAAACGCTGTATCGAAATCCAATCTAGAGCATCCATTCAAGGGTAGATGGACGAGACATGTTTCAAATCTTTTTCCTCATATATTTGTAAAAAATTTATTTTAATTTAATTTAAATTACTAGCAAGGATTACGTATCAAGTGCAGAAAAGTGAAATCTTCTCATGCTTCAATCCTGTACTATAAATACTATATTTTTAACTGTTTTAGAATGGACACAAGATTTTCAAACGAAATAATATTTGGGATTTGTAAGAGTGTATTATGGTTACGTTTTTATTGTGCACGTCCTCCTAAAAGTGCCAAAAGCATCGAACTTGTGTGTGTGTAGCTTAAATTTTGTCAAAATTTACTTTTGATTTTGGTTATGATTGATCAAGTTCATGGTCCATGGTTGCCAGTTGGTCTAAAAATTAAATAAATTCCTTTTTCCTACTCCCTTCTGTTATACGCCGATTTAGCATGAAGAAGGGGTTATTTTAAAACGTCATGTCAGTAAATGTATTCCTAATGGTCGTAGAAAAAGCATAGTATGCCACACGTTTAGAAAAACATTTTAAATCACTCATAACTCAAATGCTGTTTAAGACACTTTTTCCATGATATATGATGTGTTGGACTGTTTTTTCTTCGGTATTGTTCAATCTGCTGCTTAGGTTAACTGAACGTAAATTTATATTATTTATACTAATCTTGATGACCAGTCATAATTCGTATTGTATAGTAGTCGGTTATATTCCCTTCTGATAAAGCCCTAAATTTTACTAAATATTCGAATCAATCCACCGCGTTAATAAATATAAAGCAGCATATATTCCCGAATGTTCTAAATTTATGTGGGCCCATTCGTTGAACTCAATTGTATTTTCCGGGGAAATATTCGGTGTCCGGTAAAAACATAAGTGACTGCGAAACATCGTTGGGACCCAATTGATAAAATAAAAGCGATCTGAAGTCCCTGCTTACAAATTTATTGGCGACATTAAAACCGGATATTTTTATAGGTGCCGTAAAAATATTTCTGTTTTATAGGGGACCATAAACGATTTGTCCTGCAAATTTGTATGGAACTTGACAAACAAGGAAAACGCGGGTTGGCTTTTATTTATTATTATTACTAAAAAAACTGTAAATTAAAATTTTAATAGACGAATCTTTCTTTTTTTTATCTTTTATTTCACCTTAAAATACAGTTCCAATAGGCATGATAAAAACTTCCTTTAAAGCTTAAGTCAGACATTATTTTTTATTTTAAATACACCGGCATATGGGGTACTCAGTCAAAGAACACTGAAAAGTTTGGGCAATTCTTATTGCAGTGATATACCGGAATAACAAGTTTAATAAAAGCCGTTTTAGTAACGAGTTTACAGCGCGAGGGATTAATAACTGAGTTACTGAAGAAATTCATAATCGCGTTGCATACAACAATTTTTCTAAAACCACTAATTTTTCGGTGAATTTTTGCAAAACAGTAAGAATAAGTGACACGCAAACTGACAGAACTGATAAAAATCTGACCGCTCCAAAATCCCTGACATGTCTGACATCGCTGGCAACAGCCGGGAACCACGCTGATGCATGGAAACAATTTTAACGAAAGTTTATTACTGCGAGTTCAAAATTATAAACAACTATATGATTTAAATGATAGATATTACAAGTAAGGAAGAAATATGGTATGTTCCATGAATCCACACAGCTCATCTACACTTTCTTCGCTTTCGAACTTTTTTTATCAGCACAATGCCTCTTGAAGGCATATTCCCAACTGATTTTTAATTCCTCCGTAAAGCGCCTTCCATACCTTTCTTAAAGTGCGCATATCTTATAATTGAGTAAAAATTGAGTTTTGTGGGAAGAAAATAGGTAATTATTTTGTAACTTCTCTTAAAAAACGCAATTCAAAGGCTGGTCAGCTGATTATAATAAAGCAGAAAATTAAGCCTGGAAAGTAACTAAAACTATTTAGCTATTAGTTTTAGTTAGCGGATTTTGCTTTAAAAAGCACTCTCCCTACTGAAAATACTCTACCTACTCTAAAGCACTTAATTATATGACATATCAAACAAATAAACGCCATGTACTTTGCAGCAAAGATGCCTAAGAAATTGTTTTTAATCTTCTGCACCGTATACGATATAATAAGGTGATTTATTGGTATCTATAGTAAATTTCAATTTCAGGAACTAGTGGAGATTTGGTAAACCAGAACCAGAACCAGCCTCTTAACACCGAAATACCCGATCACTTTCAAAACAAAGAAAAATGCGTACAGATATTTGCGACACAATTACAATAAAAACAAAAATAGAGCTCGCATTCCCTTTTCAGTGGTATCGGTGGTGTAGTCAGTTTTATTACACAAAATTGACCCGTTTCGTTTGAGTTAATAAAGCACGAAGATAGGGAAAAAGCGGCCATTAAATGTGCTCCGCGGAATGTAAATGTAGTGTTATAATGAATACTATAGGCGCAAGATAAGACGAAAAAACTTTAATAAAGCCGTTTCTGCCAATAAAATTTGTTTTCGTTGCAATTTGACTCGTTCGGGAGATTAATCAAATCTTTTCGAATTTTATGGGCGAGATTACTTCCGGGAAAGGAGTATAATAAAATTGTTACAAAGTTTCAGGCGCGTCTCGTCTATTTGACGTTGCATCGGACTTAAACCCGAGTTTGTCTAATTAAATTTTCTAGCGTAGAAGTGAACTCGCGTTCCTAAAGCCCTCTCCCAAAAAACTCCCTATACAACGAAAACAATTTACGATACAGAGTGTCTCAAATTTCAATTTGATGCGAATAAATAGAAAGATAATTTTTTAACATAAATTATATGAAAGTATATGAAAATATTATTAGTCTAATACTAAATAGTTTTTTTCTTCTCCCCACTCTAAAATAGCCAATAAAACTCTATTTTCTAGATAACTTGATACACACTAAACTTAAAATATCACGTCTAATCAATCCTTTACTTAAAAGTAATTTTTTTAAATCTGTTTTTTAAACACATAAGATACCAGTCTCGTTCTTTTTATTTTTTTTTTAATAAAGTACAGATATGTAATACCTGTCTTTCTCAAAACTAAAATATTTTCAGATGCAGATAAGAAGACAAACACATCACAAACATCAAAAGAATGTGAGAATTCAATAGCTGCTTGGCTAAAAAGAACTACTTTCACCAAGGAATGACACAAAACCTGTCAAATATTACTTATTCTTTTTTCAAAGAAACTTCCACACGCTACTGTAATGCTGTTTACAAAACTTCTGGAAACCGACGTAGGAGGAAACCAGAAGTTTTGTAAAAAGCATTAGTTATTCTTTTAGAGTTTAGTATCTTACTCTACATTTAAGATACTTTAGGTTAGGTTGTTCTATATTTTTGCTATATTATATGCCTACAATAGAAAAAAATCAGATGTGTATAAAATGTGTTTTATTAATGGTATCAATCGGCAGTCCTTCACTTTTACCATAAAAAGCAAAATTGAAGATTAAATATTAATTGCAAAAAACTTGTGCGTTTCAAATATCGCCTGCCATTTTAGTGACGACTTCACCAACCATACCCAATAGGTTAATTCTATCACACGCGAGTATCAAATATTCTGAGAGAATGTTTGTAGTCGTACAAAGTGGACTACTGGACATTACCTTTCCAGTATTTCTCATAGGCTGTTGGAAATAACCTAATAAGAAGGTATGGATATAAGAAAGTGACCAATTGCTTTTAAATGGGATTATCCAAGGGTGGTCATTAACATATAATGTAATAAGATTATTACCTAAAGTTTCGGAATTTAAATTCAGGTAAAATTGTGGTCCGTAACAGAAAATAATGTTATAGCTACCTGTGTTTAATATTATTTGGTTTGGTATACTACTTAATTTAACACTATTCTATTGAGACTAAGGAAGTTATAAACAATGTTTATTTGACTCTTATTGAACGTGGTGTCAGCAAGCAAGCATCTTTAGAAGAAACGGCCACATTGACGAAAATTCCAACATCAACTGGCGACTGGAAGATCTAGAAAAAATTACGATTTACAAAGAACAACAAAAGCCAATTATTTACTTTGATGAAATCTGGTTCAACCCCAGAAAAGGATTGGGTTGACTCAACTGATAAGTGTAAAATAAACGCGCATCACTGTCTATTTAATCCCCTTGAACATGTTTGGCACCAACTGAAATCTGCCATTCGTGATAACAATGTTTTTCCCCGTGTTAACTCCCCAAACTTATACAAACCGAGTTTTTAACATCCCTCCACGAAGTTGGACAAATTCTGTTAAACATATAGAAAAAGCAGAACAATCGTATTTCCATATTGCAAATAATATAGAACAAATAATAATTAGAACAGGCGATGATAGCGATAGCGATATTGATATATTATGTGAATAATATTAAGCAATTTAAGTAGGTAATAAAAATAATTTGTAATTTTATTTTAGATTTAGACATCAATACATACATAAATAAATAAATATTGTTTAGTATCTTTCCTTACAAAACCCCAAATAATTACATTCTAAGCAAAGTACAGACCTGTTTGGCCATATTTCATTCTTACAGCTCGCCCGGGTCTTTCCTTAATTCGTATCAGTTAGTCACTTTCTTATATCTATGAACAGATTTTATATCTATATAAGATCTTATATCCTCACAGTTGGATATACTCTAACGACGACTAGTATAACTGGATATCCTTGGTATGTCCTAACAGACATCCTACGGATATCCATATCTGATATACTGTGGACGTTCCCATTGGTAACATCATATATCCTTGAGATGTCTTAAATATGTCCCTTTGCTGAAGCAGTATGTCAGTAGGATATACGCTATGTCCCGTCAGATATCCCGAGGATGTTTTACGGACGTCCTTGTGCTATTTGGGAATACTCTAAACTAGTATTATGTTATTTCTTTGTCCTCGTTGTATTTTACACAGTTTTAGAAATCCAAAATCTCCAAAAAATATTTCTTGATCATCTTATTTTTACAAAATAAACATAATTAGTGCAGAATTTGCAGGAAAATAAGCCACAAGAAAACAAAACAACCTACATCAAATTAGTAATCAGTACAAGACTGTTTGCATCCACAACACGATAAACCTTTATATATATACGAAAACCTATATGAAAGCTGAGTAATTTTGCACTGTTGTCCCAGACACGTTCAGAAAAGGGATGATACGTAACTCTAAAGGCAAATAAATGGGATAATATTGACATCCACAACATACAAATGAGTTTTCGTTGGGACAATTACCTAAAAGCAAACTGGCTTTAAGTTTTTTATAAATTTGGAAAATGGAGGACAAAATCCCACTGTTTCATTTTTATATATATTTTGATATATTTATTTATATTCGGTTAAACTGAAGATTGTTTTCATCGTGGCTAATCAAAAAAGAACGGCAATCTTAAAATTAAATAAAATTAAATAATCCATCAGGCAAAGGCAGAACGCGTCGCAGGCGGTCGGAGAACCACAATTGTCAGACAACTTCTAATTTGGGAAACTTTCGAATTAAACGTGCACGCCGTACAAAGAGTAAAATTGCAAATTGGCAACGCCTTCCGATTCAAACTATGCCGAAGTCTTCGCAATTTGGCCCGAGCGCTCCATTTAAGACACTGATGTCACTAGCGGCGTCACGATGGAGAGCTATTGAGCTATTGAACTCATTTATGCACCACCACTTAAATTCTCCGTTTCCACTTAAGGGGAAGCACGAACCGATTGCGTATTGCGATCACGGATAGGATTTTGGAATAGGATTTTCAATAATATTAGATGTACTTACTAAAAGCAAAGGAAATTATGGCTTCGGTACTAATGAGACATAAAGCATAGTATTGTAATCAGAAGAACGATAAGTAAGCAAAGTAGTCACTTTGCTCTCCAAGAAATCCAACATTGCCTGTATATCATTATTTTGAAGGAAAATTTATTAAGAACAATAATAATGCCATTAAAGAAAACAAAATAAAATGTCTCATAAGCAAGAACTATTCTAAAAGTGAGTATAGGATAAAACGTAAAGAATTTCAGAAGTTAGTAAAGTCATATTTTTAATAAAGTAGTACCGGCCTCAAATAAAAATAATGGATAAATGCGAACAGTTAAACCACCTGCAAATTGCATAACTAAAATTACACAAATAAAACGGAAATTACACACTCGTCGGGGGAATTAAATTCGGAATTATTCACTGAGAAACTGGGGTAGTAAATTTCTAAACGACTTACCATTATGTAAATTCGAGAGCATGTGCCGAATGCCCAGACAGACCCCGTATGTGCCCTCATTGGTCGAGTTGAAGTCAATAAAATTTGATGTCCTTTAAAAGTATGTCGTAAACACGTGTCACGAGGAAGTGGCTTGGATACCAACGCCCAAAAGAATAACTCGTTTTTCAACACTCCAAACAGGATGACACTTAAAATTTGAATAATCTTTGGTTACTATCTAACCAAAACTAACCAAAACCAGTAATTTATTGAAACAACTAAGCAAATGCAACAAATTGCTGTTGATTGAAGACAAGAATTATTCTACAAGATGTTCCTTAATACTTGAGCGGATAATGATGAATGAATTTTAAGAAAAAACTTTCATATGACGGTAGTTTTCAGGGAAAAAAATGTTTTGATAAATGCATTCTGTGCGTCAAGAGGAATTTTCAGGTGCACAGTACTTTTTTTTTCTATCCATTCCATATTTTTTGAGGAAAAAAAACTGGTCCGCTACTTACATTTTTTTGGGTGAATATTTTTCCTGGATAGTTTCATTTTTCTTGTGAGATTTACCGTTCTTGAATAAAATAATCGAAACAAAATAAATACTACATTTTCGAGCACTGACTGAGAAATGACAAATTTTAGAAAGATTTGGTGCTATATCGTATTGCACGAGCACAGACATTTCCAACAGACGTTCCTCATCGTTGAACTTATGTCAGTGATATCTTCAGAATATTGCAATAAATTAGAGATTTTAGAGCTTCTTATCCTTTCGAAACATTGTCTGTCTAATGGATGCTCATTTCGCAGGTCTAAAGCATATCAGCATGGACAAAACAACAGACACTTCATAAATTTGTTTTTATGGCGCGTACATTTTATAGTTTTCGTGGTAGTCATCGTCACTGCCGCTGCAGTAAATTTAATTTGATATCGCGAATGCAACGGCGAAAGCGTTTTGCCGTATTTATTGTTTCCCAGCTAGATCTGGCAGCGCCGCGCAATTCTCTAGTTTTCCAACTGTAATTTGCCTTTCCGGACCGGATCTTCGAGCTTGGAAATAGACGAGATGGTGCCGGATATCCGACAGTTATTAAGAGCGTCGAAACGATGGATTCCTTTTTGTTATTATGTACATTCCGAATAGTTTTACATTTATTGCGGACGGCGACGTCCATTCACTAACGACCGCGCATAAATCTGTCCTTCCGATATCAAGCACCAAATTCTATTCGATAAGTGATCCGAGAGGTTTCTTTCTGATAATTGCAGCTCGGTGGCGATGAACGCACATGAAAAGATATAACAGATCACATTTTATGTTCTAACATACAGGAAATCTAATAATATGCATATAAATGCGAGAATTACAGGAGACAAATAGCGAGTAAATCTAGGGTGCACCTTTTTTTCTTCAATTTCAAATTTTAAGTATGGCTGAAGATATCCATTTACTTGAAAAAAAAAACACTTCTTGTATAATCAATAGCGGAGTCATTGGCAAGGTTTTATTAATTATTTTAAGTAAGCAATCTATAACAAAACAAAATAATTTCAAAAGTAATGTTTTTTAAAAATTCCATTTAAATTTTCTGGATATTTTCACTGTATAAAAACCTGTTTTAATTAAATTTTAAATAGAAACATTTAGACTATAAGATTTAGGATTTATTGTTTGTCGCGGATGTTCCGGCCTGGTGACACACTGCGACACACTCCCAAGTATTCACTCTCGCAACAGATCAGCCCTCACAGAAAGTCCACTATACTGTGAGGGAGTAATTTGTTCAGATCCTCAAGAATGATGATTTCGGCCCCCAGTATATCTGCTTAGGATCCATACTCCAGGTTTTACAACAAACCCTCCGGCATGTCCAGAGCGATCCCTCCGCTTTACGTATTATCTTGTCTAAGCAATAGTTCCAGTTTAGCGTTTTTAGTGTATTCCATTTTTATTACACAAAATGTTATGAAAATTCTTTGGATCATTTTTTTGACAGCAGAAAATCGCCGAACACACAAAACACGACTAAAAAAAACGTACAAACTGGTTGAAACTGCGAACATATGTTAGGGACATGAGTACAAACATAAGAAAAAGAAATATCGAAGATTGAATGTACGTAGCTTGTCCAATTACAAAGGTCACCTTACTTTTTGAACAGACCTCGTAAATGTCAAGTTATGATATATCGTTGAAAAACTTAAACTTCACCACTCTCATTCAACCATGTGCACACAATTTAAAAAAAATATCTATTGACGTAAATTATCTTGTTGAAATGCAGTATATAAAACTTAAATTCAATAAATAAGTTAAGAGAAAGTTATTCCAATATCAGTATTTAAATACTACTTAAGTTGTGCAAGCGAAAATTAAAGTGAAACAAATTATAAAATATTTGCGATGTTATACAGAGTGACTGAAAATGGTGGTGGTTGTAATTCAAATAAAAAAATACTTTAGGTATGTTTGAGATGAAAAATACTTTTGATAACCTAACATAATAAAACATCAAATTTGAAAAAAATAAATAAATTTTCAAAATAGAACAAATGCGGATCTCAAATTCTGTTTCAAGTGTATCTAAAACGCTTAATATGATGGATCGTTACACACATCACAAACATTAAACAACAATGCATATTATGAGACCAAACACACCCTCGATTCCGACGAGTAATCATTTGCTATCTCAGCGTATTCAATACCAGTTCGAATCATATCCCTTGTTTGCGGTAGAGGCAGTGGCGTTTCCGCGATTAGGCTTCAAGCTTCCGATTGAGTATTCCTCTATTGTTAGTAGTAAGTACTTTCTGCATCCCAGATTGGATTTTGGTGCCAATCAAGTGTTATAAATAATTATTTTTTGCCGCGCATCCGCTAGAAATTATCTAACCAGTTGATTGTAGTTGATCGACAAATCAAAATTACTTTTTAAAGCTGACAGCCCTGATGATTTTGGAGTGCTTTATCAGAACTCTTCACTTCATTCTTGACTAGTGGTAATCGCATGTATGGTACACGGAATCGCTTACAGGGTGTACAAAGTTGCTATTATAACTACAATGTCAAATTTAATTCTATATCAATTGGTCATGCCTTTCCCTATGTCCATTTTCAACGGTTATCTTGTTATTTCATATCTTCTATTAAAAGTCGATAAAAACAGATTCCTCTCTAGGTTTCGCACTCCAAAAATCCATTACAATTCTTTAATACAGTCACGAAGCGGAAAATTCAAGACCTAAAAATCCGGAATTAAATAAAACCAACACGTCTCAGACTTGTTTAAAATCAATGCTGACTAGAATGAACTAGATTGACTTTACCATTACCGATTACCCCGAGTCAAAAATTGTTATAACACGCACTGTTCAATATAATGATACAACTTTCAAGATATTTAAATTAACCGAGATATTTAAGAAACTAATCTGATTAAGTATGGGAAAACCTGAAGGAAACTTGGGGCTCTGTATTACGCATACCATAATTTCCGTTCCATAAATTAAGTATATTTCACGAATTTTTCACTAAAATACGGAAAACCATAATTTCTGTAGAGACTCTAGGCATGTCCCCATTACTACAATGACGGTTTGTCATTAGGCACTAACAAGTTTTCCGGATTTTCGAAATAGAGATGAAATTAATTATTTATACACGACTTCTGGGTAGATCTGCAACGGATTCGTTATTATTCGGTTTATAATGTGGAGCAATATTATTTTAGGCCCGCCATAAATTCAACGAATTCGATTGCGTGTAGAGTGCTGGATGTGACGTGCGAAATGAAAATTGGGCAATTTGTAAATTTGTGGTTTGCATATCTCTTCTGATGTCATCCATTTTTTAAAACAAGAATTTTTTTAAATAAAATATAATAAAACAATTAATTAAACCAACATAAAACAGATAGATGTAGATAGTAGATGCTCCCCGTTGATTAATTAATGTCAATGCTTTTCGGAGCCTTCTACACAAAGAAGTTTAAAGAAGGGGCGCGCAAATTAAATTTTAAAACCCTCAATTCGATGCTTAAATATTAATTTTACATATTTCATAGTTCTATCTATCCTTGTTTCTGTCACTTTCTAATATTGAAAGCTTGACTTTTTTAACGTTTTACAAAATGAAAACGATTATCTAAGTACATTATTAAAAGTAATGCATACAAAACTAATATAATTCAGAATATAGCGCAAAACACTACTTACGTTTTTGGTTAAAATTCAGTAAAACTCATCAGTGCTTCCAACTAGTTCTAAAAGCAATAAATATTTGGTATTGTGCCTTTTATTAGAGGTATTTTAGAGAAGGTGATTCAGGTGATTAGAAGAAAGTCTAGAAAATCAGGAAAAGCTAGGCTATAACAAGGACGGGCGGCAAAACAAAGAAGAAGCACCCTGATAATGAATGTCTTGATGCAATAGATAGTGAAAAGTCTGACCAAGAATTCATGCAAGACGGTCCTATACATCCTGAATTTGGGATAGAAAATATCAAAATCGACGAGTTTTAGCAGGTCAATTATTATATTAGAGTAGCGATATAAATAACGGAAAGAAAATAATTAACAAAGAAATGGATTTAGGTTTTCACAAGTTGCTAATAACGATCTAATAGAATTTAAACATCTCGTTTATAAAATACTTTCAAGTATCCTTTGGAGCCTAGGTCATTAATACATTTTTTCTACTTATACTGTTTAAGTTAGATCGTTAGATGTTACTACCCTTATTTTCCTCCAGTATTAACCATCAAGACCAAAAATTGACCGTCAAGTCAAGTGAGTGTCAAGCTGTGACAAATGAAAAAAAAGCTATAGTCTACCAAATGTTTTGGGTAATTGGTGGTCTGAAAGAGAAGAGTATTAAATTCTACTTAGAAACGTTGAATTTACTGAAGCTTTATATTGAGATTGACAAATACAAACCGCGTTAAAAGCGAATTTGAAATCGATATACATTTATTAGGAAATACTGGCAGCCCATTTTGATTTGTGTTCGACAAATATAATTTGGCTACACCTCCGGGGTATGCAAATGCTGTTTTTTGGCATTTCAAACCTTGCGCTTACTAGTTTCAATGAATTAATTTTGGTAAGTTTTTATTATTGCTACTCATTTAATTTTTGTTACAATAAATTTGGAATAAATTAATAAATTAACTTAACACATATAAAATATTAAAAAATACGTGATTCTTATGTTAGTTCATGAAATAGAATATTATGCGAGCAGGTTGATAAAGGCCATTTTTGTCGTTATTAATAAATAACAATAAAAAATAATGAAGTTTAGTTTGACAGTTACACTTAACCAGTTACAAGAAATAATGCAAGAATATCAAATAAAAAATAGTCAATCAATCCAAGAACAAAAACTTGAAAAGACCAAAAGAAAGAAGAAAACAAACAAAATAGCTTATAAAATTTAGGAAAAATATTACATTTTTATAATTTACACAGATCTCCGAAGAGCGAGCAGATTGAAATTTGACTTGTTTGAACTCATTTGAACTTTCTAAAGGCTTTCTAAGGCTTAGTGCTGCTTACTATATTTTTAGGTACATTTTTGCGCAATAGCACGAATACATTCCTGTGACCATAATCCGTGGCTAAGATCTACCGAAAACATCCGATCGCTCCCAAAGCCCTGACTAAATGCTAACCTTAAACATAATTAAATAAATTAGTGAATAAAATTCTTGGATTTAAGTAAACGAGCCTTTCTTTTCGAATTCCACGGGAGCGAACTAACCAAAACTAAACCACAATTATTCTCTCTGAGCCAGGCGTAATGAAAATCTGCTCGCAATATGCACTCTCAAAGCAATCGACATATTTCCAATATATTTTCCCTGCCGAATCTATGCGAACAAATAAGTTCCGAGGAACAAAACTTTCCTAGAGTAAATATGTACAGTTTTAAAACTCAGAAGAGAAACTTTTGGCGAAGTACGCTTAAGCGTCGAAACTCCGAAGATATTAGAAAAGTGTTACTACGATTTCGAGAAATAGTTCCTTGCCGAACGTTTATCGAAATACTAGACGGAAGAGAAATTCCATTATCTGACAAACCCAGAACAATTTTTCTTTTGTGTTTTTAGTGCTAGGAAGCGACTTTCTATGATGTAGGAGGAGTCAAATTACTCATCTTTCTGTTTCTCTCTATGCATTACACAAATAATTGCAACTTTTCTTAAGAATTTAGTATATCGGTTCTTGTCTCAAACCTATATGCGCTGGACGGTCAGCTCGTTCCTGTTCCTGGTTGGTGATGGCAAGATCGTTATCACTGAAATTAGTAAGTAGGAGCCTTTGAAAGTGTCAAGGTCAATTTTATTGAAATTTATTCTATTCTACTTATATTTGTCTGACAAGCTGTGAATGAATGTTCATTTTGATAAATAGGCACAATAATCAAGATTGAGGAACTAGCCGAATTTAGGTTAATGCATCTTAAAATGCAGTCAATATCCTTAATCTAAGATAATTCTATTATCGAAGAACAGACATCCCATATATTGCATATTTTTCTCACTTGAAATTGAAAATATGGTTTATGTATGATCATGAAGACTTCCACAAATTTTAAATTCTTCCGTTCTGAACAAACTCAAAACGAAAAAAAAAGGCAACCGAAGAGGCAACTGGAGAGCAGCTTATTTTACAAGTTGAGTTTTGAGTTTTGATCTTATCTTAGTGGCCTAAAATATTTTTCTTTTTCGTGTGAGATCTAAAATTTTGTTGTATGTTCTTGAAATATATACATTTTGATATTTTTTCAACCCTACCTGTGTAATTACTGATTACATAAAACATTATAAAAAGTTGTACTATAATTGCATTGTTTTGTATTGTAATGTATTATAATAAAATATTTGAATCTTTATACGAAGTGATTATTTCAAACTTTTAAAACAAATATATAACATTGATAAAATTAAAATTGATTGCAATTCTTGAACCTTCAGATTAACTAATTAATATGTTTCCTACCTTAGATCAAGAAAATAAATCTTTTGCCTTGCTTATACAATTAGGACGTACATTGTGGGTAATATAACGTAACTCTATACTTGGAATTTTAGAATATACAGGGTCTACGAATAAATCTTAAATACAAAAGTTATCTGGTCTGAAACAAAGTTTTATTTTATTATATTTTTGCATTTGCATTTTGAACTCAGAGATGGATTGGGTAAACACAACTTCATTTTTTATGAATGGAACATCCTGTATTACATTTATGGATTCTACTCAAGTTCATAAGAAAATTTCATATACAATGTTATATACCTATGTCTAATGGTTTTTATTTTTTTATGGATATTTAAGTTTCTCTCTCAAATATGTCGTTTCCAGGCCTGAGAAAAATGCCAATTTTTCCTAAAAGGAAGTCTTTATTTTTTAATGTGGGTTTAATTCCTTGTCGACAAGAACCTACTTAAATTTCATAATTTTATCTTATTTACCATTAAATATAAACTTAAGTTTGTCTATGCTGAAAATGTTTAGTATTCGAAACATTGACAAATTAATATTCTGATATGACGATTTTTTGTTGGCTATGACAGTGTTTAAAACCAATCACATTCCAAAGAAATGTATGAGGGTGGCAGTTAATATTTGAAAATTATCATTTGGTTAAAAAAACTATAACATCAAGTTTCGGCAATTTTTTTTTAATAACAACTGAAAATAATAACACTTGAAGAACAACTGACTTGGATTTGGATCGCAACAATAAGTACACGACGTACATATGGTTTCCATTTTATTTATAGAATCATTTTTAGATCCGTTGATATCAAGTATTTCCTGCCTTATTTTCTCTTTTAAATTCTCCCTATTTTCAGTCCGATTTTGATAAGCTTTATTTTTGAAATTTACCCATAAAAGGAAAATCTAAAGACCAAGGTATTGTTCCGTGTTGACCTGTCCAAGTTGGAAATCGGTTGCTAATAACAGGTCTCGACGTATGATACGGGGCAGTATCTTGTTGAAAGGTTAAACCAATAACTTTATTAGATATTAAACCACACCAAACAAATAAACTTCTGTAACCCGGGTTCTGAATAATATTATCACCGTGTTTGTTACTAGTAGACCAGTAGTGGGTATTTTTCGATTAAAAATACCGGCCGTATTAAAAATAGCTTTATCAGTCCACAATACTTTTTCAAATTTTTTGGATTCAATGTAACGGTTCACCATTAGAGCGCAAAATATTTCTCTTGCATCCTTATTCTCGGCTGTTAATAACTGAACAGGAAAGAATTTAAATGGAAAATAATTATTTACTTTGAAAGAATTTGGAATGTTACTTCGACTTACTTTTGGAATATCACGCGAGGCTTGCATTTGGGAACTTCTTCGCTCTCCTCAAAATACAGCAGAATATCTTTTTTTTCTTTCTTTCTTCTCAAAGGACAGTTCTCGGTTTCGTCCTGGTGTTTTGTGTTTCACGCACTATACTACTATTACTACTGTTTAGTGGGTAATCTGCTTGCTGGATATAACTGGCGGTGCTCCGGAAGTGCTAAGCTGGACTATTATTATTGCGAATAAAGCACTCATATAACTGCGTTCTTCAACAGTGTATGGGGCTATATTTTTGACAGTAATAAAATAAAAACGATTGAATTACTTTTTAACGAGAGCCTGTGACATTGTCGGTGGTTTAATTTATCATAGCCTTCTTGACTTTTTATTCGCTGTCAAGTATTACAAAGCTTGCAGCAAAATTGTCATATAAGAATACTAATTTCTCAATCTTTCGAAAACTAAAATTTTCAGCCTAGACAATCTTATCTTTCTTTATAATGGTAAATAAGATAAAATTATGAAATTTGGAGTTTTCCATTAAAAAAAATATTTTTGGAAGTTTTCTTAATTTAGTATTTAATCTTACTTTTTGAACACCCTGTGTTATTAGTTATCAACATATTATAGAAATTCTTCTAAAACAGGTTCTTGTCGACAAGATATTAAACCTAAATTAAAAAATAAAGATTTAATTTTAGGAAAAATTGACATTTTTCTTAGTGCCTGCAAATGAAATATTTGAGAGAGTATAGAACATTATATATCAAATTTTCCTAGAAATTTGAGTAAAATCCAAAAATGATATCATATATAGAAGGCTCCATTCAAAAAAAAAAGAAGTGGTGTTTACTCAAGCAACACTGAGTGCCCTGCATATGCAAAAATATAATAAAATAAAACTTCGTAATACCCCGTACATCCTCAAAATTACATTATAAAGTTTATATAAAAAAAGTGGTCCTGGTTTAACTTTTCATGAATATATCTTTATTTTCCATATATGAGTACCAAAATTCGGAATTTGCACATAAAATATGACTTATTACTATTTTTATTGAAAAAAATATTAACCCTTTTTCAAGCCAATTTGATAACACCATCGAATAGCAATTCGAAGAAAAAATGCAACATTTTTGGACAATTTTAAGGTTTTCATTCGACCACGCCTCGTAATCAATTCAAATCCAAAATTTTGCTTATAAAAGTGACTATCAGATAAAAATTTGACAGGCGAGCGCAATTTATGTTTACAAATATCTACCGCCACCAATCCGAATTCAATTTAAATGCAAACACCTCTCGGTTAACTTAACCCGGGCAAAAATATCATCCTTTCGTTCACCCTCCTCTCTCATTGGGGGCATCTCTATTTATTTTCGAAGATAAAAACATGCAGCAAATAAAGTCAGCATCGTTGTCTTGTTTACTTAAAACGCGGAGCTTGATATATTGCTATCGAATTTCCAATTAAATTTTGTTATCTTTAATTTCCATTTTAAAACGCAAAGTTTATCAGATTATTCCTGGGGACTGAATAATGTATTGCTTTTTCGTTTAACCTTTGCCACCGATTTTGGGCAATGATTTGACAGCATTTAAGGCTCGCGTGATTGAAAACTCGTGGCATATTTGTTCACTTTATAGTTTGATTCAGATTTTAGGACGAGAAGCTTCTCAAGAGAGATACCACAGGTGTTACTCTAATTACTTCATATATCATATTATTATAATGAAAAATTCCCAAGTGGTCCTAGACTCAGTCAACCATTCAACTAGTTTTAGTGAACTAATTAAGGTCCTCTTAGATAATTAGTGCATGTAAATAGATCAAAAACCAATGGCTACAAATCTGACACGACGACATATGGATGATACTTTAGCATCGTAACAACTCAAGCTCGCGAATTTTGTTGGAAAATACTCGAAGTCATTCGAACGAACGATATAACACCTATCCGAAAGCACCGTTACATGGAAATAAATGTTTCTGAAATAATAACAAAATGGCATCGAGAAATGATAGCCCCTAAAATTTTATGACCGCTGCTGCACGAAGTACAGGAACCGACGATCATATAAACAAAGGATTTTAAGTTTCAAACATCGATCTCCACTTCCGGTTTATTCAAAAATACCCGACGAACCGGCAACTTTTATTTTACAGGCTTTTGATATTCCCCCTCCGTATTTGATCAAACGCGGTGAATTTGATTTGTGTCCTTTTTGTGGAAACTAGTTTATTTCATACATAATTATGAGAAAAAAAAGTAATTATGAAAGAAAAATTATTAATAATTGATTGGGCGACCTCATTTTCATATTACAATAAAGAACAAAACAATTATCGCAAGTTTATCAATCAAGTGAAGATTATTTTACCAAAACAATTAATCACTTGCTAAAGACCTAATTAAGTACTATGGGATGTTTCATTTATATGGGTGTTACAGTTACGGGCCAAGGGAGTTTGGATTCGTATTTTATTGCAGGTTACCTTATCCGTTCAGTTGTTATAGTCCTTTATTTTTAGGATACCGGAACTATAACACTCCACGTTGAAATTTTAATAATCGCAACCGGTGGTATGTATATATTGGTGACGAACGATCGATCTATAGTAGAACGATTTAATGTTCACTATATGACTCATCGTAGTCATTACCACATTGTTTTTTTTTCATTCAGATTTTTCATCATTCTTGCTAGACAAAAATTAAGAGAAATCGCATCTGTAATTCCTAAAAAACTTGTAACGGGGAGTGGTGTCTAAGTTAGCAAAATATTTACTTAAAAAATAAAGGATAATTTGTTATTTTGTTATTTAGAAAACATTTTTCTTGTTAAAAATGGCGAAAAAAAACAAAAAATTGAGACCCTGCGGTATATCGACTGACACAAGGAAGTGCATAACTTTTAAACGGCTTGAGTAAGAGATTTGACATTTTGAAGGGTTAATATAAGCTCAATGTCCAATTTTTTGACAATATGTAGGCAATGGTTGCACTTCCTGTTGACAGAAACTTTCTAATTTTAAATGGCACAATCTATTTTTTTTGCATTTGTGGATTCAGGAGATCTTTCTACGTAGGATAGGACGGTTTTTCTCTTTTTTTTATTTTTTTAAATTGTTTATTCAATTTTTTAAAATTGTGTCTAGGAGGCTGTGAACATCATAAATACTATTTATCGGGTCACCTAATCGAGGAAAAAATTTAAACGAGACTTTTCTTTACTTGACTTATGGCAAATAGCATTTAATATAATGAACTATTAATTTTTTAGGATAACCTAGTTTTTTCAAGTGGCACTCTAGTGGGAACAAACACTTTTTAAAATTTTTGAAATCCGTTAAAAAATAAGGTCACAGGAATGAAAACACCAGATAAGTAAATACATTTTCATGAAAACAAAATATTACTTAGGTGGCTTTGCTTCTGTTCGTTATTAATTGTCCAGTCGGTAAGATTCACTACATAAGAAAGAGAAAAGCAGATTAGTATTTAAAAAAACAATAAAATTCAAGGGAAAGTTGAAAGCATTTTATTATGGTAAAAACTAACGTAAACTACAAGCACTTATTACCGAAAAGTCAGAAGCACAGGAGAATAGAAATATAAATATTTTTTCGAATCTGTCACTTTTTGGGATAATTCAACACAATATTTTGAAAATCTGTTAGAAAATAAAACAATGTCCAATAATTCCTCTCAATATCTTCTTTCTATCGTCCGTTCTCGAAACTGCGCGGGACGAATAATTCTTGGAAAATAATAATTATTTGATTATTTACTGAACTATTGTGACAGTGAACAAAATTAAATTAACGAAATTGTTATTCTCGTCATATCGAAGTCTTCTTACAAAACCAGCTTCAAAAGAATGATAGCCGTGTTTTTTTTTTTTAATTCTCCGCACAGTCTCTCTTGAGATGTCTAATTCTATTGCCACTTCTCTTAGGACACAGCTGGATTTAGGTTGACGTATCCCACGTAAGAAATATTTCGTTTTTATAAAAATGTACTTATCTGGTTTTTTCCTTCCTGTGAGCTTATTTTTTAACGGATTTTGAAAATTTTGTTGTCAAAATGTTACAGAAGAAGCACCGGTTTTAAAAAGTTTTTGTGTCCACTAGGGTGTTCTTTGAAAAAAACTAAGTTATCCTAAAAAATTAATAGTTCATTACATTCAATGCTATTTACCATTATACACGTAAAGAAAAGTTTCATTTACAATTTTTCCCATGATCAGGTGACCCGGTAATAGTATATTATCCAACAAGTGCGGTAAACGGCATTTGACTCACGAGTTTATTTCACACGAGCGGAGCGAGTGTGTAATAAACGAGTGAGTTAAAAAGTTTACCGAACGTGTCGCATACTATACTTTTTCTACGACCGTTAGTTTTTGCTTACATTTTCGCAAAACACGGATGCATTCACTAACATGATTGTCAGAATTGACAAACGATAAAATTCAAAGCGAGGGACATATCTCCGAAAACATTGCTCCCATTGCTGCGGTAAAATCCCAGAAATGTCCGAAGTGGCTCGGATTTGTGGGACACGAAACTGACGTGGTAAAGTGACGCTTCCCGCACGCTAGATCGGTGCGTAATTGGGTAATTTACAGAAGGGAGTAGAAAATCAATGTTTATGATGGTCACAGCCTCCTAGACACATTTTTTAAAATTATATAAAAATTTATAAAAACAAAAAAAAAGAGAAAAACCGTTCTATCCTAAAATGCAAAAAAATATAGATTGTGCCACGTCACCCAGTATATACAATAAAGCATAAGTCAATTCCACAATAGTAAAATTATTCAATGCAACACAGTAATTTGGAAATTGCTAAATAGAACTTTTTTTTTTTGCTTTCAAAATGTTTAACATTTTGGTTTGATTCAGGCTACAAGTAATGAACTGTTTGAAATACCGCTTAACCGATAAAAAAAATCCTAGCGATCGTGTTGCCGGGCAACCGAATTTCCCATTTTCATTAAGCTTCCCTCCCGAATTGCCATTTTAATTATGTCAATTTTCGTAATTGTGCGGCCGGCCACCGATTCAATCCCAAACTTTTCCATTCCGCTAATTTCTGTTGAGTTTGGAAAAATATCACCGGAAACAAAAACTGGACCCACGCATTTTATACTCGCTTAGCTGAAAAAGGGATTAAGCTTGTTGTCATACTAATGTTCCAAAAAAGCAAGTGTAATTAATGTTATTAAATTCTGCTCTAAACATCGTGGGACATGAAATTGGGCAAAAATTATTGTTTTAATTTTTCTGTACTTGTCAACTCACCAAAAATAATTCAATTTCTGGTTCAAAGTTGCCGCGCCAAAACTGGCGAGAACTTTTAAACTTAGGCGTAATTAAGGAACGTTCTCCAATACCCGATAAACTTTTCCCCAAACTACTTTTGACTAAGCTTAATAAAGTCTGAGAAAATTTTGCAATATAAGATGAAACATGGTGGAAGTGTATTTATAATTTTGTCGTTCGATACAGAAACATCTGCAATGCGCAAAAATCATATTACTAAGAAAACATTTTTTATTAAATCGGAGTGTCACAATGCAATGGTGTTTTAAATTTGAGTTTTACTAAAAGTTATTGTCAACATTCATTTAAACTTTCAATTTGGGATCTGTGGAAATTACCTAACTGAAAATGTTCTAAAAATGTGAGTTCGCTACCAATAAACTAGATAACGGACAAACTTGCAAGTCATAAAAAAGCATAAAAGTGACCTCGGGGACAGTCTCAGGCTCAGTGCTGGTCGTGTGGATGGCTTTTATAGTTTTTTTTTAATTTTTCGCAATTTATACGGTTTCCTTTCGTCCAACTCCACTAAACCTTCAAAAAAAAAAACGATAAAGTCAATTATTTGAATTTAACTATAAAATTTACAATTTTTGTGACCCTTAATATAACTTGTAAAAAGAAATATAAAAATTAAGTTGAGCTATGTTTAAAGGCTAGGGATTTTGGATTTGGAATCCCGGTTATATAATATCAGTACGATACAAATACTTTTTCAAACTTTCTAGGCAACAAAAGCCCACTACTCACCAACAAATAAGAACTTTTGTTCGCCACAACTTCTATTGTAACAAGTCCTAGTAAATCTGTATCAGCTCGGTGTGTCCTATATATTAAGCTCGAAATTAATTGAAAGGCTGGCAAAAAGCGAAGAGCAGATTCATCACCGATAATTAAGATTCGCCTCGATTTAATGAGCAACTCCCGGCGTTCCTCCAGACCTTACATGGACGGGAATTGTGGCACCAACCGAATAGTTGATAAAACTTAATAACTAATTTGGGCAAACCTTAAACCTTTGACTGCCAATTTATCACGTGGAACCGCGAACTTTAGTGGGACGATAAATCTTGTCGGAATATTGTTGGCGTCCAAAATATAAGGCAAAGGCAAATATACAGAACTGCGGTAAATGATGCCACACACGAGAACTTGGCGAGGTCTAGAAAGTTTGCTCGAAGGATTAATGGGATCTAAATATCAATGGACAAACTTCTGGGTTTATCACATATACTCCATTCAACAATGGATATAGTTTAATAAAAGTATGTGATTGGAGACGGTCGACTAAGGCAACCAGCGCTCAATCAATATTGAAAATTTTAAATAGTCAAAACAATATAATAATAATTGAAATATGGTATGGTCTGTTCATAGATATAAGAAAGTGACCAATTGGTTTTGAATGGGATTATACAAGGGTGGTCATTAACATACAATGCAACAAGATTATTACCTAAAGTTTCGGAATTTAAATTCAGGTAAAATTGTGGTCCGTAATAGAAAATAATTTTATTCCTACCTGTGTTTAATATTCTCTGGCAAGGTATACTGCTTAGTTTAAGTTTATTAGTAATCATTCTTATTTCGTGTGTAATACAGCGTGTGTTGAATCGTGTGCGAATTCTGCAAAATATGTGCGAGTCTAGTGTATCTCAGGAGACGCTCCCGCCCAAATGTAGAAAACAATATTCTATTGAAACTAAGGAAGTTATAAACAATGTTTATTCGACTCCCATTGAACGTAGTGCCAGCATGCAAGCATCTTTAGAAGAAACGGCCACATTGACGAAAATTGCAACATCAACTGTATGGAAAATTTTCAGCGAGGAAAAAAAAGAAGCGATGCTGACATTTTCTCGAGTGTAGATGAAAGTGATCTAGATATAATACAGTGTACAATTTACCAGTTATACGAGGAACAAAGCGTGCCTGCATTAGATATCTTAATTAGGAGGCTAAAAAAAAATGAAACCGGTGTTAAATGTGGCAGAACTACCTTATGGAAGTGTATTCAACACATGGGTTTTAGATTTAAAAAAATTGACAAGGCAAGTTTTAATGGAATCTTTTAGAATTCGGAAATGGAGACTGAAATATCTAGAAAAGATTTGGATTTACACAGAACAACAAAGGCCAATTATTTACTTGGATGTAACATGGTTCGACACTTATGATACCCCGGAAAAGGGTTGGGTTGACTCAACTGATAAGTGTAAAACAAATGCTGGCTCCAAAGATGGTTGGATTCCAAATGGACTTTGTCTGTGAAAAATATTAAAGATTCTTCTCTGGATTACCATGAAGACACCACCGCTGATATATTTGAAAGTTGGTTTAAAAACAAACTAGTTCCAAACATTCCTCCTAATAGCGTAATTGTAATGGACAATGCAAGTTATCACAGTAGACAGTTGATTAAAACCCCTTCCTCATGTGACACAAAAGCAACAATCCAAAACTACATGTATAATAACGACATTTATTTCCACGAAGATTGTACCATAAAGCAATTAATTGAGGTTCTACAAAGCTTGAACCTATAAAAGGAATACGTCTGTGATAATTATGGAAAAAATCTAGGGCATACAGTTTTACCCCTTACCACTGTATATTGGCAACAACTGAAATCTGCCATTCGTCGTAACAATGTTTTTCCCCGTGCTAACTCCAATGTTCTAAAACTTATAGAAACCGAAGTTTTTAACATCCCTCCACAAAGTTGGGCAAATTCTGTTAAACATATAGAAAAAGCAGAACAATCATATAAACATATTGCAAATAATATAGAACAAATAATAATTAGAACAAGCGATAGTGATGTGATGCTGATATATTATGTGAATAATTTTAAGTAATTTAAGTAGGTAATAAAAATAATGAAGGACACTACTAACATACAATTAAAAATTAAAATAAACATTTTTTTTAAAGAAGGACATTCAATATGCGCATTCTCCAGTCATTTAAAATTAGCTAGGGCCGCTAACAGTAAATTCAGTAGTTTTCAGAATGACCTATGCATTTTTTCGGCAGTAAATTTTCATGGAAAAGAAATCATTTCACTGTGCTAAGATCGCTGTTTCAAAAAAGATGCAACATGAACTTGTTAAATTTTTAGGGGTATGCATGTATGAAAATGTTATGGCCGCCTGAGGGGCATTAATTTTACCACACTTACTCAACTAGGAATTAGCTATATGTCTGCCGGTGAGTACGAACTCAATTGGAGTGTATAAAGCAAATAGTGTATGCATTCTATTGACACACTTTGCATATTTACGGTGAAGGTTGCGTGAAATAGATCCATCCCTTACTGAGATCACACAGATCTGTCTCCGAGTTGTCACGTGGAACCACTGGGGTTGACGAGGAGTTCAAGGTTTTAACGGTTAATAAAATATGCAAGTAACAAAATTAACAAAATAGCGTAATTGTTTAGCTCAATTCTGCAGCGAAGTAGTGTTGAAAAATACATTCATCAAGTAATGCATATGTAATCTAATACTTCCGGAAGTCTCTCATATTCTCATCGAAAAACAGCAAAACTCTTTTAGATTTTTCAGTTACGGTAGAATTTAACCAAACTACCCCACCAAAATTGTCACTGGTTAGAAAAAGAACTTAAAACATCAGAAAACTTGTGTGCGTATGCATGTGCCTTCAAAAGACTCACCCGAAAAATAAAAATACACATTTGCGTCAGAACGATTAGAAAAAAACAACCCCCTTTGATGGTCCAATAGGACAATTCGTAGTATATTCAACACGAGTTTTCGGAAAGCTCATTCTATATATAAGAAAATCCATCGATAATATAATTTAGACAAATGGGAATCCCTTTTTTAATCCCTTTCGGGGCATCTGGTCCTGAGCGCGGATAGTTTTATTTTGCCTAGTGACTGGAACGCTGTGCCTTGTTCGGATCGAAAGGATTTTATTGAATTCGTGAACCTATTCTGACGATCTCTGATTAAATTTAGCTCTTTCGAGAGTGTGCGGTAAACGCCCTTCTAATATTTCCCGTCCAAATTTCATTTTGTCTATTATCGCATTCTCACGTGTAGCTTGTTCCGATTGGAATTCCCTTTATGCGAAAGAATTCCAAATATGGGATCAAAAAATATTGGCTAATAAATCATTTCTGTTGTGCTGATTTCATAATATTGATTCGAAGTTGCCACCTGACACGTTACTAGTTATTTTTGTGGCACAGGTTTTCTTTTAGTTTGGACTAGTAACCAATGCAACCCAATCTTATTGTTTTAAATTTTGAATTGCACATTTAATGGGACAGTTTAATTTCGTCATATTTTTTCTATTTTACAATATACCCTAGAGTCATCTCTAGAAAACAGCAACCTATAGAAGACAACACATACAAAGCTGTTCAGATTTACTTAAACTATTAAAATATTATTTTGTCATATATACAAAGCGCTTGTATTTTCGTGGATAATTAAAAACTTTCTTCTTTTGAATACGCCATCCTGCAAATTAAATCATATTTGAATTTCCCGGAACTTTCTATACATGTTTTATGTCAAAAATGACGGTTTCAGGTCAAACTATGTTCCCAAATTTTTTCGAATCTATTTTCGAAAGAAGAGAAAATTTTGAGCAATAATTTGCTTTCCAATGATATTTGGTGAGAAATTTTACAACAAAATTGTTTTACAATTACCAGAGAAGTCATATAGGTGACATTTATGTATCTTATGAATTAACCAAATTTTTGTCAAAGTAATAACTTTCATCAAACTGTACGTGATTCATTTTTAAAAATAAAAAAATGCTGCTACCGGAAGAATATATCTCAGACTTGTAATTGAAATTAATGGCGTAAAGTTTAAGTAAAAGAAAAAGAGTAATTTTAGTTTTCACATTTATTTCAATTTCGGCTCAGGTCATATATAGATCCGAAACAAATTTTAAACGAGAAACTTTTAAAAGACGAAATTGCCACGGTCCATACGCTCCAAATGACCTTGGTTTAGATCTCTTGGGATTTTATCCGAGAATTGCCAACTTTTTTGTTTCGGTTCAGGTAATAATCGCGAATCCGTAAAATTTTCCTAAGAAATTGCGGTAAAATTGTTACCATTTAACGAATTTATTTAAACTTCAAACACAACCAGGCGTAGTAGTTAAATAGCCATTAGATGTACAAGTGTCAGCTTTGTCAGGGGACTTGCAATTTTCACCGAAGGAAAACTAAATTTTCATGTAAAGAGGGACTCACTGCCAACAAACTGAATTTAGCAGATGTCAACGCCTTGAGTGTAGTCGTCGTTTTAATCTTATAAAGCCCTCTCGAATGTGTCTAAGGGACAGCCGAGTGGAAAGTTTTTGAATTGGTTAGTTATGTCGTTCAAAGGGATTATTTGGACCCAGCAGCGCTTTCGAACGTTTCTTGATAAATTTGGTCATGGATTTTCCATTGATGAAATAACTTTGTTTAGCTATTACTAAATTACTGCTACACAGATATTTTTCCATCGGTGATATTGAAAAAGTGTAAAATATAAACGAAAGGTCAAAAAACTAAAGTCTCTTTGGCGTGTCTCAAAAGTTATTGCTCTAGTTTTGATCCAATATTAGCACAAGGAAAAACAAATGTGTTCAAAAATTCAAAAACTAAAATAGATCTCCGTTCTGGTAAACACCAAAAATAGTTCTCTTTTTCAAATTGTTTGATAGCTTATCTAAGATAGGGCAGTTTATAAGAAATGACAGTTTTTCCACTTTTCTCTTAAAAAGTTATGCATTTAATATTATTATTATGACGATTATGACTATCTATTAGGGTAATTCTGTTCATAAATATAAGAAAGTCACCGATTGCTTTTGAACGGATTATCCAAGGGTGGTCATTAACATACAATGCAAAAAAATTATTGCTTTAATTATTAATTAATTAATTAATAATTACTTTAATTAACAATAATAATCTTGTTGCATTATATGTTAATGACCACCCTTGGATAATCCGTTTAAAAGCAATTGGTCACTTTCTTATATCTATGAACAGACCATACTATCTTTATGGACATCGCTCTCAGAATCACCATAATGAGATCGTACTTTGAGTCGAGTCATGCAGAACTATGAGTGCCGTTTTTTCAAATTTAATATTATATGTCCAAATTTTATTACGAATTACGAATCAAATTCAGAAAAGCGGAATTGCGTTCAATTGCACCAAAACGAGCAATTTCCCACTCACTCAGCTACTAATGTAACCAAAATCTTAAGATTCCCTTGCTTTTCAACTTTAATAACGAGCAATTTTCCCTTTTCAATATCACCCTCATGCTTAAATTGTGATTTGCGCGTAACACATTTAAATATTTTAATTATTTATCAAAAATTTTTACTCTAAGCTGCTTGCTTAAAAATTCGATGTCGCTTATGTTTCATCCTGGCTCTGAAAAGCTGGTAGTGAATGATGAACGCGATATTTCTTTTTTTGGGAAATATAATGGTCACAATATTTTCTTTATCAATTTGTTTCACTCTCCACGTCACCGCAGTTTGATGGTCGAACTATGAAAATATCGAACAACCGACGGATCGGATAACATGAAATATATTCAGGAAATCTTGCGAGACAAACTCGTTATCAGATATTAAAACGTTTAGTTCCGATATATTTGAATTCTGTGCGGAGCGTGTTGTGGTTTCAAAATTGAAATTCCTGCAAAAGCCCTTAATCGCGTCCGGTCGACATTAATATCGGCAATGCAAAATCTGCACCGGCTAGAAATGCGACCCGTATATAACAGATAGTCTCTAGAAAATAATGTATTCCCGAATTTACTACTGGCGTATTTGTTTGTTTAACGGCGGTTTAATTAATATGTCCTATTACGACGACCAAAACGTGAATAAATTACAACGCGTAATTGTTTTAAAGCTCGCCGCTTTTCCGCTTAAAACTAGAAAACCATTAAATAACTATTAATTAATTTTCCGGGTTTTCCGAACGAATATTCCGATGAGAGCGTTTACCGTTTCACGTTTAATGAAACTAAAGGTTGTTGAAGTCTGGCCAATGACCAACTACTCTACATATGTATGGCTTGTATATGTGATAGTTGGTACGTTACGAAAATAAATAGCATTTTCGTTGAGGAGTGTTGGATAAACACACGCATGCGTCATATATTTTTTGTTGGTCAATATGAAAGCTTCACGACAAAACTAATTTAAAACGTAAGTAAAGATTCGAAGATTTTCAAGTTGTTACAAGTTACACCGAGCTGCCCTAAAGTTGGAATACCGAGGGAACAAATATGAGTTAGGGATGGGCTAGGGAACGTGTAGGATTCAGCTTGTTGCACCGTCCATAGTTTCGCCTTTCCCTCCTCGGTAGAGGAGAATTTTAGTCTACGGTCTATTCTTTATTGACATAGCCACTACATTGATTCGATTATAATTTACTTTAACAAATGTAATTGTAATCAGGAGTGTATCTGAGAATGCTTTGCTTTAGGGGTTTGCATAAGACCAACGATATTGGATGTTGCCCCCAACTAATTACATGTTGTTTAATGTATTGTGTATATTCGAATAACGGCTATATAAAATAATTATAATTATTCTGAGATATAGTCCCTCTTATTTGATTTCCGCTAGGCATATTTTGGAATGAGCCGTTGAAGATGCGACTAAATTTAAGTTAGTGGTAATTAGGTAGGCCGTATCCTTTTATTTTTGCGAACTGTTCTTTTCTCGTGGTATGTCATGCCTCAGTGAGAAAGACACTTTAGGTGCTCTTTATGTTAGAGAAGCGCAAAGGTAATAAATAATATTTAGGGGCCAATATTCGGAAAAACAGAAAAAAAAAGGTTAATTCCTGTACTGTGTGGTATTTGTCACCTTCTGTTCATACGCCGCACAGCACTGGTGACTGATATCCTTTGTGAACTACCTTTGTTTTATCAAATTCTTCAGACAGAACTAGCTTTCTTAAGAATATAGTCATAGGACAGTTGAAAGTGTTAAGAAAACTGAAACTGCCCTTTCAATTAAAGAGACTCTCTGGAAAGCCATTCGAGGAAATCCTTATATAGTTTTAAAAGTTTGAGATAATCTTTAAAAAATCTCAGCATCAGCAATTAAAAGTACTGACAGACAAGTAGAAACTATTTTCTCGAACATTTTTGGAGTGGGATTTAATGCTCACCTAGCATTAGGTAGCAGAAATCTACATTTAATTATCAATTAGAGTGATTTAGAGAAGACTTTAGTGATCTAGCCAACCTAAATTTAAGTGTCAAGAGTTGTCCCTAAAAATGTTGATAGCAACGTTATTTTCATTTCTTACAAAAAATAACATGGCGACATGTAAGTATTTGACTAAAGGACTAAAAGACCTTCACAAACACGCCGTATTTGAATAATAGATGTTATCCGAGTAAGAAAGAAGCGGCACGTAACGTGCATATGACTTGATGGCCCTTCTAAATCAAGAAAAACCAGAAACACAGGGAAAACTCCTAGTTTTCGCGAAAAATCCCGATGGTAATGCATTTTTATTATATTTTATTACGACTTGTAGTACGTTACTCGAAAATGGCACTTTAATTTTCTCTCTGACGTTTCCGCGATTTAAGGCCGTCGCGGGTTGCGAATACTAAGTGTGTCGCTTAACCCGGAACTACCAGCCGGGATTATTCATAAGGAGAAAAAAAATGATGGAATGGCGATTTCCATTGTGATCCGTATTATGGCAATTTGTCCGTGCAAATTGCATTTTTGCACGCCATTGTGGGGCGACGAATACAAATGACGTTCGTGATAAATTTGGAAATTATGTATTTTTACGACAAAACGTGTAAATTTCTCTATAGAAGAACCTCAAGAAAAACCGGATTGCATTAATTATAAATTAAACACAAATTTAAAAATTTGACAGTGGACTGCATCGGTTTGACATTTCCTGTGTAGCTAATGTTGGTAGTTGCTGATTTGATTTCACAATGCAATTCCAGTTTGGTTTGCAAGCAATTCTTAGTAAATTGAGTTGTTTTTATTTTGATAATTTTGAAATCATTTGCATTTTGAGGTTGAAATAAGAAACGTACTTGGTTACTTCATATAAATTAAAACAGATACAGGATCCTCATAAAGTAAGGCTTCCTTCTCCCCGTAAAATTACAAAATACGTCTGAAAAATGTTTTCCAATTCCATTGGCATTTCGAAAGACCAATATTCTCGACATGAACAATGCGTCACTCACTTGACTTGACTTTTGCATCAATTGCAACTTAAAATAGACATTACGAAAAAATAAAGAAACGAAAACTGGATTTTTTAACCGCTTAATCGACTACATCTATGTGTCTGTGTATTTCGGATACTTAATTTTGATAGAAATTGCGGTCGTATAACTTCTACAGAACCAGTCTCCACGGAACCACAACCTTCGAAATTTCTGAAAAAGTTTTAACCGGCCTAATTTTTTCAAAATCGGAACATCATTTATTCTGTAGATGATGTTGGTAGATACGACTTGATGTATCAATTTCAACATTTTTTTTACTTGTTTATGTATAGTTCATGTGTCTAAGTATTGTGATAAAAATGAAAGCCACGTTGTTTAAAAACCTAGCCAAACAAGAATTGAACCGAGGTGGCTTTTACTTGATGATAATCCATTTATCAAAATAAATAGCAACTAAAAGTTCAGATTTTCACGAAATTATATATCTTGACATGACAATTGTTTGACAACAACGTGTTTTAATCATTTTTTTTAGCCAGACAAGGTTGTAAAACACAAATATTCTAACAATTTATAGTTAGTTCACAAATCAAGGTTAACGTGACCTCCATTGTCTGTGACACGGCCAAACAAAAACACAGAATAGTGAAATAGCAAAATAGGTTAATTCATTTGTTAAAGCGAAAATTTTAATTTTTTTAATTTTGGAATAATATTATCAAATTATTTTATTTCAAATACTGAGGTTTTTATTATTAAAAACAATTAAATTTATTAAATTCATATTTTTTAAAGAAAACAGTGATCCGTCGTTTTTTTGTGATAATCTGTTCTAATTCAGGTAAGCCTCGAAAAGTTTTTTGGAAGTAATCCATTGACTATTAATTAATTAATCAAATCAAAATTTATTACAAATATACAATACACCTATAAGACACAGGAAAACATAATTCACCAAATAATTAGGTTACGGTACACTAACACATCTCGGCCAAGAAATATATTTTTTAAGTAATTCAAACAGTGTTGTATTTGGCAATGTGTTATACAACCTAAAGGTTTATATTCCCTATTCTTAGCCTTTATGTTGTCTTTATCCCTTGTCGGAGTAGCATGAATATCCTTATTTTTTTAAACCGATCTTGGTTTTTTAATTGTGTGGGTACAGACGCCTGGGTATACCTTATAACCAAGCTTACGACAAGTTTAAAAATTTACAGAAGTCCTGAATGTGTACCTAGGGTTGTGAAATTTACCGGTCAAATGTCGAGTCGTTCTGCGAACCAAATGGAGTCGATATTATTATTGGGATTCCCCGAATCGCTAAGTATCGTATCCGGATTATCCTTGAAGAGGGGGTAAATTGGACATCACAAACGCATAATAATTTAGTATAAAATACATAATATTATTAAATAGTGATAGATAACACTGTATAATTGGAAGATGTTATTTAAAAGATTTTTTGACTAGTCAATTAAAAAATGGTCAATTGACCGGTCAATTAAAAAGTGGTCAATGAACCAGTCCTAACGCAATGTGTACCTCTCATTATATACCAGAATATTCTCTTCTGCTTGAGAATTTCCACGTTATACTTACTCCCAAAGCGGTTTGCAATTTTTTTTAAAAAATTGTACTTCAAAAAAGACCTCAAAATGATCTCTGAATTTGTTCGGCAGTGGTTATTCAATCCTTTTTTCTATTGACTAATTTTAAAAAGGCAAGCTGAGGGAAGAGTGATTTAAACGAAATAATATGAAAATTTCTTGTTTTGGGAGAGCTTTCTGGTAAAAAGTAGCCGTTTATGTCACTCGACAAACACCCGGAATTGAAGCTTGTGACACAAACTACATATTAATTGAGAAATTTTTTGCAGACCCTTTACTGTCTTTTTAATAACCTCGCTACCAATCCTAGAGACAGAAATATTCAAATTAAATTAAACGTGCGACCAAAAGAAACATTTTTATGAAATATTACGAAACCAAAAACGTAAATTACGTCTGCGTTGCCATCCGAGAAACATTAAAATTTCGAAACAGGATTTTGCTTGAAGATATTTAATCAGATTCCTTTGATTATGGAAATTGAAAATATCCGAAAAAAAAACTTCGTCAAAAAATCGACAATTCGTTTTCGATTTTAATAGGAAATAACGCACCTGTATTCTGAAGGATTGGTAATGAAAAATGTGACCTGCAAATTTTTTACATTGTTGATACATTACCTATCAGTTTACAGGAAAATGATAACACTTTTAAAGCATTTGAAAGGGTCCAAATTTTTACGGTAATTTCTTCTTCTTCATTTTAGTCACGGGTTGAAAGCGATAAGACGTTTTCGGTAGTTCTGATGTTCGCGTCATATTTCATTGAGCGAATTTATTGCTGTTTTGCAAAAATGTACCTAAAACCTTCTTCAGACACTCGTTCATTCAACCCTTGCTCGGCTGCGCTTTTCTCGGGCCTAAACGAACTCGTGACTAAAATGTCGTTTATCAAACTTGTTCATTCATTATTATTTCTACCGAGGCGAAACTAAGCGTTTGTTTATATTGGCTGACAACTCTGTTACCGAAACGGTAAAGACCTACAAAGTCGTTTTGAGTTAGAGAAAAGATGCATTTTTGATGTCCATTCAGCACTTGCTAAAATCGTTGTCAAATTTGTGAAAAACGCGTTTTCTATCGATTCTTTTAAAAACTATTAATTTTTGGAGCCACAGATTAAATTGACCTGAATTTTTTATTTTGTTTTTAAGCATGAATACATTTTTAAAATGGCGCAGGACTCAAACATGTTTTCTGACATTTTGATACGGAAATAGCCACTATTATAGTTTTTCTTAATCCGTTTTTTTTGTGTAAGTAAAATGCGGCCTTTTTTAATGCAGCAATTTCCTTGTTCCTTAGCCAAAGCTGTGTATTATATTTTAGAAAACCCATGTATTACATATTCTAATTATTCATCAAAGGCGGGGAATCCGAAAAAGTAAAGTAACTTGCTCCATTCAATATTTTTCGGTAAAAGTCTGGTTAAGCTCAAAAGAAAACATACAAAAATCTGCAACTCGGTCAAAATAAATAATGTCAGAGCGTTTTATTTGTCTTGACGTCAAATGTAATTCTTCAGCGCCCAGTCAACTCATTTTATATCTACTGCAGCCAGACGACAGAGTAGTAAGAGAAGAAAATGAAGTAAGCCATTTTTCAAATAAGTGGAAATAAAGATTTCGCGGCATCCAACTAACGATTTCAATTTATTTTTGTTTGCTGTTCGTTCCCCATATCGACAGCAGCTGGCGGGTTGGCGAAAAACGCGAATCGGGAAATTTGAATATGGAAATGCAAAAACACGTTCCATATGCAAGACCACTTATCTTTTTACACACCTGATAGGGTTTTTCTGTTCCGTTATATTTGTATCGTTGCGAGAAAAGCAATGTGACTAGTTGAAATAAGTCGCAAAACAATTTGATACATTAATCCAACATTTATATTTAAAAATAAAGTTTCAAATTTGGAATATGATGTACTATACTATAAGTTTTAAATGTTTATCCATAATCTTACGCGTAAAGATATAAACTTTAACGGTCAAACCTACTCAAATGGTTCTGAAAATTATGCAGCTATACTAATAGAAGAGTAGCCCATAATTAAATCGTTTAGACTAAATCACACAATTCTATCTAAATGCGTTCTCAGATCATATTGCGACTCAAAAAATATTTGTGATTAATTTTTTGCTTTCCAACCAACCGATAATATGCTCGATTAATAAATACCTTTCACTACAACAACCATATCATCAAAGCCAAAAATCTACCCACAGTTAAGCTGTGTTAAAGAGAAACAGGTAGAAATATTACGCATTTAACACATTCCTTTATCAAAAATATTGAAGTGTTACCATAGGTCGCACTGAACTACCACCAGTCATCGAGAATATATTTATCTAAAACCAAAGTCATGGAAACGCTACGTCGATGATACTTTTGTTATCTGGCCTCATGGTCCAGCATCATTAGTATATTTTTTTAGACATATAAACTCTATACACCCTAACATACATCTTACCATTGAATCCTTAGATATTATCAATAGAAAATCCGACCTGACATTGGGTCATTGTGTTTACAGAAAACCTACGCACACAGACCGATACCTTTACGCATTGTCATATCACCATTCGGCCCAGAAATCATAGGTTATGAACTCGAGTCACTTAACCCAGACTTAAAACACTTTACCTCTGCTCTTCTCTCCAATAATTTCCACATTAAAGATAAAAAGCGTTCCATCACAACCTTCCAATATCAAAAGTTACCACTTGTCCAAAAATCTCTCAAGATCTTCGATCCGTCAAAGACAAAATTCAATTTGAGATGCCAGAAGTTTACAGCATTCCATGCATATGCGGAAAAGAATACATGGGAGAGACCGGACGAAAAATATCAACTAGGCTCAAAGAGGTTCTTTTAAGACTAAGACAGGTAAACTCATCAGCAGTTGCCGAACACGATCAAGAAACCGGACATAAAATTTTATTCGATAAAACTAAAATTCTTGCATGTAATCAATTCTTCTACCAACGAAAAATCCGAGAGTATATAGAAATCTATAAACAACCCAGCAATCTTAACCGGACATAAAATTTTACTCGATAGATAGAACTAAAATTCTTGCATGTTCTTCTACCAACGAAAAATCCGAGAGTTTATAGAAATCTATAAACAACCTAACAACTTAACTTAACTGCTACTCAGTGGGAATCAGTCTTCCGAGACGGTGTTTGAGCCGCTCATTTAGCTCCGCCCCCTCGAGCAATATATAACCAGGCACAGAGTAAAATGCGAGCCAGTTCCAGTCAAGCTCTGAAGAAGCCAACAAGATGATTGACGAAACGTTAGCAAGTTAGACTCAACAAAAACCGACGCAGGAGGAATCCAGAAGTTTCGTAAAAAGTACAACAGTTCTTTTATTTTCTGAGTTTGCAAAAAAAAATGGATAGCAGATCCAATTTCATAATACTATTAACTATATTTAGATTTACGTATTAAAAGTGGTTTGAGGTGTAATCGGTTTAAAAATATGTTCCGGAAAGGAATGATAATAAGTCTAATACATTCAATTGTGCATAAAATTTGCGCCGGAATAGAAATATTACCCCTTTTCTTGCCTCGCGTATTTAGTGAGACTTAATCTTCTTATTTTCATAAATTTTATGAGGATCTTACACCGCTTATTTCTCGCCACTCGCTAAGGATTAAAAGTATGGCTGCTAGCAAAAACATAAAGCGACAATTGCGGGGGATATAAAGGAACAAAGACTTGCTAAAACCCGTAGGCAACCATTTAAATGTTATAAATAACTAGACAGAGAAATTAAGCAACATCGTCTTTAATTGAAAGATTAACCCAAATGCAAAACTATTTCAAGCTTGGTGTGGGTAGCCTCGTCTACGGAACATAAGTGGTTCCTAACGAAAAATGTAAGAAAAATACCTTTTTTTCCTAAAACTTGTCTATTCTCGATTATTGACGAATTGCTACCTCTATATTCATTAAATTTTAGAAGTGGAGTGCGACGGTATTCATGGTGCATTTGCTTGGTTTTGATATTAGAGAGTTAAGGTAATTAAAATGTCATACGCCTACTTAAAAATCACCCTAGCCGTATGGTTGTGATTATGAAGTCCATGGAGGTAGAAGTTCTTATCTTACCTTCCAATTCGATTCAAATTTGTATATCTAAATAGCATCTTTGACATTTGAAAGGTGTTATCATTTCAAGTCGACGATTTGACTCCCTTCTGAAATGTTCCGCGGAAATTGTCTTTCCAAATTTGCTGCGGTCTCATTCTCACTTGTAAGCTCTGTGTTTATAGTGTTATCACTTGAAACTTCTTTAAACCTTTCAATGCCGTTGGGCTTTTCGATAGTGATCTCGTTTATCTTGGAGGAAGTTATCAATAAAACCCCCCCGTTTTTTGACATTATTGCACTTACCCACTGATTCTCAAAAAATTACGATTTTTTAATGCCTCTATCTTATTATCGACTTGATTTTCTATGATCAGGTTACTACGATCGTTAACTTTTTGTTGATACATTTTATCCCTCCGGTCACGTCGTAACTAAATTTTTAGATCATTTTTTTATTGTCTTCTACAGTGTTTCATAATCGATAGTGATCCTGATAGACTATTGTTTTCTATCTTAACCTTACAGTTTAAGTTACAGTATCAATCAGACAACCCTGGTCGCTGCAGATTCAGTTATATTACTCTGAAATTTAAAATTATTTTCTTCGTTTATTTAGTTTCCTCATTTCATGCAGCAAATTGATATTAAAATCCCCAATGACCAGGAAAAATTCGTCAAACTCTGTGAATGAAAAATATGTGGGCTAAACTATGTCTATTTTTAGGTTTTGTTAACCCAAACTCACGCACACCTAGTTGGATTTTACTACCAGAATTAGATCTTCTTAGTTAACAAAATTGTTTCACTTGAAGTATTCTGTGTATTATTAGATATTACTTAAGCTTTACTATTAAAGATGCCTTTAACGGAAATTTTTGGCAAGGTTTTTGACATAGACAACAACATATTTTTTTTCTCTGGAGAGAATTTAAAAGAAATAAAGCCTTTGGATACTTCATCCGTTGATAGTGAAAAATCCGATGAAGTTTCACTTGAAATATTGTATTGCATATTGAAATATATTCAAGTTTTAAGTCGGTGGTCCGATTACCTTTTCAAAAGCAACATAGAAACTGTCTCTGGATATTTGAAAGTAGTAAATAGGTAAGCTTGGAATTCGAGTGAGATATTTAAAATAAAAATACTTAAGTGCCTACATTTGGATCTTCCTTAATGTTACTGGGGCTTTTGTTAAATACTTTAGACGCATTTTAACTACAGGATCTCACACAAAGGACGGTCCTATGTTTATGTACTCTAAGAAGACCAAGATAGCCAGTAGAGCCCCTGTGGACGGAACCACACTCCAAATACTTGGTCGTGCCCGTTTTATTAACTTTTTAGATTAAGCACAAAATGGGAACTGGGAATCTTCGATGGAGGTTCAACCAACCAAGTTGACCATTAAAACCCTCGTAAATATGGTCGTATTTGTGAATACGCTAACTGAATTGGAAACATGTGTTCTGAACATTTATAAGCTATTTCAAACTAAAGCGGTTTGAACATGAAGAATTCAAAAATGCTCACAGCAATGGTGTCAGACCTACCACTTTTACGTTACACTTAATAATTTTTGTTTCTTTAAACGGAACGGCCTATTTACGCCCTATTGCAATGTATGTGCAACAACAACAACAATAATATTAATAATAAGAATAATAATAATATTAATAATAATAATAATAATAATAATAATAATAATAATAACAATAAAATACAAACAGATACGTACAAACACACAAAGTATATCACACTGAGAGATCGGCATTACTACAATCAAAGTATTCTTCGATATTATAAAAAACGTTCTTATTCAAAATGAGCTTTAATTTTTACTTAAATAAATCAACAGGCAATAATCGAACTGAGGTGGCTTTTACTTGATGAAAATCCATTTATCAAAATAAATAAGAACTAAAAGTTCAGATTTTCACGAAATTATATATTTTGACATGACAATTGTTTCAACAACACCGTGTCTTTATTTGATAACTTTTTTTAGCATTCTTAAGTTGTTTTTCATGGTGCTTTGTTATAATTCTATATTTGGATACAATTTCATTACTGTTGGTATATTTAAAATATGTGCAAGTCTCTAAGTAAGTCACCCCGTTCTCTAATTTCAACGGACCCTTTTTTGGCAATGAATTGCTGGAACGATAAAATTCAAGAAGTTCAACGGAACATAATTCAAAAATTTGCTAACGTAAAAGTGACAACACTACTGCGCGCATTTCAAAAACCCTATTGAATTTTATGGTTCCAGCTTTCGCAGGTTTGGAGCGTTCCTGTACTTTTTACTAACATATACATATACATAATTTTAAAATCAGCATACCATTTTTAAAATCGAGACATTATGTTACTGCTAAGACGAACTTGTACTTCGATCTGCAATAACTTTCTTATATGTTGCTCCCAAAATATTCAATATTATTGAATTGCATTTATGTTATTATTTATATCATATCAATAAGAGTGTTATTACATATTTGGAAAAAAACAACTAAGTCCAAAATTCTCGATTCATCAATAAACGAGGATACAAAGAAGAAACTTATTCCGAGGGAAAAGTCGAGTCGTTGCCCAAAATTCTACGGGCTCCCAAAGATCCATAAGGACGGGGTTCCCCTGCGTCCAATCGTAAGCGCCTTTAACTCACCATTATGCAAGCTGGAAAAACATCTGGCCAATGCACTTCAGCACTTCAGTGGAAAAGACAGATAACTATGTTAAAAACTCAGAAACATTTCACTCAGGATGGACAAGGACGACATTATGGCAAGTTTCGATGTCAAATCCCTCTACCCGAGCATTCCAGTAGAAGAGGCACTCTTGCTTATAGAGGAAAACGAAGATCTTCCGCCGTACATAATAGATCTGTCAAGACATTGCCTGAAAAACGCTTACTTTATGTACAACGGGAAAATTTACCGACAAATAGATGGAGCAGCAATGGGATCATCTCTGTCACCTGTGATTGCCAACCTCTTCATGATTTACTTCGAAAAGAAACCAATAGAGAAGGCAAATCTGAAGCCAAAACTATGGACAAGATACGTTGATGACGTATTTGTTGTATGACCTTTTGGCAAGGAGGAGTTTTTGAAATTCCTAGATCATCTGAATTCCATTCACCCAAAGATTCAATTTACAATAGAACTTGAAGAGGATAACAGTCTGCCCTTTTTAGATGTGCACATCACAAGGACCGAAGACGGACATTTGGAACACACTGTCTATAGAAAACCAACACACACTAATAGATATCTGAACGCTAAATCTCATCACCACCCATCACAGATACAGGCAGTGACAAATACATTAATTGCTCGGTCCTTCGGGCTCACAAACGAGAGGAACAGAGATGAAGAACTGAAAAAAATTAGTACCTGTCTTCAACAAAACGGATACCAAAGGCGCATCATCAGCAATGCAATCGGTAAACAACAACAGCCGCAGCAGAGAGTGCAGGACGAGACCCAACGAAGATCGATCGCTGTCCTGCCATACATCAAAGGGGTTACTGACAAAATCGGCCGAATATTACGGAAACACGAGATATCAACGGCATACAAACCTGATCATACGATCGGAGCAATACTAAGAAACCCAAAACAAAAAATTACTCTGGAAAACCCAGGAGTATACAGTGTAGCATGCGGATCGTGCAGCCTGACGTATGTGGGATAGACCAACAGAAGGATTTCAGCCAGGCTCAATGAACATCATTTAGCCATAAGAAACAAACAATCAACATCTGCTTTATTTCACCACCAAAATCAGAGAGGCCATAAAATTGATTTCGGTACTTGCAAACAAATAGCTAATATTCCTGATTTAAAGACTAGGATAATACGAGAGGCCGTCGAGATAGAAAAGTCCGGATACCTGAATACGAAAGACGACGCTCTGCATTTATCCAATACGTGGAGAACGATAATCAAACAGCAGAGCGATACGCAGCAGCCAACGGGGACATCGCAACTACGATCGGGCGAAATTAACAACGCGACAATTCGGGGGGCGGAGCCATCTCCCCTCCCGCACAAGCAGCACCGTTACCATCTCCGGCGCAGGGTATAAATACCGCACGCACCGCCGATAACCTCCCAGTGTTCGAAGTGTTTTCGGAGTGCGAGCATTGAAGATGCCAAGTGAGATTTTGGCGAAACGTCTGCAGGATTCCAGCCGGAGTTCAACAAGCGAACGGATGATATCCCGGAATATAGTGTCATCATATATAAAATTTCTATACTATTCTGTAATGAGAGAATCTAAAAAAATAATGTGCCTAAACAACTGTTATCTGCACTATCTATGAACTGTCGTTACTATTGGTATTGCTTAAATGGTTTAACTTTTAGATCACGTTACATTTATAAATCGGGAATTATTTTGATGTATAAATTTTAGATTTTGGGATGAACGTGCGAACCGCCGTGACAATAATTGCAAACGTTTTAAGGGCTAATTATTCGAAAACGAACCAATAACAGCGATCCATTAATGATTAGTTAGTTGGACGGTGCCTAATTGCTTCGGTTTAATCTTGCCGCTTATAATGAAATAGTTACGAGTGGATCGCGCCAACAGAAATGGAAGGGATAAAATCGCCCAGATATATTTAACGTGCGGTGCCGTAACTATCAATTAATCCTTTAAATAATAAACGCCTTTCAGTAGCGAGCCGTCAAATGGCGTGACAGTTACGCGAGGACAAAGGGAAAACGTGTATTTGGTTTGTATACCAAATATGCATAATAGCGTGTTCCATTCAAAAAAATATTTCGTATACACTTGAATTCAATAACATATCCTTTTCAGCGTTCAAATGTCAATGAATATATTATTCAGCATTTGGTGTAGTACTAAACCTACATTCCTTATATCTCCATGAAATGATTAGAGGACCTACTTGGTTTTTAGGTATTAATGCTGCATTATTTCTTTTGATATGTGCCCTCCAAACTCTGATGTTCTATAGTATGTGGATGACTAAAATTCGCCTGAAATTCGCTGTTAGTGTATTTAATTATTTAAATTATTAAATTTGACGTATTTAACGCGTTTAACAGTTTTGCTAGTTCCTCGATGTTATTAGATGAGACCAATTCGAGAGATAGATCTAAAATATTTTCTCGGTTACAATTAGGATTTGACAAACTGGATAACTGGATAAAACCAACAATACTGGATAAATATACATAGACAAACTTCAGTTAACAAACCTACAAAGAAACGTGAATTTAAATATTTTAATATACCTTAACATAGATATCGGTAATACCGAATTATCATTTTTTAATATATCAAAAAAATCTGTGGTTATTGGCTAGTTAACAGCGGCGGTCTAAGGTTTTTTTAAATCAATCGCAAAAACCTAAAGCATTTGACATGATAACAACATACTGTAGAAAAATTTGAAAACAAATTCTTTCGAGTTACTTATCTAGCAAAATTTGAAATTTACGATACTTGTTTTTCTCGAAAGCGAATCAAACATATAAGTGTCCTTTATTTATTAAATTCATTTCACAGCTTTATGGTAAAAAGTTAGATTAATTTCCGCTTCCTGAATACGCAATAGAGTTGTTATTAGTATACAGTGGCATGTATAGTCGTCATTTTTGTTACAATATACTACCAATGAATAAGTCGTTTTTAAATTAAAGAAAAACTGATCATTTAAGATCAATTTATTATTGTTCTTTTTATTAAGTTATGTTAATTATTAACATGTTGAATGTCTAATCTAATCTAATGCGGGATACCTCGAAATTTGTGGTGCTGATATTATTAATTTTCCAATTGACTTTTAAAACGTAATGCGTTTATATTACAAATCTTCCAGTGCAAGCCTGAATTTAAAAAAAATGGGGAATTTTTGAAAGTGAACTCGCGAAGCATCAGTGAAAATCGTAAAAGCTCATATTAATTTATTTTTTCTTAAAGGGATTTGACCAAGGCTATCTATATTATTAATTATATTTGTTGAAAACATGTCTAATAAAAATATTATTATGCACGGCATGCAGGATCTATATGGGACACCCTGTACGTTGAGAATGTGATTTAAATGTGGACAGATCACACATGCTGGACTGTTTTAAGTATAACATTAGAACATTGCTAGGCAACGTAATCCAAATACGGGCCCGCAAAGCAAATAGCTGAAACTTAAGAGCGCGAGAAAAAACAAAGATGAGGAAACCGGAACGAATGTAAATTCCGGTTAGAATATTGCCCTTCCAACTAAACAGCTTTCAACTTTGCGGCAACTCAAAATGCCACTCGAAATAAGAACGGGGTGCTCGGGTTTGCAAAGACTTTGGACCGTTTTACTTTATGTGCACGCGACGAAAGAGGAATGTACGTATTTCCAGTTTTGCGCCGCGCCGCACCGTCCTTTTTTTTTGCTTTTGTTTGGATGGCGAAAAGCGCCATTGAGCAAACGGCGAATTTAAAACTGTAGAGTAAAATGCGACGGGGTTGAATTTAATGGTTAGCAAAAGTGTCGCGCGGTGCATTGGGGTTTTTCTTTCCTTATTTTACTTTTCTTCTCGCGCGAGAGCACAATATACTTTTAATTCTAAAATCTTTTGTGGTCCCTTACATTTGCGGAAAAGATCATAAACCACGCAAAATTCGTTAGTAAGCGAACTAATGCTACGAGCACTACATTACGTTGTATATTTTTCCTTTCAAATTAATATTTTAATATTTTACTAACTAACGCGGAATGTGCAATCTAATTAAATAGTATTTATTTATTGTGCCTTTCAATATATTTGCTGCATTGGCTGTTCGCACTACGCAAAACTAAGTTACTGCGAGCGTGCACTAGTGCAAAAAATATTCTCACACTTCATTCATTATGAGGTTGATGAAAAGAACATTTTTTGCCAAAGTGTCACTTAAACATGTCGCGAGCCACCTCAGGCATCTCTAGTATTTGAGAATGACACTGATGGTACTTTGAACTTACACTGAAAGTATTTGTCAACGTACCCAAAAAGTAATGGTCGCAGAAACAGTATAGCATGCAACACGTTGATAAACTTCATCATGCAGTTATTTATTACTTGCCCTGCTCATGTCACATCAAACTAAAATTATTATTATAGTTGCGACAAAATAAAGATTTTAATTTTATATTTGAATTTATTAATATTATAAACTATGAATTAATCTAACAAGGTCTTATATCATTTGTTGCAACATAAATATATCTTGAAACGCTATTTAAATTCAATTTTTTTTTACAAATTCATAGTTATCTATGGTTTGCGTCTGACAGTTCCGTAACAGAATTTCGGTTGTTATTTTGAGTAGTCATTTTAAACTTTCTTTATTTTTCTTATATGCAGTGGTTAAATTTAATTCGATTCTAGAGAAAAATGTTGCTCCCTGACCAGCAATAAGGTCTGGTAGACCGACACTGGACTGGGGTCAAATGTCAATAACAACATCCTTTTGTTTCATAAAACCGGCGTCAATATTTTTGCAGACATTTCATTTTGCAATGATAGATGATCACGTTACCTACCGACCGACGAGAACTATAAAACCATCTGCAGTCAGGTTGGCAGCCGGGAAGCATAAATCACCAAAATGGATTTAGCACCGGAAGGAACGGAAAAACTATTATTCGGCAATTCGGCTGCAAGCAGGCGAGCAGCGTCATGCCGACAAGTTTCAAACTGCAATACTAGTGCGGCCTCGAAGAATCGTTTTTACTTACCCGACAACTTCTTGGGCTGGCTCCGAGCTTTTCCGGCCGCGCTTAACTGGATGTTTGAGTTTAATGCCACGTGGCAGTTTGTTTTCAAAGAGAACATTTAGTTACAACTTCGAAAAAACTAACTAATTTTGAACCGTTTTCAGGACTAAACCTTAAAATGATATTTGGACTGCGATTTACCATTTCCATTATTTTGAAATAGTTAAATTATTGTTTATAGCGTTATTACGTGGTAGAAATGCATGTAATAAGTACGTTTACCCTTAACATGTATTATACACAACTAAACAGTTTTGAGATGCATTTTTCTTTTTTTCTTAACCCGGACCACAACATCATAAAAGACTGGACCGACAATACTATACTTTTTCTACGACCATTAACTTTTGGGTAAATTTTTGCTAAAACAGAACGAATACAATCACTGAATGGCTAAAATCAGTGGCTCAAAAGACGAAAATAGTCATGAAGCAAAGTGAAATCTTCGGGAGTACTTCCGGAATAAGCTGCATCCTACTGTTTCCATTAAATGCCAAAAAATTGGTTATAATTGTCAATATTTAGAAGTGTGAACTTCGCCGATTTCTTCTTTAAAGATTTTGCTATTTTTATTACTGGTTTTCCAAAAATGACACTGTGTTTTTATCAGCATTACTTATTTGTTTATTTTCATGCTCTTATCATCATGTAGAAATTGTAATTAAAAGTCGATAATTTGATTTTACAAAATTTTACATATCATAAATTCTTATCGGTTATTTTTTCAAAAAATCTCAACCGCATTAGTCCAAAATTGTGTAAAACTCTACTATTGCATTATTTATCAAACTATTCACGACCCAAAAAGGTAGAAAGGAAAATGGACAATGGGCTATTATGAATGAGATGAATTTCGCAATACAGTGACAGTAGTCGAAAGTTACGAAGTTCAGGAGTTTATATTTGGTATCTGTGGTTAACGTGTGATATGCTAGCATACGCTAACGCAGAGTAAGCAGACATTACAATTATCTATTGGCATTATGAGGCATTATTGAGATTGGGTCAAACTGGATACTTGTCGCCACCAAGTGTCAAACGGCCTCATAGGAAAGGGCGAATAAATGCTAACGATGATCGGCAATGTAGGTCTTTCTATCGTCGTTAATGTCCACTAAAATATAATATATTCATATATCAACCAGATGATGAAGCACGTGCCCTGTGGCACAAGCTACAAGACCAACAGCGATTCCTTGGCAATATTAATCTTTCATCTTGCAACTCCCTAAATTTCAGATATTGAAAGTACATTTTTCAAAAACATCCGATAAATAATTATGGCGGTAAAAGCATAGGCAAATAATACAATAAAATTGATACAATGCACGATGTTAGACCTTAAAATATACTTGAGAGAAAAAATGAATAATTGAAATATCTCAAAAGTTATAAAGTTTTGTATCTAATTAAATTATGACTGCAAAGTCAAATTTTTATCAGGAGTACAAGTGCGCAAAAATTATTTGATTATTTTTACTTGCCGCTACGTCGTATCGGCCAAATTCTTTTCCAATGTTCCATTGTCGGAGAGTTATAATAAATTTAAAACAATATCCCGCTCGGCTATTAATTTTTCGAGGAATTTATCCCGCGGAATTTCAATTCCAAGATAAATTTTCCAGATTTGAAAACAATTATTGTCCTTAAGACTGCACGAAAATGAAAATACCAGGAAATGATACTCGGAGCTATTTCCTAATAGACCTTGCGTACTTATTATTAGGTACACGTAAAACAAATATAAATTTCCAGAAACAAACTGAATTTTAGTTGAGGTAACTTTAGCAGGAACAACAGCAACGTATATTATAGAGGAAATATCAGAAGCGAATGTGTGATAATTCCACCCTTTGACCCAGATTTTGGCAATTCATCTCTTGTATTTTGAACAAGGCATGACACAACTTTATCATATCTGAAACACTAAAGTCGAGACGATGAAAATGATTAATTAATAGTTAATTTATATACGAACTCTCTAAAGCAAAACAAAGGCGGGAGTTTTCATTCAAAGCATGTGACATTAAATGATATTACAAGCTTTACCTAGAAGACGTAGCAACGTAATTGATTAGCTCAAATTGGATCAATAGAATTAAAATAGATGAATAATGTTGGTTGTTTTTATATATCCATTGCTAGTCCGTTACAAGAATTGGAATTTAAACATTTCTGTAGCCATATCATACTGGTGTTTCAACACATAGTTTTCAACCAATATTCTTTCTTAAAAATATTAATACATCACGTCATTTTGAAATATGACTTGTTAAAATGGAAATGGTTTTTACCAGTTCTTTACGTCTCGAACGCCGAAACGCTTCCATTAGTGATGAAGCCGATCTGGATAACGCAAAGCGCGCTCCTTCGATAAAATTAAATGATCTTAAAAAATGCAAAGAAAGTTAGTAGATCACATAACATACGCTTCTTCATTTGCATTTTAAAAATTTATTGGAAATACTTGACTAATAAAATAATTCATTTAAAGAATTCATATAAAATTATGTTGTTTACAAAAAGTGCATTTTTTATAATTAAAATAAAGAGATTTAGAAATAACAAACAAAAATGTAATGCCCTTTGAAACTATTAGAAAATGATATAGAGAGCCAAAATAATTATTTACAGGAAATAGCCTCTACAAGGTAAAATAAAAATTGGTGATTAAAAAATTATTTTTCTACTCCCGTCTGTAAAATGCCTAATTACACACCGATCTAGCATGCGGGAAGCATCATTTTACCACGTCAGTTTTGTTTCCCCCCCCGAGCCGCTTCGGACATTTCCAGGATTTTACGGCGCGGGTTTGGAAGCAATCGGATGTTTTCGGAGATATTCCCCACGCTTTGAATTTTGACGTTTGTCAATTCTGACAATCATGTTAGTGAATGTATTCGTGTTTTGCGAAAATGTAAACAAAAACTAACTGTCGTAGAAAAAGTATTGTATGTAACTCGTTCTGTAAACCTTTTAAGTCACTCGTTTATTAAACACTCGCTCGACTCCTGTCAAATAAACTCGTGAGTCAAATGCCGTTGCACTTGTTGCATAATATATTATTTTGTAATTTCTATATTATTGAAACAAAATGGAACCTCTACGCTAGGTTGTGGGTAGTTGTCGTTTTTGATAATAGCGCAATGTTAAAATTACCATTGCGATATGTAATTCGACAGACAAGTATTAAAGATTCAAAATAACCGTAATATAATAGTAAATTATGCAACAAGTGAGGTAAACGGGTAAAAAGTTTGTTGCATACTATACTATTTCTATGACCGACGTCAAATTCAAGCCTTTATATTTCGAAAAGAAGCCGCTTTGCAATTCTTTGTCCTAGAGGGATGCATTGTTTTTCTATCCTGCTCCTGTGGACCACTATAGAACTTTCGCAATACCGATGTAATTTTATTGGGCATTCACCTTGTATAAAACCTCTTTCACGGATCGCCGAAATTTGTACAAATGATAGCGATTTCCAATGATATTTTTTCTCTCGCGCACTCTGTATGATAGATGAAACCCGAAATTATCGACACAATTAACGATTCTGCTTGAACCAAATATCTATGTTTTATAGTTCTTCATTTACGGTTAATAATCTACCAACAAAAACGGCAACTTTCGGGGACTTTTTATTTTTTGGCCATAATCGACACACATACTATGCAATACGCTGCAATAGTCCGAGGAATATGTGATTTTTTCAAAGATCTTGAGCGACGTACACGAAAATCGTAAATACCAAAATTGTAGCTCTTGATGTGGTTTATAATACTGTCTAAACCTATTAGGTATATTTTTTAAGAATTTTGATTTAGGTCTAATAATTTACTCTAGAAAAGGACCAAAACCCTGTATATAATTGAAAAACATGCTTCGAATAAATATTATAACACAGGTCTACTGGTTAAAGAATTTTGCCGATCGGGGAAATGGTTTTGGAGAAAATAATTATTTTCTGAGAACCAAAATAACTCCAAAAAAATTTCAAAATATTTTAAAAAATACTTCACCATACTTGATGACGCCCAGTTTCAACAGTTTAAATGTGGGTGTGGATTTCTACCTCTTTGGTAAATTTGAAATCAATAGCTGCAAATTTAAGAAACTTGTCACATAATAAAGCACTGAATATTTTGAACACCCTGTACAATAGGTAAAAACCTTAAATGCAAATGTGTTAACTGTCCGCGTGGACTATAACCATGTGAAAGCAACTGACAACTGAAGCACAACCTTCTAGTTATCATCAATTACCATCTGTTTTTTGCGAATACCAGCCACACAATGTAAATTTTTGAAAATTATATAGCTGATATTCTCGTTCACAAATTTTCTCGATCGCATAAACGGTTTTCGAGATTTGTTTTTTTTCTTGCACCCCTGGAAACTTGATTTTTATTTTTTTTAAAAACGTCCACGAAAAAATTCAAATCATTTTTACTAGAAAAGCTTTGAATCATTTCTGAGAAAGCTAAACGAAATGTTTTAAAACCTGCTGACTAGGGAATTAAATAAATTGCACATCGTCCAGTTTTATGTGTGTAAAACCGCTTAATTATTGTACGCCAGTATGTTACAGAATATTTATTTAACTCGGCTAAATAATTAAAACAGGACGTCGTAACACTTGCAAAACCCTTTTAATAAAATACACCAGGCACATTTAATAAATATAAAATTTATAAAAACAACAATCCTTTATTTTTATTTTTACTACGGCTTCTAATTAAATTTTTCTTCATTTAATACTTTTACATCATGTAATTAAATGTTAATACAAAGTACTTTCTTAGTTGACATATTTTTAAAACCCTTTACCGCAGTGCATATTAATCCATCCGCCTCACATAAAACCAATATAAATGAAACTAGATTAGCAAATAACCGACCTTAGGCTCTGCGAGATTGTTGAGAAAATATCGACACCGACGGCAGGGATTATAGCAATCAAAAAATTTAGGAGATGAGGCTTTCTCGGAGACCTATTTCCGTACATTTTTATTGCTATAATCCCCGCATTTTATTACCCAGAAAGCTGGATGTTGCATTTATTTCAATAAACTGGATCAATATCTTTTTCCTCCAAAATCTGTTGGGTTATGTAAGTCAGTTACCACAGATAAGAATTTTGTTTTTAAAAAAATTCATTCCATAAGAAAATGCTTCAGGAAAGAACGGAAACAGCAGAACAATCCAAAAGAACTGTCGCTTCTAAGGATTAGTCTGATATTTTGATTTGCTGCTATTCATACGACATTGTGAAATAGGTTCTGCTAATTGATTCAATTTCATTTTATTTCTTCCTTTGCCAACAATTCCAATTGTTGTTATTTTTGATATCTATCATGTTCAGTCTCATACACACAATTTTAAACATGTAAACATGTAAACACGTCCAAGAAATTATGTGTGGGTCCGGCTAAAGATTTGCAAAGAAAAAATTAATGCATTTAAGAAAAAGCAACCACATTTTTGTTTTTTTGAAGAGATAAGAATCTTCATCTTTTTAATAACTTATAAAACATTATATCCCATTCATGGCCACTGTTCTACACCTATTTTTGTTAAATTCTAGTTTGTAAAATATGTAAGTGAAAGTACTTGATTGACTTAATAGACTAATATCACCCAATTCGAAATATCGGGCAATATTTTAGGTTAACAAATCATAAACCGAAACTGAGCGTTCGATTTTTACCAAACAAATAACAGACGCTGTACTCACGATTAACTAGCAATAAATAGAAGTACCGACTGTAGATTTAGTTAAAATTTGAAATTCAATTTTTTTTTGCAATAAAAAGTAATAACTTCAATTGGCATATTGACATTTATAAGGAAAATAACAAAACCGCTTACCTGAATTGGGTTCGTTGTCGCTGTTGGGCCTTGCCGAAGGTGCCCCATCCCTTGCCTCCACCTCCAGTGCGTACGCGCCCTGCTTCTCCCGATCAAACACCACCTTGGTGAATATTTCGCCGGTCTCTTTATTGATTTCGAAAAAATCCTTGCCCTCGTTCCTGGGGGAATCCACTATATAGTAATACACCTAGAAAAAAGAAAAGCAAAAACATGCATCCATTTAATAACTTGTTCAGACGAAATTGTTTTGCTCTATTTTCTCTGCGTTTCAGTTGCATAACGAGGCGCAACTTGCATTCTGTATGTTTGATATATCAACATGCTAAAGACTAATTTGGAGCTTTGGAAGGGGCAAATTTGTTCATAGGGCCCCTGCGCTTTGATGTGTTTTTCATGTTCAAATATTTGCAAAAACCCATGTTGTGCAGCATACGAAAGAGAAAATGTGTGCTGCAGGGCAAACTAGATAAATATTCGCAGGCAAAATAGCTATAAAATTAATAATTAATTCCTTGCAGCTTTAAAAAAAAACTGGTTTCGGACTGTGAGCGGCAACATACGGAATATATATTTACCTTTAATGTTCCTTGAATTTTATTTATTTTATTTACTTAAAAAATAGCGATCCTCGAATTTTAATTATTTTTTTACGTAAAAACGTACTGTACGACACTCTAGTAGCCTAAGAACCTTATGAAAAATGAACGTAACCATGGTAAGATCTATGTTAGCATGTCTGTACGACGCGAATGAGATATCGTACAAAATACTCAGTGCAGTTCAGGTTCGGTGTTCAGATAGAAAGGTTAGTGCTCTTAATTCTCTCTCTCCCACTAACACGTGTTCCTATTTTACCGGTAAGTTATATTAACTAACCAATCAGCATACAAATTACAAACCATTAAAGAGAACTGTCCAAATGGACGTCTTTGGGGGGGATATCACCCCCCAACAAATTAAAAGAATTATAGGAGATGGCTCTCAAATTAATCAACTAGTTGAAAAGGAAATTATTCTGTATGAAAACGAAGATGTTGGCCCTTTGATAAACTATATTGAATCCGCGGAGAAATCTGATCGTAATATAGGTAGATTTAACAATCTTAAAATAGCAAGAGAAATTTTTAACCTTCATCTCAAGGACGTTAAAAAAATTCACAACAAATGTACAAACGGTATAGCGATAGAGTTTTTTAGATATGAAGCAGCCAACAATCTCCTAAAAAACCAACATATTTTAGACAAAGGTCTTAAGGTCTTCATTCCATTTAATTTTGTCACAAGTAAAGGTATTGTAAGGAACGTAGATATAGAAAAAAAAATTTGAAAATATATGCAAATCTTCAGCAAAGATAATTCAAGCCAAAAGACTTAATCGTAAAATAATTGTAGATAACAAGACTCAGTATAAACCAACCGGTACTGTCTTATTCACATTTCGAGGGGTTCTTCTACCAAAGCACATTTACTTTTATGACCTTCCCCTTCCGGTAAACGTTTATATCCCCCCTGCCACTCAATGCTATAAATGCCTACTCTACGGACATACCAGGAAAAATTGCAAAGGCAGGGAAAAATGTTTTAATTGCGCAGACAATCCACATGAAGAAACCGACGATAGCTCAGACCTCCCCACTCAATACTCGTGTACCCAGAAATGTCATTTTTGCAGAAATGAACACAGAACTACTTCGAAAAGCTGCCCCGAATTCAAACGACAGCACAACATTAAACGGACTACGACGTACGAAAACTTAACCTTCTATGATGCCAACAAACTATGCGCTAAAACCTACAATAATAATGATGAAGTATTATCATACCAACCAAACGAATTCCCTTCTTTAAGAAATAATACGGTTAACAAGAATGATAATTACACATACAGGAACACTATATCCCCTTCCCAAAGACGGCAAGCAGACTTCACCAACAAAACTAAGAGAACCTACCAACAAACGGTCTCAGGGGAACCCAACAAAAAAAGAATGATCCACAAAAGCTATGACAGACAGTCCCATGGCGACAATATTTACTTTCCTAATTCTAGACCGGAAAGAACACACGTTACAAATTCCCCTATATTTGACGACCCAATCTACAATCAACATTCCAGAACTACCAAAGAAATTAATGCCTCAAGTAAAAGTGCCCCTCAAGACATCCCTCTGAACTTACCCTCGACCAGTACATCTAATTTAAAACGATATGATGATAACCCTACTTATAGATCCATTAAGGAACTAGTCTTAAATTTACCAGAAGAAAAACAACATGAAATTAAAAACTTTATCCTTAACTATATGAACCTAAGTAATTATACGGATCTTGACGACCCTTGTTTTAATTAAATTTTAATATAACCAAATAAAATTCAATTCAAAATTAAAGATACTTCAGTGGAACCTAAGAAGCATCTATTCAAACAGAACGGAACTAATCTGATTAATCAGGGAACAGGATCCCGATATTATTTTTTTAAATGAAACCTGGTTAAATAAAGAAAAAAAAAATTCAGTTAAATCGTATATTATTAGACAAGACAGGGATGATGGATATGGGGGAATAGCAACTTGCATAAAAAACAATTTTTTATACAGAGAAATAAAAAAATTAAACGATTACCAAGTTCAATATATTATATTGATGAACTTAATCTTATCAACAATTATTCTAACTCGAATAATAATATCAACTCCCAATTTTTACAGGAGCATTATTCTAATGTTCAGGGTCCCTCTATATTGATGGGAGACTTAAATTCACATTATCCCCTTTGTGATTATTGTACTCCAAACAATGGAGGCAAACATATTAATGATTTACTATTTGACAAAGAGCTTGTAATTCTAAATGATGGCTCTTCAACCCTACTTCAACCTCCCATTCAGAAAATGAGTGCGGTAGACCTAACGATTGTCAGTAGTGACATAGCTTATTCATCAAACTGGAGAGTCTTACCGGACTGTGGCAACAGTAACCACTTTCCCACTATGACAGTAATTAAAGATAGAGAATCCTACTCAAAAAACTCTTTTGTACATAATTTTTCATCGGTCAGAAATTATAGAAAAGCAGAATGGGGACTATATAGGGACAAACTTATATTAGAATCTTTACAATACAACACTGATATGACTTTCGAAGAGATAGAGACCCTTATTAATTCGGCGGCAGACATCGCTATCCCTTTGAAAACAAACAAAAAAGGTAAAACGGGGAATTTATGGTGGGACGAGGAATGTATCTTATAGTCAAACAACGTAAAGAAAAGCTAAAACAATTTGAAATTGCTCCTACACTTGAAAACTATATACAAGCAAAAAAATATATTGCAATTGCCAGAAGAAGACTAAAACTCAAAAAACGCAATAAATTCATAAAATTCTGTTCGTCATTAAATAGAGATTCTGACACAAGGTACGTATGGAAAAAAATAAAAAAAATTTCAAACATAAATCAACACTCCAATAGACCTATCCTCGATGACGACCTTCGTAATGAAATCTTAAAAAAAAATGGTAATTTATAATGTGATTCCCGCCTTTACTCTAAGTCTTATAGAGGACCTAAACCCGTTCATATTACAAGAATTAGAAAATGCCCTATTTAAGAAAAATATATCTGCTCCTGGGTTAGACAAGGTAACTCATAAAATGATTCTTAATAGTTATAGACCGATTGTTCTGTCCTCATGCTATATCAAGCTCTTGGAAATTATGATTAAGAATTGATTAGAGTGGTTATTAGAAAAAAATAAATCATTTAAATGGTTCCAGAAGGGCTTCAGAAAAGGAATGGGAATTTGTATCAATATTGCATTTATATCATCTTTCATCGATCTAGCTTTTAAGCAAAAAGAAACAGTATTAGCAGTATTCTTAGATATAAAATCGGCCGATGACTCTGTTAACATATATAAGCTATATAACAAATTAAACTCATTACACATTCCACAAGAGCTTAGCAATTTATTCTTTAGAATCCTGGAAAACAGACTCCTATACACAAAAAGAAATGATGGTTCTTACATTGGTCCAGGCCTTTCCACATCAGGATTACCACAAGGATCACCTTTAAGTACAATTTTATTCAATATATACACTATAGATCTCTTTAATATCTTAGATGAAAGTTTCATATTACTAGGTTATGCGGATGACATGGCTTTACTCTTAAAAGGGAACAATATCATATCTATGGCTTCTAAAATTAATCAGGCTCTTAACACAATCAACATATGGTTACTTAATAACGACCTTCAACTCTCCCCTCAGAAATGCGAATGCGTTTGGTTCACAAAGGGTACTCGTAAAATTCCTCCTCCCCATGTAAAAATAGGAAATCACCCCCTTCCATTTAAAAATGAAGTAAAATATTTAGGGGTCATTTTTAACCATCAACTTAGATGGGATAATTATATCAATCAGCAAGTAATAAAAGCCAAAAAGAATATAAACATAATTGTGTTAACAGAATTTGGTGGGGGTCTGATCCTCATATCTCGTTAATTTTATATAATGCTTTAATAAAATCCCATATAGATTTTTCATCCTTTATTGTTGGTAATACAAGCAAAAAAAACAAAACCAAACTCAATAAGATACAATACGACAGTCTCAGAATTTTCTTAGGATGCATGAAATCAACCCCTACCAACGTGTTATTAGCGGAAGCGGGAGAAATTAACCTCGAGCTTAGAAGAAACTGGTTGGCCTCAAAATTTCTGGCGGGTCCCTTTTCAATTAAGAATCATCCCTTAGTAGCCCTCCTTAAAAAGCTAAGAACGTTTTATATTCACGAAGTCCGTTTTGGCAACCAGAAAAATCTCCCATACCTCATCCAGGCTCTAGAAAATCTAAGTCCGTATCAGAATAAAATCTATAAAAATCTCATTCCGCCTTGTTTTGAGTTTGATTATTTTAACCAAATAACCCCTATAAAAACATTAAACTTAAATATAAAAAAATCTGACCCTGACATAAAAGAAAAATTCAATCTTTCCACAGAAAAATTTAAAAACACTTTCCACTTCGTATATACAGATAGGTATATATACAAGCCTAAATATTCCAAAAACCATTGACTTAGATAAAAATGAGATTCTTAATATCATAAAACAAAAAATACTTCATCAACACAACAGACATTGGAAAAATATATTAAAATTTAAGGGCAAGACTTATGCTAATATTCAAAATGAATTTAAAAAAAAATGGTTTGACGGACAAGAATATATAGACAGAAGACATGTCACCATTATTACAAGGATGAGAACAGGACACTGCCTTACTAAACAGCACCTTTATAAAATAAGTATAAACGATAGCCCATTTTGCGAATGTGGAAAGATTGAGGACCTGCCCTATAAATGAGATACCCGATCTTGATATCTACAATTCTTTTATAAAGCTGGGCATCAAAGCCTTAACATATCTGCTGTTCTAATTAAACCCAATAAAAAGATTACAGATATCATAATTTCCTTTTTAAACTTTAATAAAATTAAACTGTAACGTAATATCTATCATTAATATTTTCAGAATCCATTATCTCCAACAAATCCAACCTCTATGCCCTCTTCCCCCCATATGTTTGTATTACTAACAGATACCTCTATTACCGAATAATTTACTCTTTATTGAGCAAAGTAAATAAAATAAAACATCTAAGAGTAAAAGTAGATAGGAGTTCCCAGGAGCTCTGCTCGTCAAGCTGAGGACTCCCCTAATGAGCTGGCAGACTGCCTAGTTGCAAAGCCAAAATATTGACAAGAAGAAGAAGAAGAAATACTCAGTGGGCTCGAACTAAACTACGCGACGTGATAAAAATGCGAGGCAAATTTTGTTGTCTTTCCCTTGCTAGTTTAAATACATTTGAGGACAGTCTATTTTCCTTGTATGTGTGCAGATTTTATTTACATATCCTTACTGAAATTATTTACACATTGCTTTTTGGTGAACAAACGGTATTTTCGTTAAAGAATTATATAAAATAAAATATGTATAAACCCGTCCAACAACTTAAAGAAGTTTGTAGAAATTGATATACGTGAAATTAAAAACAGCAGTATGGTTTTTTCTGAAGTACCATTTCAAAAAAGATTACAAATACACTTATACACCTGGTGAATCAACGATAGAGAAAAGTTCATTATATCATTTATTTAAAAAGTTGAAAGACAAAGCTTGTGAAGATAGTTAGGATATATAATTCAAAATTATTGTGAAATATATATGCATGACGCATAATAAATACATTTTTTTTAAAGAAAACGCAATATTTTTAAATTTTCCTTTTAAATTGTTTTTAAAATGTTTTGAACTTTTTTATTAATAATATTACACACCTAATAAACCTATATTTTTATTTTTCAGTATTGCAAAGAAATTACGATAGCGCCATTATTAGGTAGATAACTAAAATTTGATATTAGCGTTATTCTAAGATGATGTAAAAGTTATATGCAACCAAATTGGAATTAGATGCTACAGGTTGTTTCAAACTAAAGGACTATATTTGGAATTGAAAAATCTCGATTTTCTTAAATGGAACACAATATATTATCTTCCAAAACCTACAACTTTTATTTAGTATGTCATACAACTATTTTTAATACTTTACGATTTTCTAAATCTCTCTAAACCTATTACTATAACATTAATTTTGACAAAATGTCATTGACAAATTTAAATAAATAAAGAAATAAAAATAAGACTCCACAAGGCGAAGTACCCGAATAGACGTACATTGCCAACTATACAAATTCTTCAGTGTTAAATGGAACGGTTTGATGAGAGGGGTCGTATTGAATATGAAAAATGTAAAGTGGTGTATATATTTTTGAACATTTATTTCGCTATAATAATAATTAAAAATAAGACAATTCGTAGTAATAAGTATTTAATATTATTTACTACTTTTTTTACTTACTTTAACTTTTATATTTACCATTTTCTCGAAACTTGTGAAACCAGTGACATGACGGACATTACTCCATCGTTCACTCACCCTGTACATTTAACCAGATACATTCAAGTAGAGAAGAATTTTAAATTTTTCGAGAAACTCTATTTTATCATAATCAAAAATTTGACATTTACGAAAACTTCAGCATTCGCACTTTGTTTTCTATCACTTACGGATTGCTCTGTACGTAGAGGGTGATGAGATACCTAATTAGATTATATTACATTAATTCTGGAACCGCTTTACAGCTGTCTTCGTTAATAAACGAAACTTTTCCAGCAAACAAGGCAAATCACGCGGATACATTTAACCACACAGTAATACTTCCGGGATGCTTTAACCACACATGAAACGTCGAAAGTTCAATATCGCCGTCGGAGAGAGAGAGTCTTTGGGAAGTTTCTCATTACGCTCGGGCGTGAAATGTTTTCCACACAAGTTTAAAATGAAAATCTCTCCCCCCCCCCCCCGGCAAATTAACGTCCCTTTCGTTAAAAGAAAAACAGCGAATCCTACTTAATTCCGGCGTTACCTTGTAAGACGAGGCAACGCTGAGACTGTGTTTTTACTTATTAATGCAGTCGCCGTTCCTCTTTAAGACTGTATAAATAGGGCCTTGCGAGAAGCAACTAGGACATTAATATGTAAGAACGCTGATGAACGCTGAATAAACCGACTCAATGGAAAACGATGAGACGTGTTACGATTTGCTGACGTCTTAACAGATAGAACGAACTATATATACCCAAAGAAAATCCGACATACTCTAAATCAAGGAATACTCAAAATATTTGTACACTGAAATTCCCTTTATGCAAAAACCGCCACAATTCCTTTGAAATATTCCGTAATTCCCCAATTTGCTCAAACTTCCCCGAAATTTCTTCGAAAATGAAATTCTCCGCCGTTGTCCAAAAAATACCCAAATATCCCTTGCAAACTTTGAATTGAATTCCATTAATTTTGTATGCGATATTTCGTATTAACAGAATACCATTAGTATTATATATTATATACCAATTCTGTTGGTCTGAGACAGAACTGCATGTATATACACTGATTTTTTATATAATAAATAGCAACATCCCTCGTATTAGTTAAAAAAAAAAGTTAAATAGAGGTTCAGATATTCATGAAAGGCTTACGAGGTATACGGCTTTCCTAACGGTCCCGAAACACAGAACAATTATATATCTCAGAGATCTTTTAGTTAATTCTATTCCTATCTGCATTAAGGATAGCCCGAACGTTGGCACTTTTAACAGAAAGTCTTTTTTAACTTGTTTCAATTGTAATATTCATTTTTCTGCGGCCGTCTTTATACTCGCGTTACTTGCCTTTAAATCACCTTTATTTAGTCACGCATCTTTAGTTTCCTGCTCTTTTCACATTTTTTTCTTTAACGTGCACATTCGGCTGTTCTCCTTAATTTTATATAAAAATGTCTACCAATAGCTGATTTGCTATATCTCTATCTTGAACAGAGATTTCCTTTTATCTCCCCATATTTCTTTTAATGGATTATATCGAATGTTTATCGCTGCCAAAACAACAAGCTTATAAAAAGGGGCCTATCAGTGCCTGGTGGTACAACCTGTACTTAATTTTCTACGAAACAATTTATTATAAAATTATTATTATTATAAAAAGCTATTCACTGTAAGAATAATGTGTTTCGCTTCCATTTGATGTTAGAAAATTGTAAATTGCGATAATTTGCCAAACTTACCTGGTTATTCGGGAACGTTCCATCTTTATCTATAGCATTGACCTGGGTTACTTTGGTGCCAATTGGTTCACCTTCCAGCACGGTTTCTTGTTCTCTTTCGGTAAATAGTGGAATTTCGTCATTAACATCCTCAAGCTGAATGTAAACTGTGGCTTCAGAAGCTAGTTGTTGAGCGCCATTGTTCTAAAAAAATTTCGAGTTTTATTAGATTAAGAAAATAAAATGTATAAATGGTCAAATACATAAATAAAAAAAATCAAGCATCTGATAGCATCCTTATCACTTCCCGATAACCTTAAATACTAGCCTCCATCATTATTTTTATAATATTTCTAATGTAAAAATGTTTTCTGGCAAGACACAATAAAAATTTATATATGTATTTCTTCATGAAAATATTGCAATTTGTCGACTACTAAACTGCATGAAATTTAGCGGATAAGATAAGGACGTATTTTAAGCACAATGTAATTTACAATTTGGGCGTGAGCTTTTGTTTTCATAAACAAACCAAAAAAAATGACGATAAAAAGTGTAAAAATATATTTAGTAAAACCACTTCTATAAGGAAAACCACTTTTACAAAACTATGGGATACAAAACATCGGTAGTGGCAAAAATTTTCAAGAAGCGATTTCTTGCGGAGTCTTTTGTTCTTTTTGTTCAGAAAAACTCATTCAGAAATGGTCCTTAATGGCAAGCCTAATGATTTCATATAGGCGATGAGCAGGTCTCCCAAAAATTAATACAATATAATACTGGATTCTGATACAGCGCTCCAGTAGTTTTGAGATGATGGATTTTCCTTGTATTTCCTTATACGCCAACGAGTTATTATATGTGTGCATAAAGTTTAGGTATTTAATTAGAACGTTCGAACACCAAAAACTACGTTTATCAAGTATTAAATTTAAAAATATGACATTTACAAACAAAAATACATAATAATAATCATATATATTTTACTTTCACCTTTTAAAAATGGCAATGAATTAAATTTACCTCTACTCGTATAGTCAAATTATATTCCTTAATAGTCTCGTAGTCCAGCGGATGATTGACCTTGATATCAGCCCAGGTAAATCCATTGTCAGGTCGTTGTTGAAGATAAAATGTGTGATACTTGTTGGTCTGGGCTGTGGATCCCGGCATGAGTCTGTAGAAGACCGTCGGGTTGTTTTCGATCCCGGAGCTAAAGAGTAAGAGAAAAATGCAAAAGTTTTGTTCATAACCCAAGGCGAGCGCCAAAAAAAATCGCGCCACTCGCCCTAGCCTCAAAAAAAAACTATCATCCCGTTACGGTCAAAAAGCGCGTTCAAAAATACATGGCCGACAAAAATATATATAGCCACATGCAAAAATGGTTTACCGTGTCACGAGCCACAGGTTAAAAATGATGTTTCCCTCGAACAAGAGAGTCTCAGAAAATTTTGGGTGCAATACAAATCCAGATTTCAAAATTCCTGAGAGTTACAAATACGCGCAAAGTAAGAGAAATCTATTCTGTGGCTCAAACACCAAAAAACAAACATGCACCATCGAAGTTTTCTAATCTAGCCAGGACATTGGCATCAATCTATTTTTTTAATTGAGAAAAACTGATTCGTCTAGAAATATTGTCTACAGACGATCATGCAAAAAGGTTACGAGATGCCAAATGTCCTGTTTTTGGGTTGATCCATTTTAATTTCGCTAAATATACGACGTATATTTCGGATAGAAACTGTAGAGAAGTTTTGATTCCTAAATGTCGATGTAATGATCTGAGCGACATCTGCCGGAGAAGAGAACAGCCGAAAACTCGGAACAAAAATCGATACCACAAAACTGAAAATGTGGAGAATCCTTTTGCCTGCGAGCGAGAAGTAACTAAAATATTGTATTATTGTGGAATGGGAATTTGGAAAAAAAACAAGCGCCCATCTCGTGGAAATTTTGAGTAACCAGATGCTAAGTCCAAGTAATTTTATTAGTACTGCTAAATGGCAAATGCACATGGTTAAATTATATAAATAAAAAAAATTGCATTAACAAAAGTTTAAAATGAACTTCTGCAGATAGATGGCAAAATTAAGTAATATTTATTGATAGTAAGAGGTACATAATATAAAAAATATCTCTTTTTTGAACCTACTATTGAGTTTTGGGAATATGATAACCAAAGTGTTTACAATTTTATTAGATTATTTTGATGTCAATATGGTAGGTGGCGCTTGACGGGGAGTCGAAATGGAGCTCATTCGGAAGGTAAAATATTTTTAAGAAGTTTTAAGCAGTTTTTAATTTTGAAAATGATATTTTCTAGGTAATATAATTCCCATTTCGTTTCGAACGTTATATTAGCGTGACATAGTACAGTCGAAGTTTGACCGAAATATGGTTGTTTCAATTTTTGTGTGATTTTTAATTATTGAATACTATTCATGATAATTTATTAATAGTGTACTATTCAATTATTGTTTAATTATTGTTATAATTAAAAATTAAACAACGAATTACAGTATTTTATTTAAAATCAATACCAAAAATTAAAATATAACCTGCCAATATTAATAACCCCAATAGTACTACATTCAAATCGCAAATTTTTGAAGAGACGACAACCAATCCTACAATAAACAATAAGATAGATAAATAATACCTAGGTTTATATATTCATTTTCAATAAAATTGAAGGACTTAACAAGTATAGAAAAACTGAAACTCCCGCAAAAAATCTTGTCAAATAGGTTTGTTTGACAGCTGACCACCTAAAGGGCCGATGCAACGTCATAACTAATATAACATATTGCGTTAGTCAGAGCCGCAGCGGCACCTAGAATATTGACGTTATTATAATAACTTAAAAAATAGTAAACATTTGGTCCATCACTTTTGCAAAACTTTAACTGGATATCTCCCATGGAAAATAACAAAAATAAAACGGGGCTTTATGCATTCTTCACGCTAATTGAAATTTACATTCCCAATGTACCGAAATTTTCAAATTTTATTACCACAGATAACAAATACAATGCTAAGCGAAATTACTTGGACCAACATCCTCTTGAAAAAACCACAATTGATGTATTTCGGGGTTAATGTACATCAGATCCGCACGAAGGATTCACCGAATGTCTTTGAAATGTGCTGTTATCCGACGCCGAAAGCCTGGTGTTGTTTAGTAGCGTGTCGTGGTGCAATATCAACGACATTCAGTGAAACAGGTTTCAGGTTTATGATTTCACACACAAAAATCTACGGGACGATGACGTAAGTAGGGCTTCCAGAATTTTTCCAAACGACTGATGAGCTTAAGTCGCGTCTCAGAGTTCTTTATGGGCTTGACCCCTATATAAATGTATGTTAACTGAACATTGTTTTCGTTTTAATCATTAAAACGATTTGATAGAAAACTTAGAACTAGTTTCACAAACGACGTAAACTGTGGTTGAATTAACCACACATTAGTGTCAACAAAGACTTAACAAAACTTAACAATAAAGGATTGTGTTTAAATGAAAAGAAAGGTCCTTTAGACCTATTCAAAATTTCAGCTTTTAATAGCTTTTTAACGTCTGCGTTGATTTTTTAAAACTTGCTCTGGAGTTGGGATTTTATTTGCAAGATGGCAATGCAGAATCTAATTTATAAAAGAGGGAAGAAAGTTCCACAGGCTACTGTAATACTATTTACAAAACTTTTTGGCGTTTTGTAAATCGTAAAAATACACGCTGTCCCCTAATCTTAAGATAATAACGTGAAACTGGTTCTAAATATTTCTGCATGTTTAGGATCTCAAGGTGTGAACAAATAACGAGAGAACCCTGGGACGGACATGTCCTACGTTCAAGAGAGGCACGTGCGGGCCCCAAGTATAAACCTGTTGGTAAATAAAAGCGTGCATGTTTGAACTGAACCGCGCGACGCTGCGTGCTGTCGCGCGGAGACATTGACACTTTTATTTTTTTTGGACTTTAGTAAAGCACCGTGTAAAAATGCCAAAAAGGAGAAATTTGCATTCAAACATTAATTGTTGAATGAGATTTTTAGCCCATTCTAAAAGCCTAAAAAGTACCAATGTGTGGATTTTTAAACAGATTAACTTTTTTATTAATTTACATATTAGCGAAATTTACAATAAAGTTTAACAACAAATTTCATTTTGTTAAAAACGGATATAAATGATAACGTTTCTGACGTCACTCTGATGTTGTTACTAATTTATTAGAAGTCGGCTGAACTTAGTGCAGGTGCAGTTTGTTATATATTTTGTAACTCAAAATTTACATGAAATATTGAAACCCAACATTTTCCGATCATTTGGCAACATTTGATTGTATCGGTAGGTATCTTGGTTGCCCGCTATCCTGTGATCTGGTCGTGTAAAATTGCAAAAAAGTAGCCCCTTTTTACCAGAATTGGACCCAACAAAATATCGATTCCACATCAGCAAGAGGCTTAAAATTCGCTCGTTAAATTATTCCTTATCATTTGAATAAAACCCTGTATATATACTATAACCATTTTCCTTATTTTGTTTAAAACGTGGTATAAGGCAATAGAATAGGATTTATTAATATTCCATAAAGATTACAATGCCACACCCATTTGAAACGAAATAGTCCCCGTAAAATGCCCAGTTTTCTATCAATTCCGAAATATATGTTATATTAAGTATAAGTTTCAATTTTCAGTTTATTTTCTACATTCACTGTATCCAGAAGAATTACTACCTAATAACATTCATTTTGGAAAGCCAATATTTTATTTATTGTTATAAGGTACTACTTCTTATTTGTTGTATTGACGCTTAAAGATCTCAATTGCAGTAGAGCTTTTATGATTTCTTTAGAATTTTTTTCAAGTTTTCCATAATTTTAAAGCATTTTAAACTTTACACCTATATTAGGGTGATTATAACGCAGTTTAATAAGCTCTCAACCTCGAAAGTAGTCAACTGATCGTAACGGAAGGCTGATATGGTGGCCGCCTACAATAACCTACATGTAAAAATCTAGACATTACGTTTTACCAAAGTCCAATAAAAATATCAGGAAAAATAAAATAAAGAACTATTGTAAATTTGCAAAGAATATCTGTCTGTCTCTTTCTCTCTCTTAGTTCGTCGATTCTTTAGCTCCCGACAGACCTGGCCTTAACGGAAACCACTTTGGCGCCAACTGGGAAATTCTCCCTAATGTAGATAGGCCCGTAGACCACGTGATCCCACACGGGCGGATTGTTTGCCCGGTCTACAACGTCAATCTGCACCTCGACGGATCGGGAGAGGGGAGGGTAGCCTTTGTCTTGCGCGGTAGCCTCCAGCTTGTAGGTCTCTCGCTGAGAAAAGGCCATCCCGAGGGAAACAAGTCATTGGTTTCGTATTAGATAGGAATATTTGACCGGTTATTTTGTGTCATTAGATTTAGTAGATCTTAATGATAATGCCGCTCAAGTAGTATACGTGCGCTGAGTGCAAGGTCAGCTTTACTCAGGTCAATGCAACACCCACGACCGAAAGCTGTATTTAGCTATATTATCAACCCTTTGAAGATGAAACCGCCGAATGGTGGAAAATGGATCATCATTATAAAAAAACTTGGGTGAGAGTCCCTAAAATAACGTCCATATTTTAAGGACCACCACCTGATATAGTATTTTGCTATCCGATTTACCGCAGGATCTTCAAGTACTACTACTGGAAATAAAGTCTACAACTATTATTGGAATAAAATTGAACCTGGATAGATTGTATGGAAGACAATATTGCTTTGATCGAGGCTCTGAAAATGCTGAAAGATACTGAATGAAACAAATAATTAAACATGATAATTAAAACGCAATATAATAAAAGATAATGTTTAGCTGGTGTGAAATTTAAACAAAAGATACAGATTTTCAGAAACGAGTTTTTTTTCTATTCTTAGTACTTACGTACAAAAAGAGCTATATGATAAAAAGTTATCTATTTCAAAAATAAAAATAAAATTCTTTCCTTTTTGCTTGCATTAGTTAACATCCTTGTTAACCTCCAATTGTACTCAACCTTAAGCAAAAAAGCATGTTTAAACTCTTCTGATTTCGTAAAATCGTAAACTTAAAATAAAAACTTAAAAATTACAATAAATAAGAACTAAAATGACATTTGATAAAGACACGGTGTTGTCGAAACAATTGTCATGTCAAAATATATAATTTCGTGAAAATCTGAACTTTTAGTTCTTATTTATTTTGATAAATGGATTTTCATCAAGTAAAAGCCTCCTCAGTTAAAAACTTAAAAATTAGTTTAGGCATAGATTAATAAGTGGTAGTAAGCGGAAATTGACTGTAGAGAATATAACAAAGTAAGATGAATCTTATTATATAATTTAAATAAGGAGACAATTATTAGTTTATGAATTAATAATTTAATTATCAGTATACCAAATCCGTACTTGTACCTTTTTGGGGCTAACGCTGTCATTTAAATGAGAAACCAAGGAATATTTCTGAAACGAACGGTATACTTTGCTCCAGAAACTATGTAATTATCAGGTAAATTTTGATTCACAAATAATAATAAAAATAATAAATAAATAATAAATAAGGTAGAAAAATGGTTTGATCGTCTGAACTCCAAGTGACATCTCTAGAAACAGTGAAAAAGCAAAATCTTTCGCCACTCTCAAAGGCATTTTCAACTTGGTATTAAGCAGGTTAGAATTTATTTCCAACTAACAATACCCAAGATCGTAGCAGTTTCAGTGATGCCGCCGCCAATTGGCGGACGATACAAACCTTGCCTTGACAGAGGTCACCACCGTTCCCACTGTGACATTTTCTTTAATGTGGATGGGGCCATAGGTGGCGCTATCCCACAGGGGCGGCTTGTTGTTTCTGTCGACTACATCGAGTTCGATGTCTACGTCGGCATAGGATGGCGGCACTCCGCGATCAGAGGCGCGCACGCGCAATCGGTACCTGTCTCGCTGCGGTTAAGCAGAACGGAAGAAGAAACGGCACGTACGTGAGGTGGTCGGTGATGGGTCGTGTAGAAGGGAGAGAAACCAAACAGAACCAACATCGAAATCAGAAGCTAAATACTTTTTGGAAGTAATAATAATAATCATAATTATAACAAAATTAAACAAAAAGAATATAAACTAACGGTCAAAGTAAAAAAATGGAATAATTAAATCAACTCAATCACACGACAACTAAACTGGAATGATTTGTATGAGCAAAAATGGTCGATTCTTCGGTGGAAGGCGAAGACTGTGTTTTGGTGCAACCTTTTGCGACAAGTCTGGAAGTTAATACTAACCTTCCTCACAAACGATATTTAGACTAAAAAAGTCAATGTTCAGTGATCACTGTTGCTGGTGTAAACGAGATTATTTTTCAGCAGCATTTTTTGACCGAAAAATTTAGTTAATTGAAAACACCAAATAAAAACCTGAATTTCTTAAACCCAACCATAAAGAAATTAAAAACATTTTTATTCTTGTCATTTGTTTAACCTAAGTAACAAATTTAAAACGATAAGCTTTACGAATATACTTTCATTTTTCCGAAAAAAATATCCAACCTCTGATCAAATTGAATAAATAACAACAAGAAAATATAGAACGATTTGATAACAATGAATTGAATAACTCTATACATAAATTCTGCACAAAAGTATTTAAAATTTTGTAAGGTTATATGAAGATTAAGTTCGTTGACCACTGAAATAGAACCTCGCCATACCTAGGATCAACTTTTTACGTTAAAATAAGATATTAAACTATAGCTTAAATTATTCAGGATAATTATACATATTTTTTGAACACCACGTTCTGAATACATTTAGGAACTTTTTATATTTTTCAAGATTCATAACGAATCAAAACTAATTTCAAAAATGTTATAATCTGACCGAGCCGGTGTCATATAAAAAAAATTATATATATAGAGCCAAAGATGAATTGCAGTGATAATAAAACGTAACCAGCCCGATAAATAAACGTATATGATTGTTTCTCCTCTTGAATATTCGAAATTATTGGTACCGCCAATATATTTAGCATAAAAATTTTAAGTCATAAAAAAGTGAATGGAGAAATTAACAGTTCCTATTGCTGGAGTGTGAAAAACGAAAGCTTAAGGACATGGTGTTTAAAAAATCGAAACTTTGTTTCACAATAACATTAACCGCTCTATTCATGTATTTTAAAGTCCACAATAATAATGAAAAAATGTGTTTAATGGGTACCAGCGGAAACTATCAAACAATATACCCAGATCCGGTTTTCAATAATGACATAAAACGATATTATCGAGACGCTAAAAAAAGTCTACGAAGAAACCTGAAACGCCAAAAGATATTTAACAAACAACTCCACCAACTCGCAACTTATGTACATACATAGTAATAACATTTATGTATATATAATTTAAGCAGTACGAACTGAAAATAATTATAAACAAAAACAGTGCATCAAAATAGGCGTTATATAGTACTCCTAGCGATCTATCAAAAAAGTAACAATTAGGACTATCGTTTGGTCTTGCGCAAAAAATCATCCAAAACACAGTCTTTTAAAACGACGACCAAAGTGAGAAATTTAAGACTAACGTCACCAAACTAAAGTCACCAAAGTCTACAGCTCCACGGCGTAGCTCTACGGTGATTACGTTTTTCATTACTTACGGGGTAACATCCCTGTATTCCATTGGTCGGTGGTTGTTTTAAGTAAACAACAAAAGAATGTGCAGATAAATAAAAACAAAATATAGAGACATCTGCTACAAGACACAAATCAACACTCAACATCAACAGCTGCTTTTTATTTTTGAAGAGGGAACTACCTAACCCACCCCCCCACCCACCCACTATACCACAAATAGGCGACTAGAAAAATGTTCAAAATTGTGATTAGTCGTCACGTTTCAACTTATCTTTTCAGCTAATCTGCACTAGAATTTGTTTATTTTTTTTATGCAAGCTCAAATAACATTATCATATATTTATTAAATGGTATTCATTCAATCAACTGTTAACGTTTGCGTCTTATGGCACGACGTTTAGACGTCATAAACAAATAATAAAACCAAAATATCAATAAGCAGGCAATCTCATGCAAAAAGTCAAAACAAATCGAATCATATTTGAGAGGGCAGGTCAGGAGCAAGGACGTGCATTCAAAAAGTCTCGTCTTATTTTTTTCTCTCTTGTAAACGACCTTCAAAAACCAAATAGACGTTTAGCTGACTTCGAGTTCATTTGATTTCCTTCGCAGCCCCATTCACAGGTAAAAAATGTCACAATGTCTCGGAAAGCGGTAGGAGTTCGGCAAAAAATCCCCGTATATCCCCACCCCCCTGGTGATGAAAAAAAGGAACACAACTCCTACCACTCTAACTCGACCGGCAGATAAAATTCAAATATAGCAGCCGTTAGTTAAATCCACCTGCAAAAATCACTCAAAAATCACAAAAATCACACTCAAAAAAAGAGTCGGTACGTATGGAAAAATCCAAACGGCGGCCCAAAAATCGTAGGTGGCACTTGGCTTACAAAACAAAAAACAGCGCTCCTTGCTACTCCAAAATATACAGAAAAGGATAACTGTGTTCTGGAAGAAGGACGACAATAAGCGACCATGCGGGCAAATTGTTCGAGTTTTTGATTGAAAGCTTCAATCATAACTACCACTGACATGAGCGTCTCTTTTTGTTTGTAATTAATATTTTCATTGAAACTAAATGAGCTACCAGTTTGTTGAATTAGTGACCAAGTTACGATATTTGAAAAAAAAATTAACGCAAAATTTTCTTTTCATTTGTTGAAATTCTGCGAAGTATCTTTTTATTGGCAATTTCGGATTAAAATCCCAACTTTTTCTACAATTTCAAAAAATGGTCCGTGCAACCCGAACATGACCCGATGATAAAGGAAGTGTCAATAATAAATTGAAAGCGCTTTCCAACGTATTAATGGTTTTATACTCCGTTCGAACTAGTGTTGTGATTGTTCTCGTCCCTGCTTATCAAGTGTCAACGACAATCTCCTGCCCAGCATAAAAAAGCAAAAACGATCGCAAATTGCCGTCAATCTCGCCGTGTCCAACCAAAAAATCAAAAAACGGAAAACAAGAGACCAAAAAATCAAAATGAAAAAGTATTCGGAAAAGGTACTGGTTAAACTTGTAAATATATGTATATGCAAGGTGTGCCGTATAAACAAACTTATCGAATAAAATTTATAAAGAGATCAGTGCAATTGGTCGGAGAGACTAGGTCCCCGACCAATCAGAGCAACTCAAACATAAGGTGCGCTGTAAAACTCATTAAGAAAAAAGCTGCTAAAGAACATTCCACCATGGTTAGTTCCACACGTCAAATTTATATTGAGGACTCGAAAAACACACAATTTTTTCAGCAAGTTTAAGCTACAGTTAAGAGGAATTTGAATTTTATTGATTTACATATATTTATTTATTTGTTTTTAATATTTATAATTTAACTTCCTACATTTCGCCAAAGTTTAATGAATTAATTCATAAATTAAGAGTTAAAGGAAAAGGCAATCACAAAATGTTCATACATAACTGAATTATGGGTTTTAAGTTGTTCCATTTATTTCAATTTTAAATACTCATAAATGATGTGTTACTTACCGACAAACAAATCAATTTTTATTGCCTATCAAATCTCAGTAGACACTCTTGTCGGTTGCCCAAGATGAGAATGTACTAAATTATGTATTGATATTTATTATTGGTATACGAGAACTAATTTACTGGACTCCAAATATAGACAATATTGACCACTTTTTCGAATTCATTAATTTGATCAAGTAGTCAAAAAACGATAAGAAAACCATTATACTTTTGTCAACATGTAAAAGTCATGCAACTTGGTTTTACCATTTTAAGTAATGACTCTGGCTATGCTCTGTAAGCAAATCGTAATCGACCTTTAGATCGCGTTGCTTTTGTGTGACGGACTGATAAAATAGGGTGTTTGTCGAAATACTCGAAATTTACTTTTAATAATTTGTAAGCAATTTTAGTAGACTAAACCAATGGAATATACTTTAATTTGTCCACTCGTACCTATTAGTGGTCCAGCTATTTTTGCTATTAAAGGCCCCCTACAAATATTTATTTCTTTTAAACTTACTTTAAACTTTGGTATTCGCATCCACTCTCACATCCACGCAGTTATATATTATTAGTAAGTACTTAAACTCTAATACAACTAGATCTATTCATTGAACTCGTAGAATTGCAGAGGCACACAATTAAGCGCTAATCAATAAATAGACCTAGGTGGACATTGATAAATTTAGTGGTTATCATGTTATATATTGATCCTTTTGTGAGAAATACTTACGTCCAATGGCTTCTTAAGTACTATCCAACCGCTTTCTGGTTGGATCTCGAAGTATTCGAGGTCGGCAGCGTTAGAACCCGCATTCAGTGTGTAAACTATGGCGCCGTTATTGTCCGCGTCTTCGTCGGATGCGGACACCCTGAGGATGTTTGTGCCGATGCTCGCATCTTGTTTGACGTTTTCGACGTATTTCTTAACGACGCAATGAAAATGGTTATTTTAGGCGGAATAAGTGTAAATACATTGAAAAATAAATTTTAAAAAATAAGTTCACATATTGACCAAATTACCAATACAACCGTTCTAAACAGACCCCAATTCAAATCGGGTTTCTGTACATTCTCTGTATGGTTTGAAAATGAATTTTTAATAGTCCGACAATTTTGAAAATTCGGTAATAATGAAAATTGTGGACCATTTCCAAAGATCTTGAACATTTCATTAATTTTTACTTTTTTAACTTTCACTAATTTTAACTCTTTTTCAACAATGTGATATATTTATTCTCCAAAAATTAGCTGCAGTTTGTGAATAACATTATTCAATCTGATTTCACAGTTTAGATTTAACATGAATAGTTAGAAAAACAAATATCCTATAGTACTATAGCTAAAATAGCTAATGAGATTAAAAATATTTTTTGCAAATGACAGATAATTTTTTCGAACCATGAAGGTGTTTCATGTTAAAAATCAATAGGCTAAATAAAGACTGATGACGTTTAAGTTAAAAAAACAAATAGAAAGCAAAAGTGACAAAGTAATAGCTGGTCTAATTAGTTTTTTAGGATTAATATACATATATACTTAAGTATGCAAAATAAAGAAATATTTTTGTCATCCGGTGGGTGAAAATTTGCAACAAAAATGCAGTCTCGGAATGATAAAAATCATAGAATTTAAAGATTTAAACAAAAATGGTTTTTTGTTTTATAGAATCCCTAAAATCGAAAAATTTTCATAACCAAAGCTAAAAAATCTAATCTAACCAGGTTTCTAGGTATATTGTATTTTATCAAGAAAAAGTCATATTCCTACTTCAAACTTAAACGACTACATTAAGAATTTCTTTAATAGATATGTCTTTTTACAGAACAAAAAACATTTAAACAAATCACCGAAATAACATAAAACCACGCAAATATGAAGATATAGTTTATTCGAGCCGGATCCAAAAACACTAGCAAACGGGAAAACCAAACTGCATATAAAAGTCGCTTCGTCTGGCTGATAAATTCCCTAGTAATCTCTTTTCAGTTATATAAGTGGGTTTATATCAAAATCATATTTATAATGGAAAGCAAAATTGACGATAGTTTCTCGCAAGCATATAAAAAAACTGGTGTTTTGTCGCAGGAGTTTTTTGTGCACCTCTCTGCACTACCGAATGCAAATGCGTAAGTCATTGGCCATTGGCTCTCGCGGCGTCAAGTAGTTCCAACTCTGGCTTCTACCCTTTTCCAGTGTTCATAAATCCGATTACCATGACAACACTGCGTCACAAGACTGCCACTCGCGCTTTAGAGATACCACATAACATTAAGATGTTTGGCGGCTTGGATGTTTTTGTCTGTGTCATAGCTTTACAAAGATTTTATTGGATGCAATTCGTATTCGTTTATAAATTTCTCATAAACTGGAGACAATGTGACAATTTTTTGTTTGCCTCACCCAACTCAATTTATTTTTTACTTTTTTTGTATTTTCCATCGTCAATAATAAGGAAGATGTTGAATTTCCTGACACTAATGTCTCACCCTGGTTTCGCTTAGAAAGAGTGTGATGGTTTAAAAATTGGTCAGAGTGTACAGTGTGGTGGTGATGTGCGGAGCGCCCTCTATTGCCAATTGTCGGAGACGAAGTCGGCGAAGGAACGCAGAGTGGCCAGTTCCTTTTTAGGGGTCGAACTGTGTTGACGTGCTATTGGTTGCTTTGTTCGATTTCGATCTGCTTGACCAGAGTCGGTACGACCGGTCCATGCAATTTGTACTTTTGTTTTTCACGTATAGTAATACACTCCTTTAGTATAGTATAGTGTGTGTATTGTTTTCGCCGCTTCTGAACCCGGTGTGCTTCGGTAGAAACACATCCATCACAAGAGTTAATTAAAAATTATTTTTTAATTTTAAATTCTTAATTGGAAACAAATTTTTAAATTGTATTACTATAACTATAAACTTCTAATAATTAATCTAAGCCTCAGCAACAAAACTATAACGTTGCCAGCAATGTATGTGAAATACAACTACAAATACCAACATACAAATACAATACAAAAACATCTCCAATGAAAAAGTGGTTTTAGTCTATTTATTAAATGAACAAGTCATCTTAAAAGCGAAAAGTCAATAATTTACCTGGCGGTCAAACAATGGCGGATTATCATTGACGTCCGTAATTTCCACGGTAAATGAACAAACGCCTTCTAAAGACGGTTCGCCTTGATCGGTAGCTTTCACAGTCACCGAAACGAATTTGCCATCGTCGCCCTCCCGATCGAAAACTTTATTTGTAGATACTTCACCGGTCTCTTCGTCAACGGTGAATTTTGTACCCTTTTGATTGGGTTGTTGAACTATGGAGTATTTTACTTGTCCATTGACTCCTTTGTCCTCGTCGGTTGCGTGAACCTGAATAGCATTATATAAGTTTTCAACATTTCTTAGATAAAAATATGCATTTGCAATAACAGTTAATAATATACATATACATCACATTTCTCTTTTAAATTAACTAAGGTTGACGATGGAAAAGAAGAAAATATTATCAACCAAGAGTTAACTAACAATCAAAAATAAGAAATAAAGTTATGTGTTTTTCAAAGAAACTTTCACACGCTACTGTAATACTTTTTACAAAACTTCTGGATTCCTCCTGTGTCGGTTTTTGCTGAGTCGAACTTGCTGACGTTTCACCAATCATCCTGTTATCTTCTTCAGAGCTTGACTGAAACTGGAGCGTTCACTTTCAGTGAAGCTCTGAAGAAGCCAACAGGATGATTGGCTAAATGTCAACAAGTTCGACTCAGCAAAGACCGACGCAGGAGGAATCCGGAAGTTTTTCTAAAAAGCAAAGTTTTATGTGTTATGTGCGATTTCCGGTCAAACAAATAATAAAATTTACTAAAAATCTGTATTAATACTTATTTTAGACAAGGATGTTAACTAAGTATTGGGAACTTATCTTATTGCCTGTGAACGTCATATTTTCAAAAAAAGTTCAAACGATTCAAAAACCGGATAAACATTATACTTATAAAAACTTTAAGAGCCGCTTTTTAGCGTTCTGATATCTTAAGAGGTCTATGAAAATTTGGTTTACAAATGTCACGAAAATAGTAATTCTGTTTAGTCATAAGTTAGGTCCGAGGTTAGCGCCAAAACATCGCGGCCTGATATACATGGAGCTTCAATATCACGATAAAACTTTGTCTTCTTTTAAATATATATCTTAGTAGCCTTGAGTCAAATAGTTTTTTATTGACAGCATTTTAAAAAATACGTGTCCGAAAAAATGTCGCAAATAACACAAATTATATTATAGAGCAGTCATAAAGTTTTTGACAAAAGAAGGGTTAGCACCTAAAATTATTAAAGAAAGGCTGGGTGGTGTGTACGGTCAAAGTTCTCCTTCTCTCGTATTCTGTAGTGAAAGAATGGGCAAAACGTTTTCGAACGGGGCAGGAGTCCCTTGAAGATGATTCAAGAACTGGCAGGCCAGTGAGAGATGGCATTAAGTGATCGACGTTTAAAGGTCAAGGAAATCTCAGAAATTATTAAGCTTTCTGATACAAGTGTTCGTCGAATCTTGCATGATCATTTAGGTATGCATAAGGCAAGATGGGTTCCTAAAAACCTTTCGGCTATTCAAAAACAACGCCGTGTCGAGTGTGCGCGGTCTTTTTTGCCACCCCTATGGGTCGGAACCCAAGCCTGTGATAAAAACTATTGTGATGGGAGATGAAACTATGGTTCTCTATTATGATCCTCTATCGAAAAAAGAATCAATGGAGTGGCGTCGTAAGGGTGAAGCACCTTCAAGAAAATTCAGAGTCTGCCAGTCAACAAAAAAGGTTATGGCCACGATGTTTTGGGATTGTGAAGGAATTCTTTTTATAGATTTTAAAGAAATTAATACCACTGTCAATTGTAAATATTACGCAACATTATTACATAAATTGCGAGACTGCATACGTGTAAAACGTCGAGGAAAACTGACCAGAGGCGTGCGTCTTTTGCACGATAATGCACCTGCCCATACTGCTGGTGTTGCAGAGGCTGCCAATTTAGATTGTGGGTTCCAATAAATAGATCATCCTCCCTATAGTCCAGATATGGCCCCCAGCGACTATTATTTGTTTGGATATTTGAAAAGGGACTTACGTGGACGGCGGTTTAACGACGAAGTTGAGTTAAAAGAGGCTGTTTTAGCTCATTTTGCAGACAAACCAAAAGAATATATTTTAAAGGGATTGAGTTGTTAATAAAGAGATGTAGTAAGTGTATTGAAGTTAAGAGGGATTATATTGAAAAATAATAAAAAATTGTTACTCTACTTTGTTTCTTTCATATTCAAGCCGGGAAATTTTGGCGCTGCCATCGTATATAGTGTGATCGCCATATCCTGAAAATATCATTTTCATTTCCTTCACTGATGAAATCTGTCTCTGCTTTGCTTTCAAAATTAATTGTTATTATATTCTAGAATCTGCACCTCTAGATTAATACAACAGGCTAGTTAAATGTTGCATATTTACATTATTCCCTTGTGCTGTTTATGACTATTGGACATTAAATTTAAGTAACTTGTTGGTTCGATCTACATAATTGTTTGACTGCTCCAATTTATACTTATATTCATAAATTTAAACATCAAAGTAGGTATGTACCTTGATAACTGGAGAGCCGTTCGGAGCCCCTTCCTCCACCTTAGGATAATAAGTACCGCAATCTTTAAAGATGGGTTTATTATCGTTGACATCGGTGATGAAAACGACAACAACGGCGGTACTAGTATGGATTGTGGTGTCCCCGTTTGGGCAACAGGCTCCATCGTCCATCGCGGTGACGTTTAATTCATACTTGTCTCTGTCTAGTGATATGGCTTTCGAGTGCAATCGAATTACGCCGGTAATTTCTTCGATTACGAATTGACCAGAGCTGGTGCCACCACCTGAAGTAAAATAATAGGTCTGTCTAATACTTTAGTTCGCTATTATGACACAACAATGCGGTCTTTAAAAGAGAGGAGTGTCTGTCTCTGACAATGGAAAGTCTATTCAAAACTCATGATTTAAATCTCAACACTAAACTTAGACTACTTCCTATTTACGTTCTTTCCGGTGCAATACCATACGAAGCAGTATAGTAAAGCATTATGTATAATACTTTCTGGAAAATTAATTAATTTAACTAGCAGGGAACGGAACCGGTAAAGGAAAATATCCTAGACAAATGTTTTTAGAAAACTTCCGTTCTATAAGTAACGGTTACAAAGCTCCACTAATAATATAATGGAGTAACCAATTTTCATAGCAGGAGCGTTAAAAATTAAAGGAATGGACAAATGATTAAATACTTCTTAAAATATCAGGCTTTTTAAAAATATTCATATCGCCAATCATTATTCCCTGCAGTTATACATTAAACATTTCACGCACTGGATCAAATGCAATGCCTTTTTTTAAGTACAATGAGGAGAACTTGGAACAATATGCCCTTATTATAGCATATCTACAGCAAAAGCGATTATACTGTTAGAGCTATGGACTATAATAAATTACTTGTTTTAACTAATTTTGAAATGTTAAAAGATGAACACATTGGGCAGATTTGCAAGAAACCCATTTTGCTTACTTACTTATGATACCCTTAATTTTTATCACGTATAAAAAAAAACCTAAAGAAGACAAAAAATACTTACCAACAAATCCAAATCTCACATTGTCCCCATCTTTGTCTGATGCCACCACAGTAGTTACTAAAGTATTTGGTCCCGCATTTTCATCTACGTTTGGGGTATAGACTTGCTGCGAGAATTTTGGCTCCTCATCGTTCTTGTTTTTGGTATACACTCGAACCTAATAACAAAACATATTTTGCAAATTTTTGCCCTTCAGAGAACCAATTTCATTTGATTTTGAACACAATAACAGTAACTGTTCACATACCGTGGCAGTGCCAGTTTTAGCGGGTTCACCCTTGTCTTTGGCGGTAACAACGAATTCATAATAAGCATTGTTGTTATCGGCGTCCAGTTGCTTATTATTCGATATGATCCCACTGGGATCGACGCTAAAATGATCATCCGAGACAAAGTATTCGATTTCGGCATTTGTTCCAGAATCTGCGTCCATGGCCTTTACTTTCAGAATGCTAGTGCCAGGTGGGATATCTTCATCTACATTATGCGCTTGATAGTCGGGCAGTTCGAATTTTGGAGCGTTATCATTTACATCGGTAACTCTGATGGTAAGCTGTAAACCACGACATACGATGAGTTACTTGATTGGCACAACACAACAATAATCCTTATCTCTTGATTGCCTTAAATTTAAAAAAATATTGAATACAACTATTGTAATATAAGCAGAAGAATATTTTATTACTATTGATTTATTTAAACTTAATATAAATAATATATCAGTGTAAACTAGTTAAAGCCAGGTGAGATTTTTTGGCATAGTATATCATACTATATTTGCGGGCGACCATTACGCAAAGAATTAAGAACAGATATCCCCAGGGCAATTCAAAAGTAAATATTAAACTTTCGCAGACATTGCTCTCATAAAAATAAAAGAAAGATTTCCTTTGAACAGGCATCCACCCGGATAGGTTCCGTTATCGGGATATGATTAGAAGGTGATCAGCTTTTACTTGTATTTTTATGGCAGAAATAGGAATGTTTCCGTTTACTATTGCATCACGGTTGTAAAGTTGATATGTCAGATTCGAAAATAATCGTATTTATAACTGGAAATCTTAAACAAACTACAGACAGTAATGAATAAATGAATTTAACTAACAGCAGAACACAATTCCTAGTGTTAGGACTGGTCAATTGACTATTCAAATTCAATAAAAATGATTTATATAAAATCTTGCAATTGTATCAATATTTAATTATAATGTGTATTTTACAATTATGCGTTTGCGGTGTCAATTTATCTATTAGCCTCTTCAAGAAATACCGGACACGATATTTAGTTTTCAGAACGACTCCACGGCGACATAAGGCACGATATAAATAAACTTAAATAAATAAATATAAATTTTATTGTACTTTTAAAATTATTTCGGTCAATTGACACAAAAAAAATGACCGGTCAATTCCACAACAACAATTATTTTTTTATAAAACTTCTGGATACCTCCTGCGTCATTGAGTCGAACTAGCTCACGTTTCCCCAATCATCCTGTTGGCTTCTTCAGAGCTTAACTGAAACTGAAACTTAAATGAGGGGCATAAACACCGTCTCGGATGGCTGATTCCCATATTGGTGACAGGTAGAGACCTGCCTCGCGGTTAAGATTGTTTATAGATTTCTATAGACTCTCGGATTTTTCGTTGGTAGAAGAACTGATTACATGCAAAGTTCCTATTCCTGAAATTCTCGACATCATTTCAGATATATTAAAGTCCGAGAATCTGGAACCAAACCTTCTCACGATCAAATTTTTGAATGAAAGTCGGGAACCGCTATGGTTTCTCCACTATCACCAGTCATCGCGAATATATTTATGGAAGCCTTTGAAAAGAAAGCTCTCGACACCTTTCATCTGAAACTAAAATTATGGAAACGCAAGGTCGATGATACTTTTGTTATTTGGCCTCATGATCAAGAAACCGTAGTAGATTTTCTTAGACATTTAAACTCTATATGCCCTAACATATGTTTTACCATTGAGTTGGAAACTAATAATAACTTTCCATTCTTAGATATTCTTATCAATAGAAAATCAGACCTAACATTGGGCCATTGTGTTTACAGAAAACCTACGCACACAGACCGATACCTTAATGCATGGTCACATCACCATCCGGCCCTAAAATCATCTTGTTTACAGAGCCGTAAAGCTATCTCAGCCCGAGTCACTGAATCCAGATTTAAAACACCTTGCCTCAGCACTTCTCTCTAATAATTTCCACATTAAGCGTTCTATCAAAAAATACACTTCACCACAACCCTTGCCACTGTGGTCCTTCTTCCTTACATTCAAAACATCACTGACCACATATCAAAAGTTCTAAAGAACGTCAAAACCAGATTTACCACTTGTCCAAAAATCTCTCAACGTCTTCGTTCCGTCAAAAACAAAATTCCATTTGAGATGCCAGGAGTTTACAGCATTCTATGCATATGCGGCAAAATATACATTATGCAACTAGGATCAAACAACACGAAAGAGCCTTACGACTAAGACAAATAAACTTATCAGCTGTTGCCGAACACACTCATGAAACCGGACATGAAATTTTATTTGATAAAACTAAAATTCTTGCATGTAATCAGTTCTTCTACCAACGAAAAATCCGAGAGTCTATTGAAATCTATAAACAACCTAACAATCCTAACCGCAACTCAGGTCTTTACCTGTCACCAATATGGGAATCAGTCCCCCCTCAAACAATATATAAGCAGGTACAGAGTACTGCTCTGAAGAAGCCAACATGATGATTGGCGAAACGTTGGCTAGTTTAACTCAACAAAAACCGACGTTTCTTTGAAAAATTAACCCTAACAATTACTTAACGACTATATTTATTACCTCCACTGATGTTGAAAATCCCCCAGAATCTTCTGTAGCGGTAACGACCAGTGAATAAACGTGCGGCTGCCTCAAATCCTCGAAGTCCAGTTCTTTAGCTAATTTAACGATTCCTGAAGTGGGACCGATGTTAAAAGTTCCAGCACCTTGACCTTGGGCCTTTAGGGTGTATCGGATTTCGCGATCCGCAAAAGATTTGGCTTTTACTGAAATGATGCTGAAAATATCTATAATAAGCATCAATTGCTAATGCAATACTTGTCGATTAACGTTAACAGGCAGTGCCTGTGTTTATATTATAATAAAAATCTTCTTGAATAAGTTTCGAAGGTTAATTAAAAAAATCAACATTTAATATCTATACCGCATGTCACATAATGGAGTGTACTAAAGTTGAGGAAGTATTTCGGCAATAATTTTCATTCATTTAATAATGATAATAATAATAATAATAACACATTTACGATCCCACAAATTTAGAATAGAATTACAGTGTATTCTGGATTTGGTTAAATCGGTGAAATATAAAATTTTATATAATAAAAATACAATAACAGAACACAACAATATAGTAATAACAAATATTAATATATATTTATATAAACATGTGACCTAAAATGTTAGGTTTTTCAGACACAGGGTGTCAAATTTGCTTTCTTAAATCGTTTTCTTTTAATAATTCAAATATTCTTTTGAAGATATGAGAAAATGGCAAAAAAAAGTTTGACCAGACACGCAATATCTTAAGGCCAGACTTTTTTAATTTAGGACATAGCTTCAAGTTACACTAGATATAATATGCCACATATTCATGTGGCAACCCAACCCGACCCAATATTCATGTTGAAGAACCTGTTAAATATTAACGTATGACCATCGAAGTATTATTAAAAAAAGGTTCGGGTACTTACTATATTTAGATTTAAGCGATCAAACTTCCAAATAAATTACAGACATTAGTATTGATTAATAATTATCGTTATGTCAATCAGAACAAGCGAGCGCCTACTTAAAAAAATATATAACTTTTCCAACTTCGACAAAAACAATCATTTCGTAAAAGCTTCCCAAAGAAAAAGTAAAAAATTACTGGATGTCAATACAAATATCAAATCGCCCCTCAACAAACTCAGCAAAATATTATTTGTTAGATTTAACTTACTCGGAATCTTTCTTTTGGTTTTCTGGAATTTCGGCTTCGTAGCTGGGCATGTAAAACTGCGGCGCCCTTTTTCCTCCTACGATAGATAATCTTTCTTCTGGAGTACTTTGGAATCTTCTATCGTCTAGCCTTCCGTTTTGGTCTTCCGCTTTGACGTAAAGAACATATTCCATATCCAATTGGAACAAGTCGGTACCACGAGTTCTAACAACGCCGGATCTAAAAAACAACATTCATCTTCTCAATAATACTAATCGGACTTGTGTGTTGAGTTGGTTAATCCTTTTCCTCATTAAATTAAAGTGAAATAATAGTAAAATAAGTAATACAATTTACAAGACATAATCAAAATTTGCAGAGTTAATCACGCTATGCTAAATTGATCAATAAATGTCTCTATATTCAGTTTCACGTTTCACAGTTTCACACGTAAGAATGCAGAAAACGATTTGTAAATGTATAAAATTTGTAGGCCACTTAAGTTGAGCCTGTCAAAATGTGTATTACTATTAATGGTCACCAACCTAAATATGATAAAAATTCTCAAAACAATTGGGTCTGAAAACGCATTTAAAGTATAGTATGAAATGAAGTGAAAAAAAAATTTGGTCTTTCCAATAGAGCAAATATATCAGTAAGATCATATTAATTCATTCATTACTTATCAACAACAAAAGCCAAATATAATTAATCGAACACAATGACAAAGTTGACTTTAGTTTGCAAGTCAGTTCGTGGAATAAAAAAGAAATTGAAACATCTGATAATTTAGATCGCTTATTATTATATGAAGTATTCGGTGAACTGAAGAGGATAAATAACAAAAAAACTAATTAGCCACTGATTAAAATCTAAACCTAAATAAAAAAACTAAGCTATTAGAAAATTTTGAAACATAACCTATTTCCCTATTTATAAGCATGGTCAGCACCATACTCGCAAAATTATCTTAAAACACACATTGATCGTTTTATTTCGTAGAACAAAATCTTATACCGTTTGTCCTTGAATAGGTAAAACTACTAGATATTACAATAATTTCTAAATATATTTTCGTACACCTCTACTTGATTAAAGGCTAATATCTAAAATAAAATATTTTTCTATAGAGTGCTTTTATAACACAGTTAAGACAAAAAGTTCTGGGAAAAGCTAACAGATAAGGTCAAATAGTTATGAAGAAAATAATAGTTACCTAACGCTTATCGAATAAAAAAAAAGGAAAAATATATAAATATCGTTGGACGAGGATATTCAAGTTTGCTATTTCTTCACCTATCTTCATTTTAAAATTGTCAGATTCTTTATAAAAAATAAGCTATTCCTGTAACTAGTGTTAAACGTCAACTGTTACTCGTTTTCGAGAAAAAAAACAATCGAAATTCACAATAATCTAAATTTGAAGTTAAAACTTTCGAAATGATTCTAGAAGAGCAAAAATTTATCTTTTTTATCTATTTTTTTATGGTTTATTTACAATGCAAAACAAATTTCTCTTTTGAGACACTCTAGTCTAAAACGGCCTTTTTTTAGATTTTCTTCAAGTCATCTGCTTATTACACAAATGTACATGAATTATTAATTATAAGATTCGCTTAGTCTTTTATACAGAACAAAAAAATGAACAAAAATACAAATTTCGTTATTAGTAATAGTGGTAGTTTAAAATTAGGACGCCCCGTAAACAAAACAAGGGAATTCTGAACAAATTCATTTTGAATTATACTTTTTTATTTATAAAATTGAAAATAAATGTTCAAAATCAAGGAATTGCGTTATTCGACCAGATTTCTTAGTTCACCTTTGATAATTTTGCTAGCTGCAAGGTACTAGGCATTTAGATACCCAACTGTTATCCGATTAATCCGTATGCTTAATGGTATAAAAGTTACCCACACAATCCCATTAAAAAATGATCCCAACTTTTGATAAAACTTTCTACCATCCTGTTTTACCCGATCCTGTATTGGACAATTTTATCGGGGATAGCATTCATTTAAATAAAAATCTACCACCTCAATTAATTGACATCATTTAACCATCAAAATGCGATTTTAATTCGCCGTTACTACCCTCGAAGCACCTTAAATCTACTCATAAACCGGCGACATAAATTTTATTTTCAATCGATAAATACTTCAAAATTAAATTTAAATTTATCGCCCTCGTAAGCCGGAAACGGCAATAAAAAAAATCCACGATATTATCGCGTCCCCTAAAAAAATCAATAAAAGCCCCATTACATTATGCCCTTTTTTTGTTCACCGTGCGCCCACCTTTCATCAACTTCGAACCGACCCCCCGTTCTATCCCTGACGATGAAATAGTGGATGTTGTGATCGGTGTCGGGATCTCGCGCTTGAAGGGTGAACACGGGGGTGTTGGGCGGTGCGTTCAGCTGCACCACCGCCTGCATCGGCAGGGGTCGGTTTATGAAGTACGGAGGTTCGTCGTTGACGTCGCGCACGTGGATAATTACCCTTTGGTTGTCCGTGTCTGTAAAAGGAAAACTCGTTTAGGGTTAAACGCAATTTACAGGGGGTTGTGAAGGTACGCGGATCGGACGCAACTAGGTCAACGATATTTATAAAGCAAGGGCCGGAGTAAGCAAGTGCATAATTTAATTTTAGAACTTGTCGCGAACCATTGTCGCGCAGGATAATATTAGGAATTTCATCGATCTACTATAGGAAAATTTCAAATAGCGAAAATTAGAAAATTTGTAGATATTACTAAAGTAGTTGGGGCCAGATAAAACAATATTATTTTAATTGATATTTTTTCATCAATTAGCGGTGTTATATTTAAGGTAGGCGCCGATTTACTAAGCGGTCCAATCTGCGACAAAAATTGATGCGCCGCAAGCCTGAACTTTTCGCCAATTTCTTTCTAAGCAACGATTTCCACACATTTAACTCGTTGTCCCAGAACATTTAACGAGATCCGAGTATATTTTGTGAAAATGCTGCCGTAAAAATGCGACATCTAAAGTGAAACTTGCCGCAATGACAATCTGTCAGCGGCCGTGTTGGTTGTTAAATGACCGCGCGCGCTCCCATTAAATGGTTTTTCCCAATTTTTATTTCTAATATCATAGCCGCCTGAGATGTGGCTGAAGTTAGATTTGGATTCGCATTTGCAAATATTGCAGCGGACCAGTTTGTCACCTATCTTAATTAAAAAAACATTCCTGTGAACATGCTGGGTAAGTAGGCACGGAAATATTGTAAGGGAGCTCCCAAAAATCATATCCAATGTTGCTATGTAAAAAATAACCCCTTTTCCGTTCGTAATTTAATTGAATTTCGCAATCTCGAAAAAATATGACGTCAAAGAGAATCGACACCATTAAAGAGCCATTTGGGACAGCTTCAAAATATGTATTACCCAACCACCTCGAAACGGTCGGGAAGATATAAAACTACCCCCAATAATGAAATACTCAATAGTTCGATATATTTATTTCGCAATCTCAAAAAAAATCTGAAGTTGTCCCAGATATTCAATTAGACCATTAAAGAGTCACATAGGAAAGCTTCAAAATGGTGTATTACTCAACCACCTCGATACGGTCGGCAAGATATAAAATTACCCCCAATAATCAAATACCCAAAAGTTCGATATATTTATTTCGCAATCTCAAAAAAATCTGACGTTGCCCAGATATTCAATTAGACCATTAAAGAACCTCTTAGGAGAGCTTCAAAATATGTATTACTTAACCACCTCGATACCTTAGGGAAAATATAAAACTACCCCAATAATGAAATACCCAAAAGTCCGATATATTTATTTCGCAATCTCAAAAAAGTCTGACGTCCCAGATTCTGAATTGGACCACTAAAGAGCCACTTCAAAATGACCCCAATAATGGGGTAGCTTTATATCCAAAAGTTCGATATATATATTTCGCAATCTCAAAAAAATCGGACGTTGTCCCAGCTATCAAGAGCTTCACAATCCACATTCACACTTCTCAACCACCATGAAGCGGTCGGGAAGATATCAAACTACCCCCAATAATGAAATACCCAAAAGTTCCATATATTTATTATATTATATTATAATATATCGAACTTTTGGGTGTTTCATTATTGTAGATTTCCGACCGTTTCGAGGTGGTTCAATAATACATCATTTTGAAACTATACCAAGTGGCTCTTTAATGGTCTAATTGAATATCTGGGACGTCTGATTTTATGAGATTGCAAAAATAAATATATCGAACTTTTGGGTATTTCATTATTGGGGGTAGTTTTGTAGCTTCCTGAGCGTTTCGAGCTGGTTGAGTAATACATGTTGAAGCTCTCCTAAGTGACTCTTTAATAGTCTGGTTGAATCTCTCGACCAACGTCAGACTTTTTCGAGATTGTGGAATACTAATTAAATTATTTTTTGGGGTGATGCCAACGGAAAAGGGGCTATTTTCTGTATAGAAACATTGGATATGGTTGTTCGGAGTTCCCTTGCAATATCTCCGGGCTTACCTACCCAGCATATCCACAGGAATATGTTTTTTTAAGCCGTTTAAGCCGTTGTTTTAGGAGGTATAAAAATACAACGTTATCATTAGTTTTCAGTCGCATTGATAGTTTGATGGATTCGTCTTACTCAGAAGAAGAATTGATTTTTTCAGGTTTATTATATCTTCAATAAAAAAAGGCGTATGTAGGAATATCCAGTTGTTTAGGAACACCAAACATAAAGTCTGTTTAATACCATATTTAACGAACTAAAATATGATTGCACCAAATATTTCAATGACAAGTTATGCAACAAATGTGGTAAACAACATTTGAGTCACGAGTTTATTTGGCACGAGCGAAGCGCCGCGAAACGAGCTCATAATAAACGAGTGACTTAAAAATTTATCAAACGTGTTGCATACTATAATTTTTCTACGAACGTTAGTTTTTGGGTACATTTTTGCAAAACAACAAGAACACATTCAGCATTGACAAACGTCAAAATTCAATCAACGGGAAATATCTCCGAAAACATGCGATTGCCCCCAAACCCGTGCGGTAATATCCGGGAAATGTTCGAAGTGGGTCGCAGCCGTAGGAAACGAAACTGATGCGGTATAGTGACACTTTCCGCACACTAGATAGCTATATGATTGGATGTTTTAGAGATAGGAGTAGAAAAATAAAAATATCTGGATGGGAAACAGCATTCCGCCACAAGAAAAACTTGTTCTAACACTTATATCAAGAATATATACTTATAAAACCTTTATTACAATCATCATTATAAATGTGTTATGGCAGGCTTATTTGTGAATATTCTGCAGAAAAATTCCTAAATTCTGCTGGTGATAGCTGTTGCTGCAATGTAAGGTTTGCTTGGGAATGTTTAGTTAAAAGCGTTATAAATCCGTCAGATGGTTATTGAAGTTGCATTTGTTATTTGTTGCTCTGTCGGTGGCTGAAAACTATTCGATGATTGATAACTTGCTGATGGAAAGGATCACGCTCCTTAGAAAATCACTGCTCCCCACCCACGTTCTTGAAATGCAGTTATTAGTATTGTTGAGATCAATTTCTTAAATTGCATAAAATATACAAGAACTTGTAATTTGGCAATACGCAATCGTTAACATTAGCAATAAAAAAAGAATCGGCACATGATTCTCGGGCGCTAATAGGTGTGTTTTCGCGGCATAAGTTAGTATAAACAGTTCCATTCATTTACATTACAGAATTACAGCATCTGCCGAGACGGCGGTATTTTATCAGTATATTATCTGGCATAAATCGCATACTAAACAGGCACCAAAATTACTTTTTCTACATATAAAATGCAAAAAACAGGTGAAACTGTGAAATAGTTGCCTTTCATAAAAAAGCTTGTATTTCAATTTTATTTTTTTTATTTTTTACGTACTTGGCAATATAAAAAAAGTGTTGACTGAAAAACGCTACCTACAAATACAAACAACTTATACTATTTCTATGAAATGAGTTAAGCTTGTTTCAAAAATTCAAAACGGTTCCTCTGTGAAATTTGATTGTTGAGATACATACATATAAAATATGTCTAAATTTTTGTTTTGTTGACTTTTCCGCCGAATGAACGACATCCACAATGCCTTTTTTCGACATGCGATTGGTCGCGTGTCACATAAAATTCTATTAATAACTAAAATCGTTTAAATCGTAGTGAGTATATAGAGAGTGTCTCAGATTACTTTATGCGTCTGTTGTACAGAAGAAAGAAAAAGTTCATATGAACATGAACAACTCAAGAGCCAGAATCTCTCCCAAGCATTAATTTTTTAAAAAATGGTGCCTCGGAGATTTTTCAAAATTTCGTCCATTAGCAATTTCTTGAGATAATTAACAATTTCAGGTTTGATGTGCGACTTTGCGAATATTCAGTTTGTCATTGACAGAGACACTTTTACAAAATTTTTTGGAAATAGTATAAACAAAATTATTTTCAACGAATAATGTTTTGGCAAATAAGTCCAGTTCCTATTAATTTTTTAAGGAAAAAACCAATTAAGTGCGTTTAAAAAATAGCATACAGTGTAGGTTAGTATGTAAAATGTTACACTTTTTAAAGCTGGCTTTAAAGCTTTAGGTGTACATTTATATATTTAAAAAATAATTGATTCTCGTTGCCGAAGCATCGAAAAACAAAAAGTTGCCTCTTGCTTTTCAGGATCTAGCGAAATTGAACCCACTTAACGTGATTTTAAAATTGTTGAAATCGCAAAACAATAAATACTACAGCGGCGGATGTTTTCCGAGCACCGCTCTGATAACGCTTAAGAGCCTAAAATTTAACATTGTGCAGAATGGGTTAAAGCATTCAAGTGTATAAAACTAGTACACAATATGACAAATAATGTTGAACGCAAAATTCAGTTTAATGGAAATGTCTTAATGTTAGCAATCTCACTCTTAAATCGGGATTAGGGCTAAAAGAGACATTCCTAAGCCATAGAATGTTTGTTAATATACTCAGTCGTCATAATTTGCTTAAATCCTAGATACTTACATTTGATTCCTTTCCGAGCAGCGTTTGAAAAAAACATTTTAAAATTAAATTTATAAACTACTGTACATATCAAACAAAACTTTCACAAATTTGTTGTGCATATACATAACCATTAAATAAATTATTATTATTGTACTTAGGTTGTCTAATTATCAATCCAATACTTACTACATCGATCTGTCCGACACGCTCCGAGACAATTCTAGAAACAGTTGTGTTACTGTTACCGAGAGTGAGCTTGCATCTGCTGGCACTATGGAAGTCATGAAGTTTAATCAGAGAGACGGATCATACAGATAAGGCTTTATAACTATGGAGAGAGTCACAATAGATGCAGATGCCTCAAGATTAGAAATTAACTTTCCTAAACTCTACTCCGAAATCTTTAATATATAAAATAAATACACTTTTAGATAAAACAAAAAATATGAAGTAGGAGAATTTAAAAAGACCAGACAAGAGAAACAATTACTCAGCCCCTTTTATAATATAACCCCAATAGTACTAATATCACCACTATACGCGGTAGTTACTGTTTAATAAAGAATAATTTCCATAAGACCATGAGTCTAATTTCTCTTTTTCAGTGTTCCAATTCGCGGACTGTCGCACTGCTTACCGATTAATATGACTTCACTATTCAACGGAATATCAATATTTTCCTGATTAGGAAAAAATTACTAAAATGCTACCAGCTGTATATTTCCCCTGAAGAGTTATTCAAATAAGCTGTGACATGAACTACTAACAGGGATGATAAATGATTTTACCCTTCTGTTAATTTGATGGCTGTATAAAGTACAAAAACCTTTTAGGGTCGAAAGCAACCCCAGGGACCTATATAGGTAGGCAGCGATGATTGCTTGAACCTTATTCAGGGGACAAACTTGGGGATTAAATTGTATTGTAAAAATTAAATCTGTTTCCGTCCCATTAGAAGTCATAAAATTGATTACGTTCTCTTTTATATTGAACTACTAAATGCACAAAAAAAGTCAAGTTTCCGAGAAATAAAAAAATAACCTCAATTTCAATGTTTTTATTTAATCAGGAGATTGCTGTTCTTTCTTCGAAGTAGAAAAAAAAAACAAGTTAGTGTACAAGTAAAAGGAAGGCAAAAGATGCGGATTAAGGAAGTTTCTGAACACCTACGTGTCTGGGTTTTAGATGGTGTTTCCCATTTCGAATTTCCAGACTTTTATCTAATTTTGTTGGTTGCCAACACCGATGGAGCACAAACAATATGTGATATTTTTCGAAAATACCTCGATGAAAACATAACTAAATCAGTTAAATATGGACACCTTGCTAAAAATGACAAACTATTTGCTAGGATAATTTAGTTTGTGGTTTATTGATAAGATAACGAAATTCAAAATGTAATATAAACTTTGCTCTGCATATCTAATGACCACAAAGAAATATAAAACAAATAAAATAATTATTTTTTTCAAAACACTCCTGCAGGCTGAGGAACTTGTAGATCCACGTCCTGGGTGGCGTTTTGATTGGATGGATGAGTTCTGAAACTGGTTTCAAACGAGCTTCTGAATAAGCCAGCCACAATTAATAAAAAAGCGTATTTACTGAATGTAGTGAATATATATTAATGTTTTTTTGTGTTTCTTTCAAGATAGGAAAAAATTTAATTGGAATTTTTTAAATATTCTGGGGTTAACAATAAATAACTGATATGAAGCAACAATAAACAATCTTAAAATACGTTTTTGAGGAAACAGAACATGCATGCATGTCGTGCTATCGAACTTGTAAATTAAGAAAGATTGGATTCTGCTATTTTGTCTGTACAAGTGTGCAAAATATATGTTTAGATCAGTAAATGGATGTATTTTTCATATACATCTGAATAATTGATGTAATAACCATATATGAAAAACACACATGAAATATAATTAGTTAAGCATGAGCCCTATTTCAAATAACTGATTCAATTATTAATAAGCGTAACCTACGGTAAGATCAAACTTAAATAATAACGTGAAATTGCAAATTACATTAAACTCTATTACATTAGAAAGTTACCGTGCAGTCCGCGGGCCACAATTCACCCCTAAAATTTGCTAAAATCAAGTTTGAGTTCTACGGTTGGTTTAACTTACTGATTGAACTTATAATTAGCTCCTGCGAAAGCAAATTTAATCAGTCGCATAACTTAACGTTTATCCTGAATCCCGTTACCGACTCCATTCTCATCTAATATGGTGCGTCCTTATCAACATTAGCCGTATAAACCTGAGAGATCCGTACATTTCACAACACAAGGCATCAAAACCAAACCAACCATACCAAATCAATCCACTTAAAACAAAAAAGATTTACTTTACGGTTATGACTTTTGCAACCCACATTTATTTATTCATGTATAAAGCCTACGAAGACGCAATTAATAGTATATTATGCAACAAGTGCGGTAAACGGCATTTGACTCACGAGTTTATTTGACACGAGCGGAGCGCAGCGGAGCGAGTGTTTAATAAACGAGTGACTTAAAAAGTTTGCATACTATACTTTTCTACGACCGCCAGTTATTGTGTACATTTTCGCAAAACAACACTAATACATTCACTGACATGACTGTCAGAATTAACAAACGTCATAATTCAAGGCGTGGGAAATATCTCGGAAAACGACCGATTGTTCCCAAACTCGTACGGTAAAATCCTGGAAATGTCCGAAGTGGCTCGGATTTGTGGGAAACGAAACTGACGTGGTAAAGTGACGCTTGCTGCAGGCTAGATCGGTGTGTAAATAGGCATTTTAATTCTGGAGTAGAAAATTATCTGTTAGTGGCGAAAATCTTATTGCCGAAAGCGTGAAATTCAGTTTTGACAAAAGTTTTCTATTGGCACAGTTGTCATAGAAATGAACAGGCGAAATACAATTAAGAAAAAAATTGCGATCTATTTGGGTGTGAGTGACATACATCTTGACAAACACTTTGTGTTTTATAACCCCAAATTATCGAAGAAAATGAGCAAAGAATCTCTAAGCGTCCGCGTAAATTTTAATTTTTCTGACAGACAAAATTGCCTGCTTAATTCAACTGATAGATAAATCAACCGACTTTGACTGTGGTTGATATAGTCTATGGAATACCAACGTAATTTACTGTCACAAAATATCAATTTTATTAAGCTATTATTGATTTGAATGCTTTATTATTTTTAATTCATAATTTTGTTAAAAAAAATATTATTTCACTACAAAGGCAAGATACTTCTTCGTCCAACGAAAGAAAATGTAGTTTAACTATGGCTAGCTATGCTCACCACACATACATGTATACCATTACACATTCTTGGTCTTTGAAGTTCTGAAGTTATACATTTTAATACAAAAAAAAACAGATTTCTTTTTGGAATAATTAGATGTGGCTAAATCCCAATTTGAATAATGCATATTTCCTCAAATGTATTTTATGCATTACAATTTTAAATATTTACTCATATCTAAAAGATCCTCCCTCCCACTTTAATAGAAATACTTGATGTCTGACCGCATATGTCCAAGGAGTAATTACATAGTGAAATAGTATATTATAAAACAAGCTTTTTACTCGACATTTTAGAAGTTTCTCAATGTGTTAAATACTATACTTTTTCTATGATCATTAGATTTTGCAAAGCAGCACGAATACATTCATTAAGTCACATGTGACGTGATCGTCAGAACTGACAAACCTCAAAATACGATGGCTAAAATCTACCGAAAACATTATCCAGTTTCGGAAGCCATTTCGAGCGTTTCCAGTAAACTAAAACACCCCAGTGTTTTTCAGAATTGTCTACTTTGGAATTTCGCTGATCTTATCTACAGACGACAGAACAATCAAAACAATTCCCCTATTTTTGACGATAGCGCATTTCTTTCTATGTTTTGCAACTTCTCTTGTTCGGAAAAATCTGTGCCGTGGGTTATAAATTTCATTATCTAACGAGCTCTTGTTCAAACAATTGGAAAGGATTTTTCAATTTCCTTTTATCTTTTATTTACGTTATTTGCGAACGTTATAAACGCTCTTTATGGACTTTATCGTCTCTTCGGGAGCGCAAACACCAGTTGTTCAATTTAGACACCTTTTTTGCCAGATTTGATTTATAAGAATATTTGCAATATTTAAAATAATCAACAAAATCGTATGGATAATGTAAATATTCTCTTAAATTTGCAAATCGCAATTCCTAACTTTTCTTCTTATGGTGATGAAAAATCCAAAATTCTGCAATAAAAAACAAATAAATTGCTATAATTCATAAAATACTTCATATCTCATCGACGTAAATAATATATAAACATTTTTATAGATATTTAAATTGATTGAGTAAAATGATATTTTGACAATTTTCATTCTTTAAACAATCTTTTACTTTAGATTAATATGATTGATGACTTTGCATCTCTTAAAAACGGTAAGATGAATAATATCACAAAATAACTTAACATACCTATATCTTAAAGGTAAACGTGTAGAGTAAATGTTCACAGATAGAGATAAATTTTTGCCTGAAATGAAGTAAATCATTTTAATGACAAACGTTACGAAAAAATAAACTTTGGTTGAGACAAAATTAACTAATTAAAATATTTAATTTCAACAATTCGCAATTTTGCAATTTATATTCTTATTACGCCAATAAAGTTTTGCTGAAATTTTCTACAAACCGACATTAACAAAATATATATTTCATAACTTATTGGCTGAATTAAACAATTCTTAACGTCACATACGTTTAGTATTACCTCGAATACAAAAATTATTTATTGGAATAAAGCGAATGTTAAATTAATGGTATGTTACTATATTTCTTCATATTAAAATTTATTTGCTGCCAGCAAATCTCTGATTCCAGGAAGCATATTTTGACGCCAGTAATCGGTTTTTTTTTTTTGGACATTCCGACGGGAACAGGAGCTGTCACGCTGCCGGTCGCACATCGCCATTTGTATTGCCGCTATGTTATAGGCTGATTGTGAATAGGGAGGGGACATCTTGTTCCGGTGTTTCAAGGTATGTAGAAATTAAATTATTTAATATGTAATAGATCCCTCAAACTTAAAAAGTGGAAACCTAAAATTACTGCGTCTAGGAAACCTATTGTTCTTCAAGTAAAGGTAGGTACATTATTTCTGTTGAAGGAAATTTAAAGTATGAGTTATTTTAGACATCTGCTCAGATAGAAGAAGCTATAAGTGCAAAAAGAGAGAAAGTAAGAAAATATGGCACATTACGCTTTACCATTGTACAAGCTCCGACAGTTGCTAAGGTTACACCTACATTGCTCTTGCTCTTGCAACTTAATATCTCTGGATATTGTAGGTTTTAGACCATGCACAACAACTTTTTGTAAAGAATATCTTTTTTAATAGGCAATACAAAAGTTGCCGAAATTGTAAAATTAGTGCCTTGCAATTCACTACTCGAGAACCGTCAAGTAGCTACGCGAAGAAACCGACCTGAAGATAGCAAATTTGATTTTGCCAAAACGCCGACTTTCGCTACATTTCGTTCAATTAAATATTATTGATCGCAAGTTGCTCCTTCCTTTAATTTACATTGCTTGAAATAAATAATTATATAATCTTATGGCCTGTCTGGTGTTGGTGCTGGAATAAAGCCGATGTTGTTTGTTTATTTGTTATGGCTAGTCGATGTTCCTTGAGCCTGGCTGAAATCCTCCTATTGGTCTGTTCCACGTACGTCAAGCTGCACGATCGGCAAGCCACACTATATACTCCTTGGTTCTCCAAAGTATTTTTTTGTTTTGGATTTCTTAATATTGCTCCAATGGTAAGATCAGGTTTGTATGCCGTACATATCTCGTGTTTCCGTAATATCCGGCCGATTCTGTCAGTAACCCCCTTGATGTATGGCAGAAGAGCGATCGATCTCTCTGCACTCTCTGTTGCGGCTGCTGTTGTTTGCTTATTGCTCTGCTGATGGTGCGCCTCTGGTATCCGTTTTGCCGAAGAGAGATACTAATTTTCTTCAGTTCATCATCTCTGTTCTTCTCGTTCGTAAGCTTGAAGGACCGAGCAATTAATGTATTTGCCACTGCCTGTATCTGTGATGGGTGGTGGTGAGACTCACAGTTCAGATATCTATTGGTGTGTGTTGGTTTTCTATAGACACTGTGTTCCAAGTGTCCATCTTCGGCCCTTGTGATGTGTACATCTAGAAAGGGCAGATTGTTATCCTCTTCAAGTTCTATTGTGAATTGATTCCTTCCTGATGATTGGAATTCAAATGGTCTAAAAATTTCAACAGCTCGTCTTTGCCAAAAGACCATACAACAAATACGTTATGAACGTATCTTGTCCATAGTTTTGGCCCCAGATTTGCCGTCTCTATTGCTTTCTTTTCGAAGTCAATCATGAAGAGGTTAGCAATCACAGGTCAAAGAGATGATCCCATTGCTGCTCCTTCACTTTTGTTGCTTCAACTAAAAGTTCTCGCAAATAAATAATAATCCCACCTAATATACCACTTTACTTGGAATAAATAATTTTGAATTGTAATAATACAAACATATTTCTTGTAATAGTAAAATACTTATCCTGACAAATGAAATTTTCTTGCAATAAATATAGTTTAGTTGAGATCAAATTAAAAAAAATATTTCCCCAATTCAATATTTAATTGCTCGATACGAAATAAATTATTTAATTAGAACAAATGGGCTTCATTTTCAGGAACTAATTCTTGTGCTCTGGGTGTTCGTCGACTTCCATAGTAATTAAACAAAACAAAATAATTTGGTAAGACTTCTTAAAAAACTTCTGGATTCCTCCTGCGTCGGTTTTTGTTTAGTTGAACTAGCTAACGTTTCGGCAATCATCCTCTTAGTTTCTTCAGAGTTTCACTGAAATTTTCTTTGAAAAATTGAAATAAATTGGTTTTTATTTCGCCGAATTATCATAGCACTGACAACAATGTCATTTTTCGAGCGGAGTAGTTAGTCTTAACCTACATATATTTTTTGAAATTTTACTATAATTATTTAAAACCAAACTTTCATCCAACATCTGTTTTAAAAATTGATGCACTGCACAAATATTTTTCGCAAGGGCAATTATTTTACGACACGTAGTTTATTTACCAAACAAACCGCGTTTCAACTTTCCGAGAGCCCCGAAAACTTCGAATTAAATTATCAAACTTCGCGGTCCCGTATTCAACGGAAATTATTTAATATAAATTTGGGTCGCGAGACATCTATAAATATTCAATAGTTAAAAGCGGTAAAATTTTGACGGAATAAATTGATCTAATTTATTCCAGAATTTACTTTTACTTTCCGGGATGTATTCAAATTTTTCATCAAATAAACAACATCGGGAAGAAATAAAAGATCATGTTTCATTTATTTTATATGAATATTATGAGAATACAAGGTATATTATGCAACAGGCTTAATAAACACCACTTGAGTCGCGAAGTTTGATTTGACATGAGTCTGACACTTGACACACACTCTCTATATAATAGGGTATTTGAAAGTATGGAGATGCAAAAGAACTGTGTTAACTAAAATATTATACCTACTTCAGTTTTCTATTGAAACTGTCAAACTACCTATCATTGTTGATCTTTTTGGTGCGATTATAAAAATAGGAAAGTAAAAACAGCTTATTTAAAAACAATATTCCACATTCCATGTGCAGGCTTTAACATAAGTTACATCAAAAAGGTGTTAATACAACCCTACCCTTAATAAACTAGTGACTAAAGTGTCGTTTATCAAACTTATTGCATAATATTTTACAGTGTTAGAAATTAATTCGTAGCGTCTTGATAACAGATCACGCTAGTGGCATAGAATTTTTTTTTTACCTACAAAAGTAATTTCACTTGAAAACAGCTGTTATTTTACGTCATTTTCTGTACATAATTGTTGTTTAAAACATAAACAACAACACTTTGCGATATTTCATATGTCGAAATTTGTGCCGAATAAAGTGTTTTGGCGGGGAATTATGCTCCATTGTTTTAAAAGGTAGTAGTAGATGTTTAAGATTAACATGCACTAGCTAAGCAAACTCGCGTAGAAAATAGTTTGCGCGTTTTAGAAGTGGTGATTTTGACAACGATCTGGGCAGCCCAAAAATTGATGAAGAACTAGAAAAATTACTTAATGAAGAATCAAGTGAGACTCTTCGAAAATTTTCAATTTTTCTAGAAGTTGACCTTTCGACCGTCAGAAAACGTTAAAAAAAATTAGGTATGATTCACAAGAAGAGACGTTGGATCCCACATGAATTAAAAGCAGGAGATATTGAAAAGCGATTTTTGATTTGTGATTTACTGCTTCAGCGGGAAAAAGGAAAAGGATTTTTGAATCGGATCGCCATGGGAGACAAAAAGTGGATTTATTAGTACATTCCTAAATGAAGAAAGTCTTGGGTAAAGCCTGGCGAACCATCAACAGCAGTGGCGAAAAAAAATATCCACGGATCTATACTATGCATTATGTGGGATCAGCTGGGTGTGATTTATTACGAGCTCTTAAAACCAAATTAAACGATTGCAAGAAAACGTTATCGACTACGAGTGATGGGGCAAGATAATTTTATTCCAGGACAATCCTCTCGAAACCAGTCAAAACAAACCTTGAAACGCTGGAACTGGACGTGCTACCCCACCAGCCGTACTCTCCAGATGTTGCACCTAGAGATTACCATTTGTTCAGATCAATAGTTAATGGACTGTCGGAGTTAAAGTTCACTGGTCATGAAGATTGTGAAAAATGGGTGGATTCGGATTCATATATCGCATCTAAACACCAGCAGTTTTTCTGACCTGGGATCCGCCTCTTACCGAAAAAGTGGGAATAGGTATGTTTTGATATTAATTTTTAATTAAAAAAAATCGATTAAAAAAAACGCTATGAGTTAATTCCAAGTCGACATTTAAAAGCAAATATTAATTAATACACTGTTAGGACACCTTACCATCCCTACAGGAAACTAAAAAGCGAACGGCACTGCACCCTTCTTTGTTACATTAATGCAAGACCCACAATAATTTATGTTGTTCCAAGCATTATGGCGTAGGGCCGGTCTTACGACCGAACCGCTTTCCCGCCAAATGTAATTAGGGCCGCACTCGTGCCATTTAATAAATTAACGACGTAAATTTTAGTTACGCGTTCCATCTGACCATAGCTAAACAAAATTTTTTCAGTGGCGTTTCTATCAGATTCCCTGACTCTTGAACTTGAAAAATATTTGAAAATTCGAGATACAGATTCCTCATAAAAATAAGGATAGCTTTCTGTTATTTAAGTGATCTCTAGTGGTTTAATATGCCGCCAATTTTAACAGGAGCTCAATTAAAATAATAGATTAATTTCGCAGGTCCTTTTGCATAATTTGTATAGAGTTTAGTGTAAAAAGAATAAAATATTATTTCTTAGACCATGTGATATAGAAATAATTTTTTCATGTAGTTAATCTACATCCAAAATATTTTACCCATTATATTGTGAAATTGATTCATTCTGAATTTAAATAAAAAAAACGAATGCAGATAAGGGGGAGTTCAAATTGACAATATTTTACGTTAGATATCAATTTAAGGAGACCCCTTCAACATGCAGCTCCTTCAAATGATCTGTTTCCGGTCAAACCACTACAATAGTGCAACTATTGTAACGGGTTCAATTTGTCATTGGCTACTTCGACTTATGTTTCTCACATGTAGGTTAATAATGCTCGGAGACTACCTACTAAATGTTTTATTCTCACAATTACACACTGTCTTAATCCTCAAAAATACTGGTATTGCTAATTATTCTTCACTACTTCATTCTGTTCGAACACACTGTACTAATGACCGGGTACATTCGCGTGGACAGAGGATTGAAATATAACCTCTCCAAAAAGCAACAAGTCTAAATAAATGAAAGCAAGGGACAAGAATAGAAATTGCCGTTAGTTCGGAAATAAGAATAAATACAGGACGATCGTCGCGTGCAATCCAACCGCATTCCGCAGTAACATCCTAAATTGAAGCAAAAATGCAAGAGCTTACACTTATTTACATTTATTTTAGGGCAGGCAAACCACACCAAGCAATTAAGCAGTTACAGTGTGTTCGAACAGAATGAAGTAGTGAAGAATAATTAGCAATACCAGTAGTTTTGAGGATTAAGACAGTGTGTAATTGTGTGAATAAAACATTTAATAGGTAGTCTCCGAGCATTATTAACCTACATGTGAGAAACATAAGTCGAAGTAGCCAATGACAAATCGAACCCGTTACACTATACATTCGTATTCCAATGACTATTCTATAATATAAATTTCAATAAGTTTGCCCTCCACCTCAAGTCAGCGACCCCGTTGCAGTAGCCATAACTCCGCATATTCGGGTCTAGTTGGGCTAGTTGTGGTTTGCATTTAAAATTCTCCCTGCAATTTCGTAGTCCACTGACTGAAAACCGATACGGAACGTTTTCAAGTTCCAGCCGATAATTTAGCCGCAAACATGGTCACGTATATATGAGATTTTTTTTATCGACTTTGATTAGTGCTTTCCTGCTTTGTGCCAATGATATCTTACTAGAAAAGTATTTGAGTTCGGCTGCTTTTCGTTTAATTATTATTCTAATTTTTTGTTTTGTTTTGAACAAGATGAAAACACCGCCACGCTATTAGTAAACTATATGGTAGGTAAGTAGGTTAATTTTGGTTAGTTTTGGAAATATACCCTATTTTAACGAATTACTGGAGACTCGCAACAGAAATTATTGTCGTTTGTTTTCCAAGCAACATGTCTGTTAAACCAATATAAAATATTTACACAGGGATTTTGCTTACACTGGAGGAAGTATACGTATGAAGAGTCAAAAATTCGCATTTATTGGGTATCCATTTACCAATTTTAAACTACAACTAATTTTGACCCTAAACCTCTTCAGAAAACATATTCATTATAAGCATAACATACAGAGTCTGGGAAAAAAAAAGTATCTCAATTAAGGCTGTTTAATTTTTATTCACGTTCAAACAGTGTTATTCTATTGAAAATACTATACAACCCACATAAACACAAATATGTCAATATACATTTAATGTTACGAAAATCATTAAACTAAAAACAATTCATCATCCTACTAAAAATAAATAAATATGATGGGCACAACAGAGTTTCATATTCAAAATATGTTTAGAATTTGAATTCCAAAAGAAAAACACAAAACAAAACAACCGTCATCCTGTATACTTGAAAATAATTTTATTTTGTGGGCCGAATTCACCATTCTATTTTTTTTCTGTCGACAGGGTCCCCAGCGTATATTGATCATAAAAACATTACTGAAGGTATATCACACTGTAAACCATCATGTTGGTTAGTCTCAAAGTTTTCTACTTCTTTTTTTTTTCTCTTTTTTTTTTGCTGCAGCTTTCTAGTGCGAATATATATATATATATATATATATATATATATATATATATATATATATATATATATATATATATATATATATATATATATATATATATATATATATATATATATATATATATATGTATATATATGTATATATATATATATATATATATATATATATATATATATATATATATATATATATATATATATATATATATATATATATATATATATATATATATATATATATATATATATATATATATATATATATATATATATATATATATATATATATATATATATATATATATATATATATATATATATATATATATATATATATATATAATAACCATTATACTTTTTACAGTATTACAGTAGAATGTGCAAGCTTCTTTGAAAAAAAAAATTGTGTTATGTTAACTATGTTAACCTGTACCCGGCCAAGAAAACAGAAAGAGATAAAATTGTCTCCACAACACTCATGCAGAAAAATGAAATAGATGAATATCTAAAGTAAAACCACAGACTACTAAAAGTCCATTATAGTATATCATGCAAGAATTATTATTATGCAACAAGTTTGATAAACTGTACTTCAGTCGCGGGTTTGATTTGGAACGAACGGAGCGGGTGTTCAATACACTGGTTTGTGTGTTGAAGAAGTTTGTAAAAGTGTTGCATACTATACTTTTTTCTACGACCATTATATATTAGGTACATGTTTGCAAAACAGCATCAATATATTAACTAAGTGAAGTGTCAGACAAAACTGACAAATGTCAAAATAACACTCGAAGTGCGCAGCCTTAATTGGTTATTTTAAAGCAGGAAGTTTTTTGCTTAAATTTCAGTCATACACTTTTCACCCTAACTTGAGTGCAGTTTCCTTATGAAAATGGAAAATCAATACAAATTTAAATTAACCGTTGGTTTGGGAAAAATTTTTTCAGCAATACGTAATATTGGTTTGTACCTTATTAATTCTAATGTAAGAAAAAGTACACTTGATTCTCAACGTCGAACAAAATCCAATTAACGCAGAGTTTTCTTTTTGTAAAATCTTAGTGCCGTCGTCTCTTCGGGATAATTCGCTTTTTTCCAATTCTCAATCTATTTTCGAATTCACAGCGTAAAATTAATAATCGATTTCATCAATTTTACTTTTTTTCTCTGCTTGTTCCCGGGATTAATCCGGCAATCAAAACTTCGTTCCAATTTTCAAACCGGGACCGCGCCGCGACTGCTGAAAAATTAAGAATAATTTTCCTTCGACTCATAAAAGTTCCGTCGCTTATCGTTAGGAAGACGAAATTTATTTTTCGAAAATTGATTAAAGTACGGAAAAGCTAATAAAACACGATTTATTTCTCGTTTATCAACTACGACCGTAGAGTAATCCGAAGAAATAAAGCGCTGACTAAAAAGAAAAGGGACCCTTCCGACGACGACGAGACGACAAAAATCAAAAATCGGTTAAAGAACATTCAGGATTTCAGCCTTAATTATATTATAATGATAATGGAACAACAAAAAACAAAAGCACGCTGAAATATTGTTAAATATATTATTAAATATAAATATTGTTTAAAAAAATATAAAATACATGTAATTGTTTAAATTAATACAAGATGCAAAGAGAGCAGAAAAATATTTTTTTCAATTTCATCATCAAATATCAAATTAATAAAGAGGAGTGGTAAAATAGGATTATTTAAAAAAGAAAGTAGGAAGAACGGCAATAATAAATAAAGCCGCAAACAAAAAAAACTTATTTCAAAGCTTAAAAATTAAGGATACCAATGACGCAATCGAATTCCAAAAGTATGATATTATAAATATTTTAGCAAATTTTAGTCATTATTCAGAAGTTAACATGCTCAAATAGATGGCAGAAATTGTAGATGGACTTGCGCAATGTACTTTTGCCATGTCCATATATTCTTTAATTAAATAATTAACTATAGCTGCCTGGCCAAGTGGGGGTATGGGGCTTGCCGTTTTACCCATCTTATATTATTCTTAATAATTTGTGTTGTTTTTCTGGGTGACTTACCATTACATCAGACAGCGATATTTAGGACATTTTTTTATTTAATTTTGTTTACTATATAGTTACGGTTTTGTTTAAATTCCTTCATAATACGCTTTTGCCTTGCCATTTTAGTTGTGCAAGAGGGATTCGTTACTGCCTGTATTTTTTATATTTTTTAAGAAAAGTTAACTATTGTACTACTAACATAAGTAAAATTAAAAATCTCAAAATGGACGCATAAAAAGTACGTAGGTAAATATAAATATAAACATAAAAAAATAAGATTTCTGCAATGCAATGCAAATAATTAATAATTTAATATTGTTGACTTCCATTTCGAGACAAATAATTTTCAGCTATAACAGAATAACGAATTTGATGACATTCGGTGCTATCTGATTTTCGCAAATATCACAGACTACAAATGTTTTATAGGACATGCAACCGAATGAAAAACAATAATTCGATGAATGCATCCTTTTATTTATTTACATTTTTTTGCATATCTAAATCTTCGCATCTTAAAACAAGACTTTCTAAACGGACACGTTGCGTGAGGTTACTTAATTACATTGAGTTACAAATTACTTTTCCGATAGCTTTTATTAAGAAATGCTGTGACGTGAGTCGATATTCAACCGACATGGTGTATATCCAACCCGAAGAAAAAGGTGACCTACTTCTTATTAAAAAGATCAAGCTGCTTAAAACTAGTGTGTTGAAGAAATTATATTTGAACAGCGAAATATTTTTATTTATAATTCATCTGATGTTCTGCTAAGTGAATTAATATGGTAAAAAAAATAACCCGACCTTTTCTTTCGTCTTATTCATATTTTTTTATTAAATACTTAGATAAAGGTAAAATATGTATAATAAACGAATTATTTTTCATTAACGATTATTACATTTTTTTATTCTGTTAACAACTAAACAAATGGGTAGAACCAACACAACAGTAAACGGTGGATTATATTGTTTCGTATTACAGTGTTTAAATTTTTGAAACATCGTAACTATCACATATATATTATAGTGCCTACGAAGTGAATTGGTCTGGTACAAAAAAAAAATAACCCGACCTTTTCTTTCGTCTTAATCATATTTTTCATTAAATACTTAAATAAAGAAAAATTATGTATAATAAACGAACTATTTTTCATTAACGATTATTGCATTTTTTTTTAATATTCTATTAACAACTAAACAAATGTGTAGAACCAACACAACAGCAAACGGTTGATTATATTGTTTCGTATTACAATGGTTTCTGGTTGACCGTACCCGTATATCTCAAACCAATGCAAAATACACACACAAACACACACACACACACACACACACACACACACACACACACACACACACACACACACACACACACACACATTTCAACTAATGGAAATTACGATTTCCCATTTCTTTATGTTACAGAAGTGTCCAAACGATCCCGTGAAACATCTTGACACTTTCATTTGCTAATTACTATATTTCCGCTGAAAAAGATGGAAAGAAAACAGTCATCACCAATACAACCCGACACGCCAACACAACAAAAGTAAAACTTCCCCTCATCATTTTTTTGCATTGTTGGCAATGCTTATAAATAATGATGAAAGATGGGGGAGCATATGCGGGGGTGTAACAAAACAAGTTTTATATTACTTGCCTCCCGTTTGCGTTTCATTTGATGAAAGTTTATTCGTGTCACTTAAAACGCTTCGCTTAGCGTCTTCTAATGAAAAAAGTTCTTTGACGAAAAAAAACTATTTGCTTTCAGCTTATTTATCCCATCTAAACCCTTTTATCCTTCAATATTGGCCCGTCACCGGCAAACGAATTACCATTGGAAATGTTAACAGGACTCGTTAGTATTTTTTGCTGTGGATTTATTCACGACCCTGGAAAATTGGCTTTTTAAATAGCCCCCAGGCGTACGTCTCCTTTAGAGAGAATAATTTCCTCGGCAGTCAAATAAATCCATTTTGAATGTCATGTCGCGAATTGTTCGGTGAATATTTTAATAACCTTTACGAATTTTGCCACCTGACGCTATTGTATATTACAAAGCCACTTTGAACGATTTAAAACAAGTTCTTCTTAAGTAAAAGCTTCAATACTTATTTTGATTGTTGTTCGTTCTTTTATCTTCTTCAGGAATGGTTTGTACAGTTCAATCTGTTCCGCTCATTCAGGTTACATAAACTATCTAAAATAGGAGCACGGTGTATACAAAAATGAAAATCCTTATAATATCTGTATGTTTGTAGTATATAAGTTTATTGAAACGTACGCATTGTGGTCAAAATTGTGGATTAGCAAAATTGTACCTGGTGAGGTAATTGATATAAATATAAATAAATAACTTAGTGTTAGGTATTTGATTTCTGCTGTTTAACGCTCATCTAACTAAAACCTCAAAATTGTGTCGATTGGTGAGAAGACTATTTTTCTTCCGGCATTAATTCTGACTTAACAAGGGAGATCGTTACATAACACACCACACATCAGCTTTTCCTGTACCTAAATTTTCTTATCCGCTCCCCTTTTCAACTCTACTGACTTATGATTGTCCAAGTGGCTTTCATTACCTTTACAGTGCTAGCAGACAAATCATGTTTGTAGCAATTTTGGTGGGTTTAAGAGGAGGTAAATACAAGTAGCTTTAAAATTAGCAAAGCAGAATCATTGTGTTCCGCTCAACTACATAAAAAAAGACACTTTTGGAAAGCAAATATTTGAAGCCAGATTGCTTAATTCCTCGGCTGAGATGGTGACGCTCCACTGTGCAATAACGAAACTCCTCGACTCAACTGCGGACAGCGAAGAAACTCCCTCGTGAAAACTGCGAGCGACATTTCCAAGTGGATGGAAAAGGGAAATTGAAATTACATCAAGAAAACTGCCTGTCACATTTATAGTCGGCCGTTCATTACGTTCGACGAAATATATTTTGACATCGATAAAGATGAATAGAAGTGTTCTTTTATTTTTGTGTGCTAATTTTATAACACCCCTTTCTTGTAGCTGTCTTTCGGTTGAAGTGTAATTTTACATTTTTAATAGTTTCTTTCAGAAAGAGACTCAGTAAAATTTTTTTAATTTTTAAGGACCTTTTTATCACCTTCATGGACGTTACGTAATTTAATTCCTGATAATAAGCAACAAAAGTTCAAAACCTTAATAAGACACAACACATTATTTATAATTAGATGTTATTATTTGAGGAATTACTTCAAATTTAGGCCAAGTTGTCCCTTCCGATTTGACTGGAAAATTTTAAATCAGACACTATGCATATTTGATTAATCAATTGCATACATGCATTATACATTAGTTCTTTTTGACTCTGAGCTTTTTGCCTAGAGTATTGACATTTTGATACTTTAATAAAAAGTTAATAGCTATAAAACTCTAATATATGAGACGATACATAACATCAAATTGATTACATAAAAACCACGGTAGGCGATTATTTTGAGAAATTGTGTTTGGAGAATTCGTTTACGCAAAATATTGACATTTCACTATAACTCACCATAACTCAAGCGATGCAAAGTTTGCAAGAGAAACACACCTTTATGTGTTTCTCTTGATGTTTTTCCGATAATAATTTCAATGTCAGTTGTTGTTATCATGTTACGCATAGAAACACACAATATGGTTTAATTAATTTAAAAGGTTATTTTGTTAAATAAAACTCCCGTTTATTTGAATATTAAACAACACGACATAGACTAGAAAACAACAGAAAATCTACATTTTATAGCATTTAAGAAACCCCGTCGATAATATTTTATTTTGGGGAAAAAGCTTGTCAGCACTCTAAAACTTGAAACGACATTCTGGTCAAATCTGGTCAAAATTGGGACATCCTTAGATACTTCGCCTGATACCTTTCAACGAAAATTATTTTTCATGAAAATATATCCGAAGCCCCTAAATGCGATTTGATAGCGAACATCAAATCTCGACACAATGGCCGTATCCGGAATAATCGGACCGAACCGAATCAAGGCAAGAGTTCCCCGTTAAATCGATATATAAATAAAAGGTTTTATTGTCCGACGGGCTGACAAAAGGGCTTTGAGATATCTGAATGCTTAGGGGACGTTTGGAGACAAAACAAGGATTGCGCTAGTCAGAAGAATCTAACAACACAATCTTCGACAAAAAAGGGTTTTCTTGTATTTCCGAAAAGCTTACTTATAGTAAAAATATTTATTTCGGGCCCAGTTTTTGATTAATATGTTCCGGAGCAAAAAATTACGTGTGTAAAATGTAGAGTAGAAATTTTAATTATAAAGAAACATGATATTAATGTGTAATCATAATTATAGTGTTTCCAGAGTTTGGATTTTATTTTCAGCATCTTTTTTTGGGAAATCCACAAGTTGATCAAAAGTATTATCGTATTGTGAAGGCAGTGAAGCATGTCTCAAAACTATCAATACATTGTAAGAATATCCGTTGTTCAGCGGAAATCGCAACGTCTGAATCACAAAAATAAGGAAACTTCACGGAAGAAGGAACTATCCAACCCGCGTTACCTGTTCCACACTATATACCCCACGTATTAACTACGTATCCCTTCCTAGGTCATAAAGTTAATTAAAACTGTCATAAACAATATACCGGCGCGAAGCTGCAGAATTTAGTAAAGCATATTTAAAATCGACTTTGACAGTGAAATAAAATTGGCTTTAAATTAAGAGAATTTATGAATTTTCAGCATAACGTCTTTAGAAACTAATTTTTTAAGCGTACGTTTCCTACGTAGCTTAAAATGAAAGTTAAAGGAATTTCTATACCTAAAGACCCCTTCCGTCCGTCCCGTCCCTTTAATGCAATGTTTTTTAAATTCGCCTACAACGTGACACATGATAGCGAACTATTGCGTTACCTCACGCTACACTTGGGGAAAAGCAAACGCTATATGAAACGTCCCATAAAAGAAGCCAACTGAAATACTGAAATTACATGAAATAAGCAGAGCGAAAACTGTATTGTGTAAAAAAAAATGCCGGAAAAGCAGTTTTGAAGTCCTGTTAATGCAAGCGAAGAATCGACTGTGCAAATTTTATATGATTTTGAAGAAATATGCGCAAATGTTATCGTGAAATAGGCGTACCAAAGGGACGTCAATGACAACAAATTAATGGTATCAAAAAACTACATTATTAGGAGTCCAGAAGGAAATATAGGTCTTCTGAGATATTTCCATACTATTAATATTACTGCTATATAAAATACATGTACAGTGTGTCCCACGTAACTGTACACCCTTGTAGAATATTTGTTTATGGTTCGATTTTAATATTTTTTTGTTAGACAGGTCTCTGAAAAATGCACTAAAACCTTGTTTTGCTTATTGCTTCAACTTAAAATCATGACTATTTAACAAAAGAGGGAGTTTTTAAAACATAAATTGGCAACGAATTCTTATTCAGGAGTACTTAGAACCCAACTATAACAATTTTTACAACGTTTCAAATACAGGGTGTTTGAAATATCGTTTCCACACCGATTGAATCGGTACGTCGTTGTAAAATCTTTGATTACGATTTGATTTTGATGTATTTTTTTTGTTGCATAGATCTCTCAAAAACGCACTAAAACCTAATGTTTCTTATTATATCAAACTAAACCTAAAGTCATGGCTAACCGGGACTAATTTTTGATGTCAAATTTCCAGAAGGGATATTAGGGATATCTTTAAAAATAAAGTGTCAGCGAGTTCTTATTGCGGACTAAATAAAACTTAACTACACTAATTTCCATGAAGTACGAATACCGGGTGCTGGAAATATCGCTTAAGCATTTCTCCTGTAGAATGAGTGTTTATGGCTCAATTTTGATAATTCTTTTTTGTTGGACAGATTTCACTGAAAGGCACTAACGATTTTCTAAAAATTAAAGATGATTAGAGAGGAATAGATACGAACTAAACAGACTTTATAACGCCGTATTTTTTAATTAAAAATGATTTTTAATTCTCATCTAATAATGCAAATAACAGAAGTATCAAAATTGATTGACGTCGACATTCGACAGTCAAATTCACTCACAAATTTATATTTTAATTTTGTTTAAATCTTTCGAATAATAAGATTTACTAATGCTGTTGTTTTAAGATGATACTCAAAAATAAGTGACCCTTAAAAAGTATTTTCTATCATTATTCTTAAAATTTGTGTAATTAAAATTTTTAAGATCTTAAAATCATATACAAAATAATCGTTATTTAAAACTTTTATTTAGGTGGTCCTGAACACGAATCTGTTGTCATTTTCAATTTGAAAAAATCCCTAAAAGTACTTCTCGATTTTCCGCTTCAAAAAACTGTGTCAGTTAGCGATGAATTTACTCGATACTATAAGAAAAAACCGTTTCATTTCCCTTTAGTAAGATTTATCCAACAAAAAAGAATTATCAGAGGCCTAACATAAAAAAAAATTAAAATCGAACCAAAAAAAAAGTTGTTAAGTTTTAGTTAAGTTCTTAATATTTTCTTAAACCTTCAAACATGATTCAAAGTTCAAAAATGACTCAACAATTCCATTCTTTACGAATAAGGGACACCTTAGAAAAGAAAGTTATTCGCATTAATTATAGCTAGGAACAATTTAAACAAGAATAATTACAAAAGGCTTAAACCAGTCGTTAGCGGATGGATACACCGACCCATAATGAAATGGTTGTCTTATTTGGAGGCCTCTTTTTTTTGCACGAACTAAGCAAATCTCCCATCTGCCGAATTCACTCGGAACGAAACAAAACTTGGGTTCACGACGCTTGCGCCTGACATTTTGTTTTGCTTGTAGGGCCGAGAAATATCTTGCAGGCTTCAATATCCCAGTTCGAATTTTCCGCATTCGTTGATAGAAAGCTTTATTTAACTAAAAGCAATTTTTTTCCAGAACAATGACGAAAGTATAAATATAAAAAGTGTACAAAATATAAAATCACATAGACCTCTTAGGGGTTATATTATTAAATTATATAATATAAATGCACTAAATAATTGCAAACTGTATAATTTATAGTGTAAACTTTCCTGATATAAAGGCCCTTACAGAGGGACGTTGATATCCGCGTTGATGTATATTCATTCAAAAACGTTAGTGTGTATGCAGAATAACGTCACATATTTGAGTGTTCACTCAAATATGTGACACGTTTTTGCATGTATGTTTTTGAATGTGCTCGGAGATCACGGTCTGTAGGGGCCTTTATGGTTTGATTCGCGGTGACGTCACTTGTTAGTCAGCAGTTGACCGTCCACATAAAACCTGAAAGATTCACTAGCGGATCTACCGTTCCAAGCATCACCATTCTCTTTGAATTTATATTTTATTTGAACTTAAATTTTGTTGTTATTAGAAATATGGATGATTATTGATGATTATTTTTGTTGGCGAAAATCTTCTACTTTTTTAATTAAGGAAACATTCAGAATCAAATTTACAATCTTACTAGGAACACTGATGAAGAATGAATTTATTTTTCGACGAGCAGGAAAGCAGTCGATGTGCCCAGACAGGTCGGTTCATTTGGACTACTCCAGGCGCCAACTTCAGGCGGTCGATTAATATTTATTTTGTGTTACCGACCAGGCCAATCGGCCAGACAAGTTGGTACATTTGAACTATTCCAGATCTCAACTTCAAGCGGTTCGGCCGCGCCGTCATAAGCAAAATTTAACGTTAATTCGAACGAAATTTTGTTTGTTTACTACTCGCCTCAAGGCGCTCACCCGCAAGCAGATTCTTCATCCTAATCACATGAGTGAAACTGTTCGTCTTTATTTTTACTGTACTAGTCTTGCACTGTAGCGACTGCATTGATGTCTGTCAAAATTATGTTTTCTAGTAAAACACTTGCTGCAAATGAAACGATCGAATCGTTTGTTTTTATAGAAGTTTAGGTGACGAACTTAATGCACTTCGTGATTGAAAGACGTTGCTGTAATCTCCACAAGTGTACATGTCAACCGACGTTCTTATTTAACACACGAAAGTATACGGATATATGTGGGTTGCAGATAGAGGTATATGGGAGGTATATAAGTGGTACGTGGGTGTTATATGGGAGGTACGTGGGAGGTAAGTGGGAGATACATGGGATGTATGTTTGAGGTATATGGGAGGAATACGAGAAGTAAGCGTCACGTACGTAAGATGATATACATGATATACTTTTTAATAAATTATGTTGGTTGTAAAACAAAACCAAAATAATAGAAGCCTAAACGATCTGGAAACACATAGGAGACACGAAAAAAAGTTTCTTACATAAGTTTCTTGGATTCTTTTGAAGATTTAAAATATTATAATTTATTTGATACAGGATGCCCGAAAAGTGACCCCCCCCCCCACCCGGACATCAAATTTGTTGTTTTAACCGGAACACCCAGTTTTTTGAATTTTTTGAATTCTTGATTTAAATATAGATCACTTTCTTAAGAAATTCCTATTTGAATTTTGCATAAGAGATGATGCACTACTCAATCAGTTTGACAGATGCACCTCAGCTTATACAGAGTGTCCCAAATAGGTGGTGCCGTTTTGGCAAGTTCAATTAAAAAAATAAGGTAAGTTTGTAGTTTATCTCATATTCAAATTTTAATTACTTCTTGAGATATTCGAGGTTTCAGATAACACCCGTATAAAATCTTGTGGAATTTAAAGCAGCCCATATTAGTTCACTTGTTGATAATATTAGGCAATTTTTAAATAGCAAAGATATGATACTACTTCTTTTAAAGATATAATACTCCACATATACGAATAAAACTTATTGTTAACAATAAGGATTTAATAAAACTTCAGGATTCATATTTAAAGAAACATTTCATAGTTAATTATCTAGCTTGATTGAAAATACCTACTAACAAAAATAAATAATTAAAGTTTCTAGGCTAACTAACCACAATATTTAAGAACGTAGGTGGCTATAACTTTAAAATCGTTCTTTTTGCGTATTCAAGTTTAAACTTTGACATTTCTGTTTATTTTTGTTGTTTTTCATATTCCTAATCCTATATTTTTTCAAACTTTTTGTTAGTAGTATATATTTTATTTGTATTTTAAATAAATTGCAGTTTCTGAGTTAACCTATAAACTTTAATTATTTATTTTTGTTATTAGGTATTTTCAATTAAGCTAGATAATTAACTATTAACTGTTTCTTTAAATATGAATTCTGAAGTTTTATTAAATCTGTTAAAGTGCGTAATATAAAGTCGATTTTTGTTCAAAAATTCACGTATTGTTAGCAATAGGTTTTATTCGTATATCTGGAGTATTATATCTTTAAAAGAGATAGTATCATGTATTTGCTATTTAAAAAATACCTAATATTCCCAACAAGTGACCTAATGTGGGCAGCTTTAAATTCAACACGGGTGTTATCTTAAACCTCGAATATCTCAAAAAGTCAGTAAAATTTAAAATATAACATAAATTACAAACTTACCTTATTATTTGTCCTAGAATTGATATCTTATTATCTATTTGGGACCCCCTGTATAAGCTGAGGCGCATCTGTTAAACTGATCAAGTAGTGCATCATCTCCTTAGTCTGTGCTTAAATTTTCGTTGTAATACCTGGATCAGTAGTGTCACAACACAATTTTATATGACACAAACAAAATATGAAGAAAAAACACTAACCTCTTCTTCTACCTAAACTATGCAAAATTCGAATAGGAATTTCTTAAGAAAGTGACCTTTATTTTACCCAAGGATTCTAAAAATTTCGAAATATACAGGGCGGTCCATTTAAAGTAACAAAGATGATGTCCACACTTTTTTTCGTATGTCCAATGGGTTTCCAGATCGTATAATGGATGGTTTTATTTGGCACACGGTGTACATTAAGTACGCTCTCTAAATTAGCGTATAACGCAAATACACCCACCTAATATAAAATAAAAAATAAAAATATTTTAATCGGTTTCTGTATTTTATTGTATAATAATTACAGAAAAACGAGGTTTAAAAAAAAGTGATGAGGAAAATAATTTTAAAAAAATACTCCGGAATTAAGTTATGAAAAATTAGCGCTTATAAATTTTCCTCATTGAGAAAGATTAAAAAATTGTATACAAAAATGATAAAAGCTAATAACTATTTTATTCTAAACCTACCTTGAATATTTAACGATGTATTATTTAAAATTCCTCAAATTGCAGGTACTCTCTACTAACAGGTCGCTATAGTTCGACAGGTTTGTTTTTGTCAAAACAATTCTATTTGAGAAGTACCCATCTGTGATACGCCATCACTTTAGAATCCAAGGACAGGGTGGGGGTCGATTGAATATAAAGCTTATACGAAATAGAATTTCATCTAGTTGTTACCGACAGTACAGAAATAAGCGACAAATAAAAATACATATACGCTAGCAAATTATTTTGTCTTAACGAATTCTCTTTGTGTATCGGTCAGAGTTGTATGTATTTTTTCTATACCCGTCTGTAAAATACCTAATTACCCACCGATCTAGCGTGCGGAAAGCGTCACTTTACCACGTCAGTTTCGTTTCCCACGAATCCAACCACTTCGGACATTTCCGGGATTTTATCGCAGGGGTTTGGCAGCAATCGGATGTTTTCGGAGATATTTTACACTCTTTAAATTTTGACGTTTGTCAATTCTGACAGTCATGTCAGTAAATGTATTCGTATTTTGCGAAAATGAACGCAAAAACTAACGGTCGTAGAAAAAGTATAGTATGCAATACGTTCGGTAAACTTTTTAACTCAATCGTTTGTTAAACACTCGCTCCGCTACGCTCCGCTCGTGTCAGATAAACTCGTGAGTCAAATGCCGTTTACCGTACTTGTTGCATAATATACTATTAACACTTTAACAAAGCACTAGACATTTCATTATTCGGCGTCTAATACTTGAAATTTTTCATAACATAACATATAACTGTAATTAAATGATACTCATTTTTCGATATTATCAGTAATTTAAATTTACGAAAATAAAAAAATTTATGCTATTTGAAAAAATAAGTAAATATCAGAACATTTTTTGTTTCATAAAAAAGTATGTTTTAAGCCGAATAATTTTGACAGAAATTTAGGAGTACAATTTTGAAATTAAGTAACATGTTTTGTTCAAAGAATCTCTGCTTTGGGACAAAATCGAATTACTGAGGTAAATGTAGGCATTAATTATATGCCAATCTTTCCAGATTATTGTTAATGCACCAATTAAATGTTGCGCAGATACATTTTGAGCAGAACTATCTGCTAACTTCCATATAACTATATAATTAACTGCCAATGCGAAGTTGGAACGCGCAAGGCGCAACGACCGGGTGTGCATCAATTATTTTGCTAACGAGGGGGATTAAGTTTTTCTATAAAAATTCTTCATTTTGCGTTATCCCAAAAATAAGGACTTTACTTTCAACTGAGTGGTTAAGTTAAAGGTTTTCGATCAGGCTCGGTTATACGAAACCGTCACTCTAGTTCTAGAGCAGTATTTACATTTGGATAATTGTGTTTTGGCAGTATTTAAAATTACAATATCACCACCACCCGTCCAAAAAATTGCGATGATCTTGCTTAACTTGACTCTCCAAAAATATACTGTTCTGCTAGTTTCCTAATCAATAGCAATAAAACGTCATAAAATAAAAATCAGCTCAGTTCGAGCAATTTTTTTCAGTTATTCTTCATTCTTTCATTTAAAAAAAAGGCATTAAAATATATGAAATAATAATTATTATCACGTACAAATTTTCGCTCTCAAAATATTTTTTTTTCACAGGCGATCATTGTTTTCCAACCGCTTTCTTGAGAATAACAACTTCATGTTAGGGACATGGGTAATGCCGTAAATAGCAGTAAAAAATTCAGTCTAATATTTGATCCGTGGATCTTAATTATGACTGATTAAACTGACCGGTCAATAATCAAAGCATCCCAATTTCCAAAATAACTAGCAAGCCGTAGTAAATAATTCTATTATGCGGAATTCCTGGAATGAAACATTATTAACCTTTAGTGCATTTCAATATTCCACCTATAAACACGTCAATCAGATAAATAGAGCTACATTCACCTTTGAACTACTTGCTAAATAATTATTAGTAATAATTGCGACCAGCGCTTTGATTTAATTAGCACACATTAATGCCAATGCAAATTTAGGAAGGTATACTGTACAAAGTTTAAACTAGTAGGTATAAATGGAGGGAGAGCCAATTGGGTCGCATTTTTTTGTTGTTTTGTTGTTTCCCCTATGAATTACCATGCTTTCCCAATTATATCTATATTATCGTAAGTATCGTACTATATGGTATTCATAAGTGGTGGAGAGGGATCAGATATCGAGAACCAATTTTTAAATTGTTAAAAAAAACATGTTAAAACTGCATCTCGATCTCTTCATCCTTTGCCATTTTTCTGCTACCTATAGTGAGATCTTTTAAAGAAAAATTCGTCTTTTTATACGACTATAACAAAAAGAATAAAAAGTGTCTTGTGTATGTAGATGTAATTGTACCAGAATAGGGTTTTACATATGGAATTTCAGAACTTGTATTGAGGTAATTCCGGGAATTAGTTTGCACACCAAAGCCGAAATTATGGATACAATTCATTATTTTTTATATTATAACTATATAAACAACATATCCAAAATCAATACTTCCTTAGAGATGAATAGTATTTCCAGTATAAAAAAACTAATTACACCGAATTCAAAATTTTTTAGCTATTGCCATTTAATTTTAATATATCGGCACAGTAATTACCATAATGAACTTAACAAATCTAATGCATTGCCAAAAAAAGAAGCACCAAATTTTAAGCAAAATCGATAAAGTAATCACACCAGCAAACTACATTTGATATATTAAAAGTCTTTTCTGATCAGAACGCCACTATTTGCATATGAATAATAAAACCCACTAAACTCTCACATGTCTAATAAAACTCTAAAATTATTTTCCCATAAAATATCCGTTTTATATTCCGGCCCCGTACTTTTTATTCATCATCTCTTCCGTCGACATTTCAGTCTCTCATATAAAATTCGTAAAATTCGGAAATTTATCAGGATCCGTTGACGTATTGCCATTCGGACCCTTCAGCCATAAATCGAATTCCGGACGAACACGAAAAAACCATCCTTTCTTTTGCTCCCATGTGACAAAAATGTAATAACTCTTTTGTGTTAGGGATGCATCGAAATTAACGACACCGCGCATTATATTTTCCATTTTCGTAGAACTCCTCCGCAACTATTAATTAATTATAGGTTTCACTCTAACGTTATTTGTGATATCCTTAGAGAAAAGAATAAATATTCACGAAAGCAAGGCAAATGAACGACATAAAATAAATTTCGTGTAAGTTTTAATTAATCTTAACGAGCGGGAAAGGGGAATAAACTCCGTTACATCTCGAAGACACAAACAATATACTTCAATTAGGGTGAAAACATTTTGATGCTATTTATATGTTTAACATTTCTGTCTTATTAGTGGGAATTATGCGGGTTTGTTGACTGGAAGTAATCACGTCTGTTGCAAATCATATTCATTAAAGTAAAACGTTCAAGTGTGTATTGAAAACTTAGTGAATTATATTTTGCAAACGAATAAATTTTCTAGCAAGAGGTGTTTTCCCGGCCATAGAAAACTCCAGAAATGCTATCCTTCCTTAGGCTGTAGGCTATCTCCATTCTTAATGTTAATTTAAAATAATAATTAGTAACGACAAGTTTTATAACAATGGAAATGCCCTCTTTTATTTAATGCAAAAGTTACAAAGATACGCTACATAGGTGCTTGGCAACTAGCATTTATTCTTAACTTCGAGCTTCGACCTAGGAATTGTAGGCTTAACAGCTAGACTAACAATAAAAATAACTAATACCTGCAGATGGTTAATACCTTTAAAACATTAAACCAGAAAGAGAGTACTAAAAATATAGATCAGATTATTCAATTAAACACAAACCAAGGCAACTAGCTAAAAATACATGCAGATTTTAAAAAAACAGTTTTAAGAAAATAAAAAAAATGTTAAATTCTCATTTGCTTCTCGTTATAATTTTGCTCACATTCCATTTTCAGATCTAGATTTGAGACATATTTTTGAGAGCAAATATGACGTGCTATTATGGCATCGATTGTAAACTACAAGCTTTTATTTAACAAATGTAAAACAAAAGAATTTTATACGTGTGGACATAAATTTATAAGTTAATCAATGATATGTTAGTCCTATCTAACGCTCTTTTGCAAAATGCTTCCCTAAATTCTCAGTCTCTGGGCCGACTCCCTAAAAAAAACTAAAGCTAAATATACAACTAAGTAACGGTCAACTTCCGATATAACCAACTCTTAAATCTGCAGAACTTTTCAATCTTAAACACAGAGATAAATTTTTCCCTGAGCACAATTAAATTATTTTAATAACAAACGTTACGAAAAAATTAGTTGCAAGAATAAAATTACGTTCACAGTAAATAAGCTTTTGTTGAGACAAAATTGATTATATTTTTACATGAATTGTCTAAACTAAAATAGTTAATTCAATAATCCACAATTTTGTAAATTATGTTCTTATTGCGCCATTAAGATTTTGCTGAAATTTTCGACAAACCGACATTAACAAAATATACATATAACAAAATAGAAACCGGCCTGAAGATAGCAATTTTGATTTTGCCAAAACGTCGACTTTCGCCAAATTTAGTTCAATTAAATATTATTGATTGCAAGTTGCTCCTTCCTTTAATTGTAAATGAATTTTATATTGCTTCATTACATTCTCGCAAATAAATAATAATTGTACCTAATAATAAAGTTGAATTGTAATAATACAAACATACTTCTTGTAATAGTGCTTAACCTGGCAAATAGAATTTTCTTGCAACAAATATATTTTAGTTCAGATACGAATTAAAACAAATAATTCATCCAATTCGATATTTAATTGCTCGATAGGAATTAAATTATTTAATTAGAACAAATATGCTTTATTTTCAGAAACTAATTATTTTTCTCTGTCCTGTAAAACAGCTGCTACCGTTTTTGATCGATTGCTATATTATACCTACATCGCAGCATGGCTTTGTTCCCGGTAGATCTGTCATATCAAATACATTGACATGTTTGAATCACTGGACATCATCCCTTGACTCAGGTGATCCGGTGGATATTATTTACCTCGACTTCAACAAAGCCTTCGACAAAGTGCCACATCGACGCTTGTTATTCAAACTTGAAAAGGTTGGAGTGGGGGGTAAACTGCTAGAGTGGATAGCGGCGTTGTTAAGCCACCGGTCATTCAGAGTTCGAATTGGTAACGCTTTTTCACTGCCACAAAACGTGCCTAGTGGTGTTCCCCAGGGATCGGTGCTGGGACCAGTGCTATTCTTAGTGTACACCATGGATTTGCTCTCCAGCATTGATTCTCATGTGAGCGCTTATACTGATAACACTAAATTATTTGGAAATCCTTCAACACATGCGGACGTATTGCAAAGAGACTTGAATACTATTTCCAAGTGCTGTTCAACTTGGCTATTGCCGCTGAATGCTCAAAAGTGCTCTGTGATGCATGCTGGCAAGAACAATCCCGGTTTGAATTATTATATCGATGGAAACTTTGTGTCAAGTATCGATTCTCAGATGGACCTAGGTGTGACAGTAACTAACGATCTTGCGTGGTCTGCACATGTATCAAATATTGCAAAGAAAGCAAACTGCGCGTTATTTTTGTTAAAAAAGAATTTTAAAAATCCTAGTCCTCGCATCGCTTGCAGGCTTTTCACCACTTGCATTCGCGCCATCCTGGAATTTGCTTCCCCAGTCTGGAACCCATGGCTATTGCGTGACTGTGATGTTCTGGAAAAAGTGCAATGAGCCGCTACGCGCTGGTCACTTCAGCTTAGACATACACCTTACGATGACCGTCTCAAAATACTTAGCCTGCCAACATTAAGTCAGCGTCGGCTGCGAAGGGATCTAATTCAAATGTATAGGTTTGCGCATGACCAATTTCCATCTGACGTGTCCTTTTTGGTCTTAAGCAATGATGAACGCCTACGTGGTCATCCATTTAAAATAAGGAAGGGACAATTCAGGACTTCACATCGCCTGCATTTTGTAAGTAACAGGACTTTCAATTACTGGAACAGTTTACCCTCAGATGTTGTGTGTGCGCCGAACTTCTCTGTATTTAAACGTCGCTTGGACAATGTATTGTTTCAAAGCAAAAACTAATGTTCATTATATGTGTTTTGTTACTAACTATCAATGTGGATAATAGGTTTTCCTCTGCACTTTATTCTTAGTAATAATAATAATAAATATGCTTTATTTTCAGAAACTAATTATTTTTCTCTGTGTAGTAGTATTCCAAGTAATTAATAGTTCACTTAAGCTTTTCTTAGTTCGTTGTTGAAGCATTTCAATTCTGATTTAACAACAAACTAACCAAAACTAACCAAATAAGTTTGGGTAACGTGCACACTAAACGGTCACCTTATCAGGTTATGAACGAAGCAAATTGCGGTGAGACACCCTGTATCTTATTTTTGAAGAATGGATACTTTCTTCTATACAAAATTATGATAACTAATCGACAAAATTACGCCATTAACATTCACCCAAAACACCAACGAAGGCGTATAACATTAGTGCTCGATAGTAACGATGCTACAAATCACGACTTTAAAATAAAGAACTATCTGCGGCGTAGCGTGATAATTTAATACGGTGCGACGCACAGACTTTAATAAATTATTATCAAACAGCAATAATTATCAGTTATAACGTTCCACAAAAGCTCGAAAATGGCTTTTACTGGCGTCCTCCCTGCAAACGCCCGGCTCCGAACAAATGTCTACATTAATAATAGGCCAACAAAAGCTTGTACCGTAGCGCCAGAACTTTCATTTTGCGGTTATTTACAACCGATAAAATTTACAGGTTTGTTTTTTTGTACTAAGCGGTTTTCGCGTTTTAGTTCAGGGCCGATCCATCGTGTTATAACAATGACGTTCAACAAAGCCGAGCTTCAGTTTGCCAGGCTACTTTGTTTGAAGGTGCTAAACATCCCCTCAAATCAACCCCAAACCACCGTTCAAGTTGGCTAAAATTTACTCTTTTACTTAACAATGTGCGGGAAAAATTATATCACATTCTTCAGATTATAAATAACTATTTATATTACATATTATAAACTAATATAAGAAAAATTTCTTTCCAATTTTCCAAATTTCCAATTAATAAATTGTTGTAAACCTAATTTAGGCGTTTGTTATACAAATCAGTCTGTATTTCATAAACTACAACGAATTTGGCAACACTGTAAACGAGTGTTGAATGAGCATAAAAAAGCGGCAACTTTTATTTAGTTTCACCGACGTTGTAGCTTAAGGTTACCCTGTATAAGATTTACCCGTATAGATTCGTATAAAACCCTTTTAGGTCCAATAGTGACGCTTTCCACAGAAAAAAGTTTTTTATTAACCAACCATGTCAGAACCCATATTTCCATGAACTGATTCATCTCATACAGGTCCTACGCTATTTCGACAGCATCCCCAAACGCTAAAACCATGTAAGATGTCGCCATTTTGCCAAAGAAAAAAGTCGCTGACTTTTGCAGAGAAAAATACGCTATATCAGTCCTGCGACAATGTTATTTATCCCCGTTGAGAATGTGCCGCACGTTTTGAGAATAGCTCCGTGTTGCTGAAACGCAATAAAGGATGAAACAAGATACTCGTTGAGTATCAAGATAGGGCCCTCGTCGGCGTCGCTCTAATAACAAAAATTCTTTCATGGTTCACGATTTCCATGCACGACATTGCATTTTAAAGCTGCAACGCGGCGGGTCAGATCGAATCCTGGGATATTTTATTTCATGCGGTTATCGCGAGTCCTCGCGTCGAGAGGAATTTGTAAACAAGCGCGACCACCAACTTTAACGTGACTGAATTCACCCACACACGCTACCAAAACTAACCAAAACTAAAAAAAAAGGCCGTTAAGCAAGCAAAAAATTTGAGCTCCACTCCACGTTCAAAATTAGTTTTAGTACATATTCAAGGAGAATGGCCGGTTAGGTGTTTATGAAAAACAGGTCGTTGTAGAGTGTTTAAGCTAACTTTGCTAAACAAAAATGACGAAAAGTATATAAAATAGCTAATTACCAACCGATCTAGCGTGCGAGAAGCGTCACTTTACCACGTCAGTTTCGTTTCCCATGAATGCGAGCCGCTTCGGACATTTCCGGGATCTTACCGCACGGATTTGGGAGCAATCGGATATTTTCGGAGATATTTCCCACTCTTTGAATTTTGACGTTTGTCAATTCTGACAGTCATGTCAGTGAATGTATTGGTGTTTTGCGAAAATGTATGCAAAAACTAACGGTCGTAAAAAAAGTATAGTATGCAACACGTTCGGTAAACTTTTTAACTCACTCGTTTGTTAAACACTCGCTCCGCTCGTGTCAAATAAACTCGTGAGTCAAATGCCGTTTACCGCACTTGTTGCATAATATACTATTATTTGTTCCAATAATTAAGTAGTCACACACTTTTGAAGCCAATTATAAAAAGTGCCGTTAATCTTCAAGAGACAATTATCATTATAGTTTGAAATCAGGTTAGAAATGAACAAGAGCGGATTATGGCATTTTTAGCATGCTAACTCCGTTGCTACTTCGACAGTGCCATAAGTCTCTTCCTAATAACAAAATAAATATTAAAGGTATTTTTCATAGTTGCTAGCTATCCAAGAAACATATCACAATCATACACAAACTTGATTTTATTGCGAAACTCTAAACATTTCGATATATAGGAACATGATACTTATAAACTAAAAGTACTGTGTTTTAAAATTTGAATATTTGTTTAGGGTTGAACCCTCCGTTGGCGTAACCACCAATCAGTGCCGCAGGGTTCAGTGCTTTGATCTTTGCTGTTCTTAATATCACATATCAATGATATTGATAAGGCAAATAAGAATCAAAAATATATATTTGCCGATGATACAGAAGTAGATAAAAAAATTCCAAACTTATCGAAACTTTCGATACAATGAGCGGGAGTTTATCAGACGTGGGTGAATGGTTTGATGTAAATGGACAAAAACTTAATACACAAAAGAGAGAAAAAATGATTATTAGTCTAAAAAGACAGAATAAAAATAATATTGGGCATATAAGGTGCTTGGAAGTTTACTTTGATTCTAAACTTTCATTTGAAGCTCATATACTAATTAACTAACCAAAAAAACTAAAAAACACTATCTAAAAAAAACTAAGCAACGATGGAATACCAGGCATGGTCTCTTTCTCAAGAGTCATTCATATTGGGGTAAATAGAATATTTGCATTACAGAGAAAAGTAATAAGAATAATAGAGTGGTTATCGTATATAGCTGAAGTAAAGAATACTTTAAAGAACTGGGAATTTTAACAATACCTTGCAGATACATGTTGGATTGCTCAGTTTACATAGGCAATTATGCAACAAATAACGCCTTTCACACTTACCGATATTAATGAAGTTATAAACCTTGAATTTTTCATATTGGAGAAATCTAGGTATGGCATAAACTAATTTGCTCCAAAATATTTTCTTAATTAAAAAATCTTTCTATACTGTGAAAAATTTCTTAAGCAGTGATATAAACTATATTGATTTTTAAACCATAGCACATTGATCTACTTATATAATATATATATATATATATATATATATATATATATATATATATATATATATATATATATATATATATATATATATATATATATATATATATATATATATATATATATATATATATATATATATATATATATATATATATATATATATATATATATATATATATATATATATATATATATATATATATATATATATAATTCATTACATATAATTTAAATGTGATTGGTGGATAATAGGATACCTATATCTTAATTAATACAATACTTTGTATATGGAAATACAAATAAGGCTTTACTTTACTTTACCATGTAGAAACGCTGACGGTTAAATGACATTAAAAAATAACTCCCTTAGTTTATCCCAAGTGAAGAAGGAAATACAGCCTACCACGATAGGGAGTGACATGAAGAAAAACAATAAAAAATAAATAAGAACTAAAAGTTCAGATTTTCACGAAATTATATATATTATATATCACATTTGATAAAGACACGGTGTTGTCCCATAATTTTTTTATTTTCATAGGCCAGAAAAATATTTATAGTATAAAAACCTTTTATTAACTGCAAAATTATAATATAAAATTTATTACGTAATTCCAAATTTTGCGCCACAATAGAAGTTTGCAATATAAGTTTTCCAACTACTTAGGAATCTCCAAACAATAGAACATCCGCATGCGTTGGTTTGATAAAAGTTATAAATACAAAAGGAAAAACATAAAAATGGGGCGGATTCGGAAATCAAAACTATATCCTATTCCGGCTGTGAATACGTGCGGCTCCCTACAAAAATATAATAACGTTTATTTATATTCCCGAGCCGAGCTCCACAGCTCGCGTGCAGATTTTAAATCAGACGTCTATTTAGTGCCTTTTATTTGGGTTGTTATTACCCAGACATGATGCATCCGAAATTATTTTATCCCGCGGAATCAGATTTACGGCCATAGCTCATTTCGTTATATTACATATATGTCAAGTTTCAAATCCGACATTGCATGGCATGGTCTCTTTCTCAAGAGTCATTCATATTGGGGTAAATAGAATATTTGCATTACAGAGAAAAGTAATAAGAATAATAGAGTGGTTATCGTATATAGCTGAAGTAAAGAATACTTTAAAGAACTGGGAATTTTAACAATACCTTGCAGATACATGTTGGATTGCTCAGTTTACATAGGCAATTATGCAACAAATAACGCCTTTCACACTTACCGATATTAATGAAGTTATAAACCTTGAATTTTTCATATTGGAGAAATCTAGGTATGGCATAAACTAATTTGCTCCAAAATATTTTCTTAATTAAAAAATCTTTCTATACTGTGAAAAATTTCTTAAGCAGTGATATAAACTATATTGATTTTTAAACCATAGCACATTGATCTACTTATATAATATATATATATATATATATATATATATATATATATATATATATATATATATATATATATATATATATATATATATATATATATATATATATATATATATATATATATATATATATATATATATATATATATATATATATATATATATATATATATATATATATATATAATTCATTACATATAATTTAAATGTGATTGGTGGATAATAGGATACCTATATCTTAATTAATACAATACTTTGTATATGGAAATACAAATAAGGCTTTACTTTACTTTACCATGTAGAAACGCTGACGGTTAAATGACATTAAAAAATAACTCCCTTAGTTTATCCCAAGTGAAGAAGGAAATACAGCCTACCACGATAGGGAGTGACATGAAGAAAAACAATAAAAAATAAATAAGAACTAAAAGTTCAGATTTTCACGAAATTATATATATTATATATCACATTTGATAAAGACACGGTGTTGTCCCATAATTTTTTTATTTTCATAGGCCAGAAAAATATTTATAGTATAAAAACCTTTTATTAACTGCAAAATTATAATATAAAATTTATTACGTAATTCCAAATTTTGCGCCACAATAGAAGTTTGCAATATAAGTTTTCCAACTACTTAGGAATCTCCAAACAATAGAACATCCGCATGCGTTGGTTTGATAAAAGTTATAAATACAAAAGGAAAAACATAAAAATGGGGCGGATTCGGAAATCAAAACTATATCCTATTCCGGCTGTGAATACGTGCGGCTCCCTACAAAAATATAATAACGTTTATTTATATTCCCGAGCCGAGCTCCACAGCTCGCGTGCAGATTTTAAATCAGACGTCTATTTAGTGCCTTTTATTTGGGTTGTTATTACCCAGACATGATGCATCCGAAATTATTTTATCCCGCGGAATCAGATTTACGGCCATAGCTCATTTCGTTATATTACATATATGTCAAGTTTCAAATCCGACATTGTATAGAATTACTACTATTATTTTAATAAATTATATTATTAGGGATGTCCACTAATATATTAGACAAGATATAATTTGTACTGCTGTATCAAAAAAAGGTTTGGTTCGTTATTGGTTGAATGATTAGATGGTCACTGAAGATGGCAGTTGTAGCGGAAAGTTTTGGTTTAAAAACCAACAGACCGCCTGCCTCAAACTTGTGTTTATGTTGCGAGTGTGGCAATAAAATTTTAATTTAGCTTTAAATCAAAGCGATACTTAATATTGTTAAGCTATCGGTTGCAATTAATTACCAATTGACTCAATATTTTTGAATACTGAATACAGAGGGTTAATATATAAAATTTGATCAGATTTCTTTATTTTGGTGCTTATAGTTGAAATGGTAATCCGCTCGCCATATTGCACGCCACAATCCAAACAAATGAATTATAAAGATGACATAATGGAGACCACAAAAAGAAGCAAAACTCAGAAGAGGCCTGTATCCAGCAGTGATGTTAGAGGCCTGAAGAAGAAGAAGAAGAAAAAAGAGGGATATTATAAAAACACACATCACTAAACTGGGAAATTTGCAGAACATTTTGTACATACGAAAATTTTCACGTAAATTAATTAAATAAGTGATATTCACATTCCAATATTCCATGTGCATTCACTTTGATAAACGAAGCTTTAATCGCGAGTTTGCTTGGGTACAAGCATGGCGATTGTTTAATGAAAGTTTTTCAATTTGCGATGTTCTAATACAAACACCAAGCGCCTCTACCGCAGGGCATTTTCGGTAAATCTGTTAATCCGGCACCCAAAATGTCAATACTTCAGTTTTATCATAATTCAAAGAAATATTTTCAAATTTCCTAATAACATGAACATATTAATATATTTTTGTGTAGAAACTTATTGAACTAGACGCACTTTATCAAATAAAAAATAATAAATGTGTCATAAAAAAGTTAAATGAACTAAAACTAACCACAACTGAATTTACATAGTTGAGAATCTGTTAGTTTGCAGACTGGTTAGTTTGCATTGCAAATATCCCAAAACTTACCAAAATTTATGCCCTCTAAATATTATTTCAAAAGAGTACATACCTGGAGATTAAAAAATCTGACACGGAAAACTTCAAAACATTATACCTAAATATTGATATAGAATAGTTTTATGTTTATATATATGTAAAATATCAAAACTGTCGTCAAAAATGTGTATTTCTTTGTTAACAGCCACAAAAAGTACAAAATTAAATTTATTGGAAACCATGGAGATTAACAAAATGAGACATTCAAATGTATTGCTTAACGATCAATTAGATTTAAATACCTCTCCTTTATTGAACTTAAATTCTCACAACAACATTAATTATCGTTTTATGGTCATTTTTCGGAATATATAGTAGCAGGTAGTTTGTAAATATTACATTTGATAAAGGCACTTTGTTGTCGAAACAATTGTCATGTCAAAATATATAATTTCGTGAAAATCTGAACTTTGAGTTCTTATTTATTTTGATAAATGGATTTTCATCAAGTAAAAGCCACCTCAGTTCAAGTAATCCGATAATCTGTTATTATTTTTAATTTGTTAAATTGTGATTTTTTCATGACGGTCGTACATGCAACACGTTTGGTAAACTCTTTATCTCACTCGTTTATTAAGCCCTCGCACCGCTCGTGACAAATAAACTCGTAAGTCAAACGGCATTTGACCGCACTTGTTGCACAATATACTATTTTTTTGTTTATTTAGGTGGATAATCTTATTAAATTACACAAAGAAAAAACAATCACATTAAATACATGTAATAAATTCATAGCAAGGGATATCTATACATAATTACATTTTTATTCTAAATTCACTATCAGAGTCTTTATAGAGATTAATTATAATAGGATATATGTTGGTTTGTACAAATATGTAAGAGTCCTCAATTTTTATAATGTGCTGTACTGAATTTTTCTAGCTCTCTATTGAAATGTTCTTAATAATCAAGATAAATCATGGATCTGTTGTCTAATCTTTATCTTTTCATTTATTGAAGGTAATTAAATCTCAAATTGCGTGTGATTTAAATATTAATATTTAAATTGCTTTCATCTTACTCTAGCTCCTTTTCAGTTTATCCAAGGTAGGAACATATATATTTTTTTCTTTTTTTTTCTTTATATTAGGCTCTGATCAATACTGTCTATACGGTAAGTTTGAAATTCACTACGTTTATTCCTTTTCTTCATCGTTAAAGTTATAGTCTGTTTTTTCTCGTATTATATTATAATATTTACTGAATATTTATTAAAACCGTATTTGAATTTTAGATGTTATTATTTTCCGCAAATTATACAATACGTTTTAAAATTCCTGCACAACGCACACTTATATGTTATCATATCGTAATATAATAAAAGGAGGTAAAATAGTCTTCTGTCATTGTTTAGCACAGGCATAATAGTTGCAAAAAAAATTCCAACATTACATACAAGCAACTGAATTACCCGATTCGGATATATATGGAACCGTTGGAATTTTAAAAGCGCTATCATGTTCTATCTTCCACGTAGATACTTCAAATAGTTGCGTTGCTAAAACTTAAAAGCAGATGTTTATAAAGTTTGGCGGTGTGACAAAAACAAACGAAAAATGCTTCCCAACATTTTTCACTTTCCAAATCCGTTGCAGAACGCAAACACGACAAAGCCATCCCAATTTTGACGCCACTGAGTTCCAAATATATCCCATAGAATGTAGATTTGAGAAGTGGCTCGCAAAACCCCCGTCCTAAATCCGAGTTACTTCGGCCTGCGATGCGGCGTATTTTCCTGCCTAAGTGGGATTTGCTTTCTGTAGTATTATTGGAAAAATCTCCAAATCGAATATTCGTTTCATTTTGAGAATCAGACTCGGCGGTCGCTGTAATAAATCGAAATGATATAAAAAAAGAACCAAGTTTTTAAAGATTTTTTTTACTTGGGTTAGGTTTTTAATGAAACTTAGTGCACGCAGATTTTGCCGCGAAGTAAGAAGAGGGCGAGTTGATACCACTCACCCTTTCAATGTCCTCTTTAAAGCAACAAACAACCAATAAAATTCGTCTATAATATTTCAAAGAAACTTCCACCGGCTACTGTAATGCTTTTTACAAAACTTCTGAAACTCAGATTCAGTCAAGCTCTGAAGAAGCCAACAGGATGATTGGCGAAGCGTCAGCAATTTCGACTAAGCAAAAACCGACGGAGGAGGAATCCAGAAGTTTTGTAAAAAGCAAAATTTGTCTATATTTATTCTTGTTTCTTAAGTAACTTTCTTAATATTGAACTCCTCAGATTTAAATATTATTATTAATTGCACTTCCCTCTATGAAAACTCTTCTACTTCTACGTTTATAACTTTACGATACAATTACGACATAAATAATTGAAAATCCGAATCGCCACAAAGCTTAAAATATAAATAAAATTCATTTCTGTTGCCCAAGTTACCTAGGGTAAACTGAGCTGCTTATAGAGCAATAGAACATATAATTTTTTATACTCCCGTCTGTAAAATACCTAATTACACACCCATCTAGCGTGCAGGAAGCGTCACTTTACCAAGTCAGTTTCGCTTCCCACGGATCCGAGCCACTTCGGACATTTCCAGGATTTTACCGCACGGTTTTGAGAGCAATCGCATGTTTTCGGAGATATTTCCTATGCCTTGAATTTTGACGTTTGTCAATTCTGCCTGTCAAGTGAGTCAAATGCCATTTACCGCAATTGTTGCATAATATACTAATCGTTTGTTTATTTAGGTGGGTATAATCTTATTAAATTAGACTAAGTAAAAACAAGGACATTAAATGTATATAATAAATTCATAGCAAGCATAGTATATTATGCAACAAGTGCGGTAAACGGTATTTGACTCACGAGTTTTTAATAAACGAGTGAGTTAAAAAGTTTACCGAACGTGTTGCATACTATACTTTTTGTACGACTGTTAGTTTTAGGGTACATTTGCGCTAAACAACACGAATACATTCACTGACATGACCGTCAGAATTGACAAACGTCAAAATTCCACGCTCCGAAAACATTCCATTGATCCCAAATCCGTGCGGTAAAATCCCGAAAATGTCCGAAGTCGCACGGATTCGTGGGAAACGAAACTGACGTGGTTAACTGACGCTTCCCGCACGCTAGATCGGTGTGTAATAATTAGATATTTTCCAGACGGAAGTAGAAAAACAGCATTTGACTCATGAGTTTATTTGGCACGAGCGGAGCGAGTGTTTAATAAACGAGTAACTTAAAAAGTTTACCGAACGTTTGCATACTATAATTTTTCTACGATCGTTAGTTTTTGGGCACATTTTCGCAAAACAACAAGAATACATTCACTGACATGAGAATTGACGTCAAAATTCAAAGCGTAAAATCCCGGACATGTCCGAAGTGGCTCGGATCTGTGGGAAAAGAAACTGACGTGGTAAAGTGACTTTTCCCGCACGCCAGATCGGTGTGTAATTAGGTATTTTACAGACGGGAGTAGAAAAATATCTATACATAATTACATTTTTATTTTAAATGTCCAAATCTAATTCTGTTTCACTATCAGTCGTCATTGAGATTAATTATAGTAGGATTTATTTTGGTTTGTATAGAAATGTAAGAAGAGTACACAATTTTGATAATGTGCTGCACTGAATTTTTCTAGCGCTCTATTGGTATGTTCTTAATTAAATTTTTTATCAAATTTATAACACTGGGCCTTAAAGTAGAAGAAACGTGTGTTATGATATGGTGTTTTTCTTAATTTGAAGGTGCTTTCGTCTGACAGTTTTAAGTGAAATCATTGAAAAAAGAAATGTTAGTATAATATGAGACACAATGTCATTGGCTACAGTGTTAAAGCTACATTTTTATCGAGAATTTAGCCCGTTTCAATTTTAATTTCTTACTTTTAAAATATTTTGCAGCCATACCTAATAAGTCATTTTTGTACAACAAAGTACTATGGAAATACAATTAAATACTCTTATAGCCTTCAAGAAGCGCAGAGTTTTCAGAAAATGACAAACAAATGAAAAATGTTAAGCTGAAGCATCAATCCTGGCAATTTGACCTAATTTTTGGATATTAATTTCAATTAACCACAATTATATTTTAACCGAAATCGGAACATCATGAATACTTTTTTATCTCTCAAATCTGAATTGCAGAAAATCAAATAGGCTATTTAAACAGAACGATAAGGAAAACTATTCAAAGATGAAACGAGGCTAACTAAGGTCCTAATTACTTTCCGTTTGCGATTTATAATTGATGCTGCGGGTGTTGTTTGAAAAGGAAAGGTGTGGCGAGGCATTCTTTTGTTGGAGAATAATAGAAAATCGCGCAAAGACGTAGAAAGAACTTTGTAATTGGAACGTGAAAAGGCATTTGAACGTTTTTGTCGTTTTATATTGTTACATTGGGAACACATTTTCAGTATATACTATACTATAGAAATTTTGGAACACAGATGTGAATTTTGTTCCAAAGAAAAAGTCTTGATTGCCGCTGAGCGCTATCGTCGCAACAAACGAAATTGATAGTCTTTAACTTAAAATTTAAGACTTAATTCTAACACGACCGAGATTTATCAAAAAACTTTTTAAAGGTGCTGTCGGGAATGTCTCATTGACCAGCTCTAATAAAATCGACACATTCTGCGGGAGTACACGATTTCAAATGACTAGGAATTAAAAAAGTTTAAAATTTATATTGTTGTACCACATTTTTTAAAGAAATTCTCGACCTTTTAGATACACGTGAGTAGAAACAAAGAAACACCTATCCGGTTCTTAATATGATTGTAAAAGAAAAAAAATTCAACGAGTTTCTTTAAGCACGCACCGAATACCATCTTTAAAAAGACTTCCTCCCTATTATATTCTGCCCCTTTCTGGCTAAACGATTTGATCCTTTTTATCTTAATCGATGATCGGCATCCACATTGCAGGTACTGATTAGTCTAACAATGTCTCTCAGATAAGATTGATATCTGCGAAGGAGTGGCCCAGAAGTTCTTTACGACGTTATTATCCTCCAAGCATTGTGCTGCTTCGGTATTAATGGAACCCATTTCGATATCACGTTTTTTAATAATCGGGCGCTTGGATTTATCTCATTTAAATCTGGGAGACAAGCTGACAAATATTTTGATTTAGTTAGTGTATTAAAGAACAATTTATTTGCCTAATTAAATTATCCACTTTTCTTATCCGTCTGCCATTACGAAGGGAAACGGAAACTTTTTTTCTTTTGTAACTTATATCGACATTTAACTTAAGCATTCAAAAAAGGATGAGATGTTTGCATTCAAGTACCATGAGTTTCAAACTTAAACTCCAGACTTTGTAACTACAATTAAAATTAATTTTAATAATCTTAGCACCTCTTCCATCACAGTTGCTTTCAAATTTTCGGTGTTCGACAATATATAAAACGCGATTTGTTAGTTGTATATAGACAAAAGAATTGCTAAACAAAAACAAACCCGGCAACTGCCATCCCAAAAAGAATGTTCTTGAGCAATATACATTAAATTCAACGAACATGTCAAATAAGGAAACAAGATTGCTTTCGAAAAATCGTCACTGGGCGGGGCAAGTTAGTAGTGCGTAGCGCGAAGCAGGTTTTTATTGTAAAAGGAAAGAACTTCGCGATTTCGTGTGGTAAAGGGACGCATTGTTTTTCTATCGTGCTCCTGCGGACCACTATGGAAATTTTACAAAATCGATGTAATTTAATTGTCCTTCACATCTCGTCGAACTTCAAAGTTACAGCAAACATCGGTAAATATCACAATTTGCACAAATAATAGCGTCGTCGAATGATATTTTTCCAAATATCTCGCGCCCTGTATAATTGACGAAACCTGAAACTCTCACGAAACGGTTTACGATACTGTTCAAATAAAATTTAACAGTTTTTCATTTATCGCCAATTTAGCCACAAAAAGGGAAATTTTTAGGATATTTTAGATTTTTTGGCCATAAACGACACACTCTGTATATGACACAATCATTGTTCGAAGTAGAGGTTATAGCCCTGGATTTCCAACGCGTCCTGGTTCAAGAATTTTTTTAAAACAGTAAATGATTTTCGAGAAAATAAGTTTTTTCTGAAACCATGCAATGCGCCGTAATAATAAATGACGTCATTGCGTCTTGACAGCCTCCGAAATAGCGATTTCGATATGGATTGTTTCAAATATCCCTAGCCGCGTATATGATAGACGAAAACTGCAAATACAAAAATTGTATGTCTTGATGCGGCCTATGACACCGTTTGAACCAATTAGCCATATTTTTTTACGATTTTTGATTTGCGGCTAATAATTTACTATGTAAAAAGAACAATTTTCTAGGTCTTTTAGACTTTTGCCTATAATTTGAAAACCCTGTATATAATCGAAAAAATGCCTAAAAGAAATGTTATTGCACTGCCATTTTGCCAATCGGATGAACGATTATAAAGGAAAACATATCTTTCTGGAAGCTAAAATTACCAAAAAAAAATTTAAATATATTTCAAAAATTCTAATAATAGTAATATTTGATTGCGCCCAATTTCTACAGTTTAAATGCGGGCACGGACTTTTACTTCTCTGCTTAATTTGAAGTTGATATCTGCAAATTTAGGACACATTTCCCATTTAGCACGGAATATCGGGAACACCCTGTACAATAGGTTTTTGCTATGCGGGCTATATCTCAATATAAAAGAAAGAGATCTGAATCATAGTCTTTCAGTTATAACCAATTTTCAATAATAGAACGACCTACCTTTTAAGTTTTATTTAATTTGCGGCGCACCCTGTATCTTTTTGAAAAATTGTCACGAATAAAAGTTTATAGAGCCGTATCTTCTGCTTCTTCTGGTTCACAATTTTTGAAAAATGATGTTTTTTGTAGACCCTTACACGCGCGATGTTTTATGTTTTTAGAAAACATCCCGACCCCTAGCCCCCCCATTTTCAATAGGTTCCGTCACGGGGCAAAGCTGCATATATGTGCCAAGTATGAAGTCGATTGCTTCAAACTTCGGACACTTATCGTGTTTCATAACAAGGTCCAAAAAACCGTCGAAAATCGGACAAACAGACAAAACAAAAAATTTTTCGATGATAATCATTTCTGTACCAACGGCGATCCCGTAGGATTTACCGTTACCGAGATATAAAATTTTTATTCAAGCGCAGATACTCAGAAAATAACAAGCACAAATTGTAAAAAGTTTTGTGGTTTTTATTTTGAAAGGCGTCTGTATACTAAGTGTAGCAAATCCACTCAAAGATAATAAGCTTCGATAAACGAAAGACCCACCTCAAATTTTAAAATATGCTGACATTTAATGCGATAAATGTACAGGCTGAAAATTCACGAGGCCATTCATTTGATTTAAAATGGTCTGAAAGCGAACGTTACTTTGAATACAAAACTTGTTTGCCTGCTTCGAAATGATATACAATATGGTAATTGGTTTGTAACACGGAAAAAGATAAAAACTAAAAAAAAACAAAGACTTTGGACAATGGACAAAAAATTTACGGTAATCACACATTCTGGTGACCAGCAAAATCTCACCAAACATTTTAGATGATTTTTGGACTATTTCTGACATGCAACACATACTGGCACACTGCTACACTCTTTTCTTTTAAAATGTAATTGTTATTAACAAAGATTGGGTTTCAATACAAAAAAAATACTGAACTAACTGAAACGATCTTAAAAAAACGATGTTAAAATTACCGAACCCAGGTAATATGTATGCAAAAATAACTCCCGTAGTTTAACACCGTATCATCTGATTGGAACAATCTTAGACAACAAACTTAGACTCACTCTCATTCCATCAGCGTACATAAAATGGGCATAATTCATAGTTCCCACCCTCTTAAAATTTAAAGGTCGCAGGAACAGCTGCAGAATGACTTAGTTCAATGTACCCTAGACCACAAGGGACAACATTTTCCATTTATCTGCATCTGGCAAACGATATCACTTTTTTACTCGTGCGGTAAAGCGTTGAAAGCTGATGTTGGATCTTGCAATCCTTTTAACCAAAATCACATAGGAAAAATGAAAACCAAATCCACCACAACAACATTATCGTATTTATTAAAATGTTTATTAGAAATGAAATTACACGCCTAGTGAAAAAGCAATAGTGATGAACTCTAGGAAAACACACTTGAAGAATGGCTGTTGAACCAAAAAAAAAATCATCCGTCAAAACGTTTCTCAGTCTAATACCACTTTGATTTTAGATTGATGCAATGCAATGAATAAAATATTGGAATAGTGCATTTTTATAAAATCTATCCGAGCAAAATAAATTGTTAAAATCTAGCCATAAACAAAAACTTTACAGGGCTGCACATTTTTTAAGTATTTGGGTGATTGGTATTAATTTGATATTTCATCAATTCAAAAATTAATATTAAGTTCTAGGAAGTCAGGCATATTTTATTACCAAAATAGATTTGGCCAACAATTAATTAATTAAAGAAATTAACAATAATATAATTAATTACGTGTATATAAAAATTTACTGCAAAAATTATATTTTATACGACCATTTAGCTACCTATTCTGACACCTAAAGAAGCTCTTCAAACAATAATAAAGCAATCAAATCTGCTGTTAACGGCTTTTCGACATGCCAACCGCGCCGGCTACCATATAATTACGTATCCCACCGACGTCTAATTATATGATAAATATTTAAAAGGAATTTCAATCACTAAGTTCATAATATAATACTCGAGAATCGCCAAACGATGCTTAATAAATATTCCCAGAGTCGAAAATGAACATATGGGCGGACTCGAGAGAAACCAGATTTGGCCATCGGTCATGTGCTTTTCTTTAATGACTAAGAACTTAATTTGATATTCAGGAAATAAATCTACACTTCATAAACCAAAACGATATTTCTTGTGCGCATTAAACGTGATATTCTGTATGTGAAAGCGGTCGTTTCGATGAGACGTTGTTTGTAATTCTGGGCAAGGCAAATAAAGCTTTTCCGACCCCAACTTTTCCATTTACCGTCAAGTTTCCGAATTTAATAATGTCTACGAGGATCCCTTTATTTGGATTGCACGGATGCGTCGCGATCCACGCGGTGCTTTCTTTGTATCTTCTATTTTTAACGGTTGCATTTGTTACATTCCCACCAGAACTTAATTTTTAAAAGCTGGGCAAAAAGCTCAAAAGAAGATAATTATTTCATCGACGGTATTTATATCCTCAGTACGAAAATGTTTAGCAAAAAACTAAACAAAGTTTTTCAAAAACTATTTTTAAAAGTTGAATGAAACATGAAAATTTATTTAATTTCTAACTAATATTAGATTTCTTCTTACTACATTAATTTGCTATATATCGTGCAAATATCACCATATTATATATAAATATTTGCTATTTGTATAAAATATCAATTGAATAAAATAAAATTTGTCATGTTCAACAAAACCATCATTGCAATCGACGGCGATATATTGAACTGTCACTAGCAATTAATTTTTTCAAATTACTATCGATTTTACAACGTTTGTGGCCTGATGTATTCGCTTGGCCAAACATATTGAAGTACAAGTTTATTGTTTTGTATTGTTTCCGCGTTTTAGCCATTTGGCCAATCCTTTAAGTCTAATTTGAGGGTCGAGGCACGCGGACGCAGAACTGTATGGAACCGAAGTGGAATTAATAATTACGAAAATTTGCAATAATCATGAGAAGTAAATGTAAGGCTAAAAGAATAAGCATACTTAGACTTGCCTGAGTCCAAAATGAATAAAATGGATGAATTAATGTGAAGCAAAACATTTTTGCAAGCACGATGGTGCGCCACTCCATAACACAAATTAAGTGACTGGGTGGTTAAGCGTAACTTTTGAAATTAGATAGATATTTTTAAAAATCCACGATATTAAACATAACAAACTCATAAATGCCTCAATGGCCCTAATTATTTTCTCCTCTGTTTCGCTTTCTCCGCCGAAAGATTATATTTCCAATCGGATTTTTGTTTCGCTACGCGGGCTAGTAATTTTCTCTATCGAAGAGAAATAATAGGGTCAAAATCGAATTTTTCTCCCCTCGTTCGAGATCGTATGACTCATCATACCAATCTGCTTACGGACGCAACTTTCTTCCGAAGTACTCAATTGTTCACTGACAAAATATAATAAAAAATTTATAAGCGGGGTTTCAGACGTTTTCACTGAAACTAGTAAAAAGGTATATATTTATTGAAAATAAGAGAATGAAAGTTCAAATGTGCAATTTTCATACGAATGCCATTAATACAACAATCCTCGTGCAAAAAAAGTACATTTACTATATTTTGTCGGCGAGACCTAAACAACTGGTGTGTTTAAGTTTCTCCTAAAAGGACGATTTCAATGGTTTTAACCATTAATGTCATATTTTGTACAATTTTTTTTTAATGTAAGGGCAAATATAACATATTACAAAACGCGGAGAAGTGGAAGACCGAATACGCTCAAGCTAATGAGTGTCTAACCTATATATTGACTAGAAAATATTTTATTTATATTTTCAATTAATATTTACTCCCAAATATTCATTTACTTCATCACTTCGACTCATGCAACGAAGGCTCATTTTATATGGTTTTTGAGTTACTATTTTGCAGTGCATATACTTACCGACAAATTTTAGTATGTCTAGAAGTAGTAATCTTTATAAGAGGTGTTTTTTTTCGATGTATAGAACTTTAAGTTTCAATAAAACAACGATGGATTATTCGATTGACATGAATTTTATTTATCCGAAAGATAATCTTGTGGCATTACATTTTAAATATGAATTCTGGCATATGACCGCCACGGCTGGCGCGGATGTAGTCCAATCTGGACGTCCAATTTTCGATGACTTTTTCCAACATTTGTGGCCATATATCGGCAATAACACGGCGAATGTTGTCTTCCAATTGGTCAAGCGTTTGTGGCTTATCCGCATAGACCAATGACTTTTCATAGCCCCACAGAAAGTAGTCTAACGGTGTTAAATCACAAGATCTTGGAGGCCAATTCACAGGTCCAAAACGTGAAATTAGGAGGTCACCAAACGTGTCTTTCAATAAATCGATTGGGGCACGAGCCGTGTGCCATTGACTGTAACGTTCTGGTCATCATCGTTTTTGAAGAAGTACGGACCAATGATTGCACCAGCCCATAAAGCGCACCAAACAGTCAGTTTTTCTGGATGTAACGGTGTTTCGAGATACACTTGAGGATTAGCTTCGCTCCAAATGCGGCAGATTTGTTTGTTGACGTAGCCATTCAACCAGAAGTGCGCTTCATCGCTAAACAAAATTCGCTGATGAAAATCGGGAACAATGGCAATCTCGCAATTGCACTATTTGCAAGCGTTGTTCAAGCGTGAGTCTATTCATGATGAATTGCTAAACCAAACTGAGAATAAATCACTTGACAGCTGTTAAATCGGTCGCCATCCTGAACAGTAAAGCCAACTTAAAGTTCAATACATCAAAAAAAATCACCCATTATATAAAAATCAATTGCTGTTCGTTAGTCTCGCTAAAACTTGAGAACGGCAGTCTTAAAATGTTCGTGGAGGTCTAGGGAAGCTTCGAAAGGTGAGAAAAATTATAATAATTGCTAGCAAAATCCTAAAAACAGCCCTTTTCTTTTTCCCATATAATCCAAAATAATTGTGGGTTAAGTATAGAGGATGTTTTGCATCGTGTGCGCTGTCAAACTTTGAATCCTGCACTGCAAATGACCGCAGAAATTTACAAGAGACATTGATCATGTTAGAAGATGTGTGTTTATTGATGGCAAATAAAGTATCGTCGTGTTTGGGAATCACAGCACCAAATCGTCATATGAGCGATGCATTAAACCAAGAGATCAACAGTATGACATTGAAGCATTGGCTGAAACAATTTGTACAAATGCTCCATAATTAAATCAACAACAAAAAATTACGTACAACACTTTGATAGAAGCTATGAACAGTGGATCTGGATTTTCCTTGATGCTTTCGGAGGAATCGGAAAAACGTTCTTAATTTCATTGCTTTTAGCAAGAATTAGGATCAGATCGCGAAATGATGTTGCCTTAGCGCTGACTTCATCTGGAATACCCGCGACTCTGCTAGAAGCCGGGCGAACTGCAAAATCTACCTTGAAATTGCCATTAAACATATAAATCACAGAAACACCAATTTGCAACATCAGGTAGTTTGTAAATATTACATTAGATAAAGACACGGTGTTATCGAAACAATTGTCAAGTGAAAATCTGAATTTTTAGTTCTTATTTATTTTGTTAAATGGATTTTCATCAATCAGCGACCTCAGTTCAAATACGGATTAGTTTTGTTTAAGATTATTTTATAGAAACTTTAAGTCTTTTATTTATCGATTGAGGCTGTACGAAGTCTGCTGGGCCAGCTAGTATAGTAATAGAGCAAATACTCAAAACTTATTTTTCTCAAAATTAGAAATAATGGATTACTTCGTTGTATGAGTCAAGTTCTTTATTTTATATGTATTAATTATGTTGGGTTTTCGGAGAGAAATACGTATATGAAAATATATGGAAGTAATAAGGTTTTTATATTTGTATTCCAGTAGCTTGCAAAACTAATTGATGCAAGTCATGTGAACAAAAAAAAAACAACTATTTTCTAATCTCAAAAAATCCGTGGACTGCTTCTCATGTCCTGGGAATTTTAAAACAAACCTCACGCATTATCTCTTATTTAATTGTAAAAATCTATTTTAGTAACGAACAAACAAAAAACCCTTAATTTTGATATTTGAAGTTGTCAATAAAATGTCAAAACCGTGCCAACGTATCCTATAGATATATAGTTTACCCAAAAACCTTCCTGGTTATCCCAAAGTTAGAAAATCCTTTCAGCTTTGATCACCAGACCAAAATCCTGTTAAAACCAAAGAGCAATTCAAATTGACGAAAGTAGCATAAAACTCATTTCGGAAAATTATGGATTCATTTTCTTTTTATAAATGACTGCAATGGCTCGAACCGAATTTCTGGTGAACAAAAATTGCACATTTTTTTACAATTCGCAGAAACCAGCGCTGATTCAACTGTCGCTTGCATTACAAATGGGTACAACTATTCTCTACTTCCTGCCGATTCTGTGTAACAATACGGACCGTATGTTCGATCCCTGATAGCTGCCGCTGGTTTCTCACCCTCGGTCGTCGATCGCCCCCCAGTCTAGGGCGTTTTCATCAGACAAAAGCACGTCGATTTTAGTAGAAACGGGTGTCGCTTGTGATTTTGCGGAAGGCCATTGGCGTGTCAAAATGAGAACTGCTTTAAGCAGAAATTAGTTCTATAGTTTCCGAGAATCCGCAAAGAAATGAATAAACAATTATGATATTTCAGGCAGAAATAGAATAAAAAATTAAAAGAACGCCGCACCGAATTATTTTCAAATTAAGGAGGTGGGAGTAAGCGGAGATTATCTACATCCGTCTCAAATATTTTCAAGAACGTTTCTACATAAATGTGGCAACATCTTGCTTAGTTTAAAGGCACATAATTTTTTAGATTCACCCATAAAAAAGAAATAATTTTGTTTTTGTAAATCAATTTGGAAGATAAAGTCTGTTCATAGATATAAGAAAGTGACTAACTGATACGAATTAAGGAAAGACCCGGGAAAGCTGTAAGAATGAAATATGGCCGAACAGGTCTGTACTTTGCTTAAAATTTAATTATTTGGGGTTTGTAAGGAAAGATACTAAACAATATTTATTTATTTATGTATGTATTTATGTTTAAATCTACCTACCTACTTAAATTACTTAAACTTATTCACATGATATATCAGTATCACTATCGCTATCATCGCCTGTTCTAATTATTATTTGTTCTATATTATTTGCAATATGGATATACGATTGTTCTGCTTTTTCTATATGTGTAACATAATTTGCCCAACTTTGTGGAGGGATGTTAAAAACTTCGGTTTCTATAAGTTTGAGGACATTGGAGTTAACACGGGGGAAAACATTGTTACGACGAATTACGGGAATTTCAGTTGGTGCCAAACATGTTCAATATCTTGATCACTTTCATCTACACTCGAGAAAATCTCAGCATCGCTTCTTTTTTTCCTCGCTGAAATGGGATTATTCACAATTTTCCATACAGTTGATGTTGGAATTTTCGTCAATGTGGCCGTTTCTTCTGCTGACACCACATTCAATGAGAGTCAAATAAACATTGTTTATAACGTCCTTAGTTTCAATTGAATAGTGCTTTCTATATTTGAGCATCTCCTGAGATACACTAGACTTACACATATTTTGCATAATTCGCACACGATTCAACATACGCTGTATTACACACGAAATAAAAATGATTACTAATAAACTTAAACTATACCAAAGAATATTAAACACAGATAGGTATAACATTATTTTCTATTACGGACCATAATTTTACCTGAATTTAAATTCCGAAACTTTAGGTAATAATCTTGTTGCATTGTGTGTTAAAGACCACCCTTGGATAATCCCATTCAAAAGCAATTGGTTACTTTCTTATATCTATGAACAGACCATACCTCAATAATTCCAGTATACTATAGTAGTAGAAAAATTACATAAATCCAAAAATTTCTCAAATAGCACCACTTGTATAGTTTATTAATTTCGAATTCTACGTAAGAAATGAACCAAACTACCAAATAAACAACCAGTTTCAAATTGTAAGTAATACAATCAGTAAGATTTATCGTATTTGTTATGGCTGGATCTTCCCATAAACCTCCTGCAAATTTCTTACAAGTTTGCCTAAAATAATTCTTATTATTATTTATTAAAAGAAATATGTATAAGCCAAAATGGCCCGTTATTCTATAACAATTTAAATCTCTTACCCAACTCTATAGTGCACAGTCAGATTTTATTTTACCTAAATATAGGTTCCCAAAACTTCACGACAACCAGTCGCTATTGACTTCATTTATCATCAAACAAATACAAGCACGTATCTAAATTCCAATACGAACAAAAATATCCGCTCCTAGTTATAACCGCATCAGTCAGTTTGAAAAATGTTCTCTCGTATGAACAATCCGAGAACCAGCCAACGCAAGACATAAAGTATAAGTGCAATCGTCTAGGAATTTCGCAGTCTGCTGCCAACATTTCTTCGCTTTGATATGAGGATGACATAATTTGGAAAGTTTGGAAAATATACCGGAAAAAAATAATGTTTTGGAATACGTTAGAACTTAAAAACACAATATTTGTATGGTAAGAACATAACATTTTTCCATACAAGATAAGGAATAGTTCCGGAAATAGAAAAAAATTAGATTTTAAAAGGAGGTGAATATAGTTAATGACCTAAAAAACTAGATCCTTTAATGCTAATTCTTTAATCAGCAGTTACTACAGAAGTGTGCGATTACAAACGTAAATCACATCACACGTACAATCACTCATTACCTGACGAAACCGTCAAAGAATTTTTATTCCTTTATCACTTTTCCTTTTTGTGTTGCGAATTGTGCAAAATCAAATTTCATGGTCTCCCCTTTTCAGATCCGGCTTCGCTTTTTAACAAATCATTAAATCTCTATCTGCAAATGACATTTTTGTAAACGCGAAGAACTGCGGGATGGCCAAAACATGAAATGCAATTTTAGTGCTAGTCATGCGACGTGTATTGTTGAAAGCTCTGGGCCCGCGTATTTTTGAAGTTTATGAGTTTTTCCACTTTCCCTTATATTTATTGTCGGGCGTGATAGAGCAGAAAGGATCGTGAACTGCTTGCCATGAAAATTATTCGAATATATTCAAGACTATGCCAAATTGCATGACGATTGTAATTGCCAATTTTAAAAAGTTGCAGTTTAGTAAATAAAATGAAAATTGGAATGAAATTTACATGGATAAATTGATATCGATTGACATGAATTGGCTTATGTAAAAACGCATTTTTTATTGTTCAGATCACAATGTATCTAAAAAGGTCAAACCCGGATATCTATTTACTAGGCCATGTGTAAAATCATTTAATAAAAAATCGATATTTGGGGAGCTTTAGCAGATGGTTAATTACAAAGGTTGATTCAAAAGTAACAAGTGAACTAGAGTTACTACAGATTAAATTTTGATTGAGAAAGTACAAGATGGCAATACTGATTTTTCTGCCATACTAATTTTTTTTGTAGAGATCAAAGCCACAATCATCTTCAAACACTAAATGCCCGATTTGTATGGTTAAGTGCTACGTCTATTAATTCTGTATCCACTCGTGGAATGGAATCATATGCCCTGAAAGTGCGTATATCGTGGATATATATATATATATATATATATATATATATATATATATATATATATATATATATATATATATATATATATATATATATATATATATATATATATATGATGACACTATATTCCGGGATATCATCCGTTCGCTCGTTGAACTCCGACTGGAATCCTGCAAATCTTGCATCCGACTGGAATCCTGCAGACGTTTCGCCAAAATCTCACTTGGCATCTTCAATGCTCGCGCTCCGAAAACACTTCGAACACGGAGCGCGAGCATTGAAGATGCCAAGTGAGATTTTGGCGAAACGTCTGCAGGATTCCAGTCGGATGCAAGATTTGCAGGATTCCAGTCGGATGCAGGATTCCAGTCGGAGTTCAACGAGCGAACGGATGATATCCCGGAATATAGTGTCATCACATTTTTCCATCCGTGAATCAATACGTGAGAATATATATATATATATATATATATATATATATATATATATATATATATATATATATATATATATATATATATATATATATATATATATATATATATATATATATATATATATATATATATATATATATATATATCCATGAACAGCTTTTTTCCCGCACATTGACACATTTTAGAATAAATATACTTATCGTTTTTTATTGAACACATTATAAAAATGGTATATTTTTTTAAAACAATTGCGCCATTTGTTAGCAATACCAGCAATATACAACAACCTCCCATTTCCCAAATGAGAAAAAGTCTGAACTAACAAAACCCTATCTTCCATCGGCAAGTATTTTTCGATAAGAGGATTAAGCTCAAATCAATATTAAATTAGAATTTAATGTTATCCTTTAGGATAACAAATGGATTTCTATTGCAGATAGTTTTATGGAAATTACTGTTCATTTTTCAACATTTATAAAATACATTTTATCGAATATTATCGAGATAGACCCCGAGAAGTTTTTATTCTATTAATTGCATTTTTAAATTGGTAAGCCACAATGGATCAAATGACTAATCATAATCAATATGCAATAAAAAGTAATTCAACTAAGTTTAATGAAACCAATTAATCAATAAAATTTCTATTACCAGAAGAAAGAAAAGAAAAAATCACTGAAGCTTTGGTGAAATTCCTTTTCAAATTCAAACCATATCCGATATGATTTTAGGATTTCGAATTCATTTTCTCCTGCTGCAAGAATATTTAAGAAAATTAAGTAGAATAATGTGTTTGCTTATGAAATATTTGAAATAATATTATATTTGGTAGTATATTGCCATGGGAAGAATCCTCGATATTCCTTTAATTAAAAAAAATTGAAGATTCTCCCCACGGCACGACAAAACTTCGATTGATATACAAGCTGAGATTGGTAAAATCAAGATGTTAACTTGCACTCGCTTTATAAACAAAGTAATGATAAATCAGAATAATTTGCGAAACGAGAATTTAAAATTTTAGCCCTTTCAGTTCGGATGTCATACTTAAACGAAAATCGTCGGAAATAAATTTCATCCAAAACTCCGTCATAAATCTCCAAGCAACTTATCGCTCTCTCCATCTGGGTGGTTTTGATAGTTCCTTAATTTGTTTTATTAACCATTCGTCGGACGGCGTACCTGCTGTTCGTATCTAATGGCCTGCTGATTAATGAAAAAGTTCTTCGTGTTTCCGACCTATTTAGGGACCTCTTCGCCATTTAGGCAATTTATCACTCCACCGCCCCCATTGCCACCACGCCGCTCTTTCGAGAACATATTCGTCGATAAATGAACTTAAATTATACTTAAACAGATTTTCCATGTTTCCCTATAACCAAATCGCATAAGACTACACGCTAACGAAACTTTAACATCGTGATATAATAAAAATACATATATATATATATATATATATATATATATATATATATATATATATATATATATATATATATATATATATATATATATATATATATATATATATATATATATATCCTTTCCCTATCGAAACACAAAATGGCGTTAAATCAAAAGAACAGTAGTAATATGTTATTAAAATCAAGCAGATGATTCTAGCAAATCTCTACCCTCCCTTTGGGACGTCATAAAGTATAGGTATTACATTAAATTCATAGGAAACCAAACAAACAAACCACAACCGACATAAACAAACTCATAACTCCGCCCCCATTGAAATCATAAAAAACTATGTGAACTTAACTTAAAAAGACATTTATTTTTGTATCCCTCCTTGGCAATAAAATTCACACCTGCAATAACACAACTGGCACGTACGTTCTCGTTTCTGCTTTTCATTATTTCTCTCGATAAACTTCCACGTTAAGGAAAAGATTGAATTCTCCGTTATAGAGAGTGATAGTTTGGTCGTATTTTCCCTAACGTTATTGTGATAGTAGTAGCAGTATTCATTTCCTATTCCTATTCTATTCTATCAGAGGTGCGTCCCTGTTCTTACAATCAGGGCGCTGCGTTCAGACCTTCAAGGAGATAGTTCCTCTGGCTCAATGAAATGAACTCCTAGTACTCTTACATTTTTGTCATCGTTATCTGTAACCGTATAAACATGTCAGTAATAATGTTTTGTTTCATTGTTGTATTCACCACTTTCATTCATTCATTTTTCCACAATTAATAGACCCAAAAATATGTTTTAACCTAGATTGAATCCGACCGTCGATGATTTAAAAAATACATCCTGCTGAAGCTTAAAACTGGTTTTTTTGCATTTTTCATTAATATTACAAATTTTAAATTACAAGAAAATATATTTTTATTCTACAAAACGCTTCATATAAACCAATTTTTAAAAGAAAACTTATTGTTCGAATTTCAGACGCTCCATTTATAAGAATGGACCACTTTTTCGTTCCTTAACTTAGTTGAAATTAAATACATAGGTTTAACAATTATGAAAAATAAATAAATGAGCTGCAAGTAGCACCCCTGATAAGCAAAAAAAAATCATAATAGTCGATATATATCTCACTGTTATTGAAACGCCCATATGCAGTATGCTCCAAACATTTGAGCAATAAAATAATTCAAAATAAAAAATCAAAAATCTATTCGAACGGCATACGGTTAGAGTTAACCATTATGCTGCCTAACTTCATTTGTTAGTTGAGAGTATAATTGTTTGCCAATATGCAAACACTTCACGACTGCAATTTGGTTTCTCCACGATGTAGCATCAATAATTTATAATGAAACTTTGTAATATGTTCGGCAAATACAAATACGAATGAGCCATTTCTCTACCTCGGTACGCCACATAACGAGGAAGATTACCAAAGTTTCGGTTACTGTTTAACTAATTTCAAGGATTTAATAAGCAAAACTAACCAAAACTCATTATTCGATTTGAAATTAGGGCGCATGATTGGCAATTCAATGACTTGCCAGCTATTACTTCTATGCTATTGACTTCACCTGCTTTCGTGTTCGCTATTTACAGGAAGGCTGTCATATTTACATTTGTAACATCAATTTGAATAAAAAAAAGGCACTGATGACTGTGATCAAAGTTAATAATAATAATAGTAATCTTGTTGCCGAACTCGTTGCCCAGCACAACGTTTAGAATGAACTAGTACTGTTTTATAATTACTTCCATTGACATTTCCAGTATATAATTTCTAGGCGCATAATACGAAGTTTTGCAAAGAATTGATTTTTCGCTTCATGAGCCTGAACGTAGTCCACAGATTATTATCATTATCGTGTATTTGCGTTTAGATTTTGTTGAGGAAAGTGTTGACTTATGCGAAAAACAAAAATGATGAAATGAAAAATTGACCTTAAAATGCCTAAACGTAACAATCAAACTTGTTTTAAAAACTACAGTTGCAGTTAAAACCGCTATTAGTGTGACGGTTCATATCGTCAACTTTTGAACAGTTATTAAAAAGAAAGAAATAAACGAATAACAAGTGACCTTAAAACACTGATAGCATATACCGACTGTTGCACTAGGGAAAACGAATGATCCCAAAAAATTTGAAAATAAAGTAAATCGGCCAACAAAACATAATGGAAATTGTTTTTGAGGTTCTGTATTGACCACCAGAGGGCGTAAAGACTGCAATCTTGAGTTTTAAATCCCGTTTTCTGCAACATTTTCTGATATTAATGATATTTAGAGTAAAATCTTTTTTTGTTAGATTCCTTTTGCTCTATCTCTAATAGGGAATGGACTTTAATAAACTTGGGTCGTTAAAAAGGACTTACGCTATCAAAATTCCAATGAATGAGATGCAATTGAATAACCTGCCCCCAAGTGGCGTTTTCTGACATAACGATAAAAAAATTACATCAGGCTCTTTTAGAAACTGATTTTGGTAGATTAGCCTACTGTAGAGGAGGATCTCTTTTTTTTTTCTCGAATATTATGGACCGATGCAGTTACTTTTTCAAAGAATATGTATGTTTTGGTCACCAGTGACTCCGCATTGGATGCGTAAAGTGAATTATTAAACTCGGCGAAGTGTTAATGTCTGGTATGGCATTTTGGGTGAGCGAATTATAAAACTATTTTTCTTTAATGGTAAAGTTAATGACCAAATCTACTTGAACTTTTTAAGAAACCAATTGGCGATTTTATTAGGAAAGGACAGGTCGTTTCCAAAAATCCCTTTGTGAAAATTTAATTACCGAACACAAACAAACCTTTTGTATTCGACACACTAAATTGTTCGGGACTTTCTTTTTAGTCGCGATGGGATAAATTATGAAAAGTCCGTTTCTTTGAATTATTTTCGTAGAGGAATTCCGTTGCAACTGAGATGTCGTTTTTCTTTTTTCTCCAGATCTCCAGACCTTACTGTTCTAGACTTTTACCTTTGAGGTAGAATAAAAGATACCGTTTATCACCCCTATCCCTGAAAATATCGTATCCGAAATGCTGTAGCCAAAAGCTGAAATTAGAACAGCCTTATTAAATACATAACGCAGGATAAATTCCTGCAAAGAAAATGATAGGAGGCAATATGAACCTTTAAATTCATTTTCTTTTCAATCAATTTTGTTTTGTTTTATCGTTATCAATGTTTATTTCCATAATGTTCGGGTAGAGCTAGTAGTAGCGTTGCGTTAGGTTAATGATGTAAAAAAAAATTCATATCGTAGGGTACTCAATCGCAATCATCTCATTCATAGCACTTTTGCTAGTCTACAAAAGGCCCCTTTTAATGACTCCAAGTTTATTAAAATCCAGTAAGCCATCTTGGAGTTATCAACATTTATTCCCGGAAATGTTGGACCACCGCCACCACTTTCCTAGATAGAGTAACAAACATCTAACAAAAAATATTCGAAGTACCATGAAGTATCATTAATACAAAAAATAATATGCAGAAAACGGGTTTTTAAATTCAAGATGGCAATTACGACGATGTTACATTTCAAATTTGGGAAACGCTTGTAACCAATTCGCCTGTTAGGTGGTTTATGGATTTTCGTTGTTTATGCATGTTGTGGGTCTGTGCTCGTGCGGTAGTGTGGGGAAGAACAGAGGATGAAAGTGCGGTTAAGTTAGATTAGGTGAGATCGGAGGTTAAGGTGTGTGCGGTAGAAATTGGTGGAGCTCCTGATCAGAAGCTTGGTAGTTGGTAGATGTTGTCGTGAGTGAAGGACCGAACGAATAGCAGCGAGGCAGCCGCGATGTTAAGGTACTTTGTGCGTTTGCACGGCGTTTGGATCAGTAATTATATATTTACGTCAGGGCAATAAAGATCCCACTAGGTTTTTTCTTACACCAAAACGAACACAATTTCATATACTAATCGACGTGCCCGGGCGTATTTCCGGAAAAAAACTTTCTTTGATTTACTAAATGTATTCTACCGTATCACAAAAAACTATCAGTATAAAACATTTTCTGCACCTAAAAATAAAATTTATTAAGGCTTTCTTAATAGAGTCAATTTACGAATATATAATCTGAAGCAAATCAGAATCATATGTATACCCAATGATTCCTCGAATAAAACCTGTATAGGAAATTTTTGAGTCACCAATAAGTAATCGATTAACTTGGCAACACATCTATTTATTTGTCCGCAACTGTCAATAGAAGTGATCATTCTCAAACCGTAAGGAAATGTAAGACGAATCTATTGTAAGTATAATGTATAATATGCTCTCTCCCTCTCTCTCTCTCTCTCTCTACGTAAAGCTGCAAGGCAAAGGATCTTCCCAATTTCGAAACGATGGATTTTCAGGGGTTTGTTATTCCCCGAGACGGAGCCTGACAATTTTAGATGCAAATATGGTCTCGAATCGACGCATCGTTGATTCCCAAACCCAAACGAGCTCCGTCTAACGCGATAATCGAGCTTTTCCTCGCTTAATTTGCATGTCTTTTAGCAAAGAGGGGATTATTAAAACAAAACGACGACGTTGCCTAACTACATTTAGTTATAAACTGAGCCCAACCTGCCGCAATCAAACAGTACAAAAGGATTTTACTGTTTCGCTTGTCGTATTTTAGATGCTATTAGTAATTATGGATATGCAAAAAGTTAATTAATTTTGTATATGGTAATACTAGACAAATTAAACGGTTAATCATATCAATGAGAGAGATAGAGATAGCAAATGTAAATTAGTGATTTCGCCTTGAATACATCTGAATACTATATTCAACCACAGTTCTCCATCTTAACCAAGCTGAAAAGCTTAAGATAGAGAACTGTCAACATTTTTTGGGATTATTGAGGTTACAGGCTTGCTTTTTGTCGACTAAGTCGCTTTTTATTTATTTGCGGCCTCTTTTTGGGTTTAGTTGTGGTATTGAACATGCAAGGTTGACCATGAAAAATGACAATATATTCTAATTATATACATATAATAATACAATATATTCTAATTAACAACCTTAACCAGGGTCCATAATCAATGTGATAATAAATAAAATAAATCACATTAACTTAGGAACAAATATTCTGTAATTAAAAGAAAGTTACTTTTCCCCGATTATTCATCAATTTATTTGTTTCTTTTAGCATTTCAAAACGACATTGAATTCAATTGAAAACTAAAACGAGGAATTGTTGTAACTGACTATTTGGTCAATTACTATTCTTTAATTTTAAGGCAACGCGAATTTCATCCTGTCGCTTCGTCCATGTGCACGAACAACGGTGCCAGACTTCCTACTTGTTGGCTATTTAAAACCGTATCTATTGTAACAGCCCATTTTTTTATTTGCTGCCGTTTCATAGTATGTCTCACTTTCTCACTCTATATATCATGTATTAATAAGTATAAGTACACGTTTGCCCTAAGTCCTATCTAAACCTTGGGAGAGCTACTACTAACGCGAAATATCTGAGCAAAAGTCTCGCCTTTGAAGGACTGAACTCCCGTCTGGTTTCCCCCTTTTATTTATGCATCGACAGGCATCGCTAATGGTGGGTGAATAAATTGCCCGGAATTAAAAGGCCAATTTCAACTTAATACGACCAATTTTTATATCGGGAAAGGTAATCACCAATGATACGGCAATCTGCACTTTAGCAAGGCAAGTGGTAAATGCAACAATGCTTGATAAGCAAACTGGCAATACAAAACTAAGAAAATATATAAAGTAGGAACCTGTCATAGAAGATCAAATAAATGCCTAAATAAAAATACTAAACAATTGATGACCTTGGTCTAAACTCAGTATTTATGGTATAAACAACTCCAATTGGTCAAGTTAACAATGTGAACGCACATAGCACTAAACGATGGACCTAAAAATATATAGTATAGTAAAGACTGTATTAAAAAAAGGAATTTTCCTCTTTATTATGAAAAATCAAGTTGATTTTTACCACCAACTCACTGAAAAAAATGCACAACATATAAAACTTATAAAATAAAAATAATTTGGTTTCTCCAGATTGGCGTTCTGTTTTATTCTGAAAGACAGCGCTTTAAACGCCGGTAAACATTTTCTAATATTTTGCTGAACTTCTTTCCCATCCTCTACAAAGAATGTGTAATTTCTGGTTCTTTTTTAAAATAAAAACGTAACCCATATCATGCCGGCTCGCTATTTTTCATTTTCTCTCAATGTCCTTCAAAACCGGAATTTTTGTTCATAATGTTGCCGGCATAAAAAATTTACGTATACGGGCTGGTCGATATTTGAACGAAAACTTTTGACTATGACGATTTTGAAACCACTAACCAAAACTATTAAAAAGCGTGGTGAGAAGATTTGCAGGAGTTGGCAATACCGCTTGATTTCCCTCGGAAGTTATCCCCAGACGAACAACCGCGGCAATTTACGACGTGCTTTCTTCTACCTACCTTGCTCTTGCGTCTAATTTTCACATTCGCTTCTCACTTCTGTTCGTGACGGGATATAATATCGCAACGGGGGTGGGGACAGGCGGGGCGTGGCCAACTTTCGAAAGATCAATATAGCCGTAAGGAATGAGTTTTGTAAAAATCTCAAGATTATCCGTGTTTCCGAATGGTTTTGCGTTACAATGCGGTTGCCGTTAAACCCCTCCGTTTGGTTTAAATTATCCAAGACAGCGAGTAACACAATTTATCAAGTAAACAGATATTTTTTAATATTCTTATACAAGGAGAGTGGCAAAGGATCAAATCAATCATTCATTCTATTTCAATAAAATTAATTATATTTTTTTCAACACATTCTCTAAAATCCCCAATTATGCATTTAAGTCGTCAGCTTCGTGGTCGCGAGTCATTTTAGATATTCCCGGTAATTTAGTCACAGGTTTGGGAGAGATTGGATGGTTTCAATAGATAATAAATAGTATTCGTGCTCTTTCGCTAACATGTACCCACCTAACGATCATAGAATAAGTATAGTATGCAACAGATTATAAAACATCAAAACAAACTTCGTAACGAAAGTGTCGTTTATCAAACTTATTTCGGGATATACTATAAAATATACCTTTTCTTATCTTACCATATCTTGCCTTTTCCAAAATAAAGTTAATAATTTGCACCATTTGTTGCTACTTATTGAGCATCAAAAAATCTTCAGAGAAGTTTACCCTGACAAACATGTGATTTCAAAAATATAGAAATGTGTTACCTTGTCCAGAAACAAGAATCTGAAATTTGACAGTAAAACATATTTTACCCTTCCTTATTGAGTCTTCAAATGCATTTTGTGAAAATGGCGGATTAAATCAGACATTTTGAAGAGGAAATAACATCTATATTGTTATAAGTTAAGTTTTCACTTGAGATGCATTTTTCAGTCACTCCCTAACTTATTTATACAACACGAAGGAACCTAAGTTGAAGCTATTTTTTCGACCAGTCGACGGGTAATATAATAAAATTATTTACAGGGGGTAATCACAATCACAAACGTAGTTTTTAAGAGATCCATGAATTAAATAATAGCAACAAAAAGAACTATCTCTAATGAGAAGGATATTAAGTAACTAGCAAAGCTCGACAATATAAAATCCGCTTCTAACGCACGCTTTCGTCTTTACAAAATCCCGTATTCTGCCTGTAGATTAATGTTTCCCGATATCGAAAGCGACAGCAACCGACATAAAGGTCTACAAAAAAGTAGATTGATGCAAGTTCGTTTAACAAAAAACTACAAAAGATATCGTTATCATGGCGTCTTTATATTTAAAGTGTGATTTACAAGCACAAAAGTCGCGTAAAATGATTTCAGATGGGAGAATATCATGCGTACTAAATTACCAACGCAATATACTTATAAAAACACATTCGAATTTTTTTTTATATTATACTTTTACCAGTGATGTATGGAAAATTGTCTTCAGGTAGAGTTTTAATACAGCATTCAATTGGCAGCAAAAAAAAACTCATAACAACTTAAAAATATATTAAACCTTATAATTTTCTTGAATAATATTTTTCTAATCGGTTAACCATTTAATGCCTGTGGAAGTCTCGAATTGGTAAAGACAACTTATTCAACTTTCAATTCATTGTAAACCCAAGCGGTCTAATCAAGTACTGTTTTTATTTCGTGCTTAGTTCAGTAAAACGTGAACTGCAAGAAAATTTTTACAGCTAGAAATCCGTAGACAAAATTACCTCGGGTGGGATAAAATAAAGATATAAAATTTACAGCTGTGTATAACTATAAAAGAGCCCGAATAAAGACCAGAAACTTAATTTACCGGCAGAAAGTTTCAGACGAAGTTAGTTTTTAAAGAGGTTTTAAAGCTTGGCTCCGCGTCTGCTGATAATTCTGTTTTTCAATTATAATTTCATTAAAATCGAATTTCAGTTCGCGTTTCGAAAATTTTTTAATGCTTTGCAAACAACTTCAATTTACACAAAAAAAAACAGTGCTCAACCAGCTAAAATGACTGGGCACAAATTCGGTATGGAAAATTCGATTGAGCAAAAGCGGTTCCTTAAATTTATACCACACAAGATGGATTAGGAAAATGCGTGACATAGTTTGTCACGCAAGAATTTATATTAAGTGGATACTTATTGGATCCGGGACAGGTATTTAAATAGGACGATGACGATAAGACGTCACAAAAATTGTTGTTATTATTATGCTTCGATCAAAGTGAGATTGAAACACTCGGAAATACGCTTTTAAAATATAACTGCCACTAATTGTTACAAGCAATAAAGAAACGGCATTGTCGATTTCACTTAACATCGAGCTTAAAATCTATTGATCGATTAGATCTGGCTCTATAGCTGAAGCTCTAGGTTGGTCGAAGCTCTTTCTAACGCTGTGATTTATTTGATCAATAATTTATTAGGCCAGGCGAAAACCTTTTATATCGGTTAATCGAGGTTTACAAAGCAATGAAAATAATTTATTATATAAGACGTTTGTCCATTCTGACATTATGTTTAACCTTGGGTTGCCAAGGAAGGTAAATTTTTACCTAAATGTATTTCTTCATTAACTGAATAATTTGAGTTTTTTTTTATAATTTTTATAATTGACTATATAACCTTGCCTAGTATAAAAACAAGTCGTTATCTTTATTTTATATTGCATGTGGGGCTTTTACTTAGAGCATTCTGCATGAATTATGGTCAAAAAATATCTTACAGCGGCTGAATTAAAGCAGATAGCTGTTGCAGATTTTTGCGATGATACTGAAAATGAAACAATATGAGAAAACTATTGGAAGACAATGCAAACGCTGAAAACAATTCGACAGATGAAAACGCGACAATATGACAATATGAACAGTTTAAATAAACAAAAATTAAACTTCAGAGTTAAACTTTTAAAGTTGTTTCAAACTCAAAAATTCAAAATGACCTAGGCTTTAATAGCTACTCATATTTTTTTCCCATTGTTTTAAACTTCAGACTGAATTTCTTTTCTTTTTCGCAACCCTAGATATTAATTATTATAATAACATTTTCGAAGGCGAGTAATCCGAATTCGGCATAGTTTTATGAACCAACCTATACGGCGCTTTCATACTTATTTATAATTTTTATGCATATAATTTGTTTAATTTAATAATTCTACCAAAAAATGTGACCTTGGTCTTGATCTTGATCGATATTCCAGTGTATCATGAATGTTACGAAGACAACTGTTATTGTTTTTCGAATCTTTGTCTAGGAATTTAATGTCCCTTTATTATTAAAACTTTTTTAAATTTCCCACATTGTATTTCTTTAATTCCAAGCATTTGCCACTATATTTATGTTACAAATCTTCTTATTTTGACTTATAGTATCACCCGTCGCTCTGGCCTATAGATAAGCAGCAGGACTATATAAAAAAATATATTAAATTTATTACTTGAATTACGAATAGCAGTTATTAATATCAATTTGTTTATCAAAAACGTAAAGATAACGTCAGTATACAGAATTGACTTTATTCGTTGGCTTGCGTAGTTAATATTGAAATTTGACACTACTTACCAAAATCTCGCGTTCCATAGCTCACTTCGTTGAATCGCATTGAATTTCATAGGCCATTTGATGCCATTTGATTACGGAGTACATTCCTAAATTATGAAACCTAGTATATACGATTTCACGAAAAAAAAAGCGGTCCATTTACCTGATCTTATTTCACTATCGATTGTTACGTTTAAAATTTAGTCCCCGTACAGATTTTCAATTATCCACTTCAATATTTTACTTTTGTGGGGGTTATGGTAAAACAAGTGAAATATTAAAAACCAAAACTGAAACTGAAAACTGATTGATCGGAAAATATTTTAGTAATAATTTCGATTTGATAAAACTGCTGCATCGGAACAACCCTTGAGTTGCACGTGATTTTTTTATCGAAACTTTTTAACATCATAATCGAATTTCATATCCGCCTTATGTAAAAACAAACTTAAAACAAAAATAATGCTGCAACGAACGAGTTTTCGTTAGACTATATATATATATATTCAACAAAGGATATCAAGCCTAGAATCTGAACTTTTTCTTGTCCAATTGCCGAATTGAATTAATAAATATTCTAGCTTCATTTACCATATTGAATATGAACGCGATAGAGACATCAAAAACAAATTATCTACCCAACCATAAATTGATCATACGATTTTACGTTTTCTCTACCAAAATTTAATATTCATTCCTGCTTTTTTTTAAATTCCGTGTTATGTTCGATATCAAATACGACCCAAGATCTTATACTTACTAGTATGATGATCTCAGGTTTCCACCAGTTTTGTTCAGCCAATATCAAAAGCTATGCTAGATTTACTCTTAATATTATATGGAAATATGTACTGAATACTGAAGGCGACCATTTGTTATTTACTAATACAACAATATTGTATTTTAACTCATAAAAATGAAAATTTGGCTGCAAATTTAACTAACCATCCCGTCGCACAAATAAGTTGATTTTAAATCATCATAAACTAATCTTTTAGGGATCTAAACACTAAAATTTATAATATTTTGCACTCCTAAATGGTAAATTACTTTTCTTACTGTCACCTGATTATTCGGGTTAGGCAATAGTGGACAACCTACCCAGAAAACCACACTAATCAAACGACGTGCTAACTTTAGTAGAGACATTGTTGTTCTCAGTTTCTGCTGACATATCTTTGAATCAATATCGAAAACTTCATTCATTTTAAAAATCAAACTTTACAAACGGCTCCACATTTTTTTTTAATAATAAGGGTGCTTTTTTTTCAAAAAAAACTTCCGTGTTACCTTCTTAACTGAAAACTGTTAGTTATTGGCAAAACGTCCGAAATGTAAATAGTATTACATATTTTTTGTTTTTATATCTTATTAATGCACTTGACATTACACGATACTTAAACCATATGTTTAACGTAAAATAAGGATTAGAATTGACATTAAAATTGTCTCATATTTTAATAAATGACGAACCCCAAAATTGCGTCTTCCGAATCTATTTACCTCTTGGTATGATTTTTTAGTTAATTTGAGGAAGTATATATTTCGATATCTCATCAGACGAAAATAGTTCAAAAGTATCTAATAAGAATTCATTTGGCAACACCGCTCTTAGATCCTAGCCTCAATAGAGACGTCAGGGACAACCAACGGGAGAGATTCAATGAACCGCGTTTATTTATGTCGGACCAGAATGATTAAATACAGACACTGAAGACGGTTTTAACCGGCAGCTTTGGTGCTATAAAATAGAATATTGTAAACAGTTAAATAAACAGAACTGTTATGATTTGAGACACTGTCTAAAATACATATCTAAGGAGCTTTGTGCTGCAATTTTTTAAGAGCAACTTTGGCATCAAAAATGTATTAATATTATATTTATTATATTACCAGAAACAATTCCAACCTGGACGATATAATATTTTATCCGAAACTTGATCAGTTATGTATATGCACACTATAGACAAAAAAAGACCGTCGAACACTCACCTCCTTTCTCGGCATTCGTTATAGTCACCCAGAAATCAATAGTTTTCTCAGGCCCCAGCTCCTCGTAGTCCCACTTCTTTTTCACCCTGACAGACCCGTTTTGATCCACGGTAACCCAAGGATTCTCGTCCCTTATTTTAAAAGTTTCCCTATCGGTCTCCTTTTCCAATTGGAAAACAACCCGCCCTTCAGTTTCCCCGTCAGTTTCTGTAAACTCGATTCTTTTCGTCGGTCGCACCGCCCTAGTAACTCTCCGTTTCTCCCGTTTGTGCTCGTCCAAGTTTTGCAAATCCAAATCGTCCTTGGCGTCTTCCAACGGCTTGTAATGGAAAATAACCTGAGCGGGTCTTGGTGACGATCGGCTCGGCATTCTTAAGTCATGTGCTTCGACGATCAGCTCTAGTTCAATTTCTTCAATTGGCTCCTGCGAAAGAAGTAGGTCACCCGTTTGAGGGACGATCACCAAGAAGTTAGTCGGAGTAGCCAATTTGTACGCGATCTTATCTCCGTCAGCGTCGGTTGCTTCAACCTTTCCTATGGATGAGAAACGCTTCCAAGTCTTCGTCACGTTGTCCCCTTCTAAGGAATCATCGCCGACAATAAACCGGTACACCTTTTTAGTGAATATAGGACTGTTGTCATTCTCGTCTTCGACATCTACAACGATATTGGTAACCGCTTTGTTTATGCCACTTAGATCCGACGCCTGAATTGTCAGCACATAGCGACTAACGTCTTCTCTATCCAGAACTTGAGATGTTACCAAATACACTCCCCCATTGCTCTCCACGGTAATGTTAGGACTCGTTTCACCACTAATACTGCTTTTCAATTCGAAACTTTGAGCAACATTTCCGGCAATAATACTATAAGACAGAGGTATATTTAATCTGGTTGTAACTTGCAATATCGACAAGCCCGCTACTCTGGTACCCGTGGGTTGATTCTCTCCGACCCTGCCGTTTAGTTCTTCGTTGTCTTCTTTGAAACTGAGCATGTTCCGCCGATCGAGCACTAGAAGTTGAACCATATGCTCTTTGGTCATGTTACCCTTTTCTTCCAAAACAACTAAGTCTACAGGTCGATTTATCAAAGGACTGACGTCGCTAACGGTCATGATCGAACCGTCCTGAAGCATCGTGAAGAATTCGGAAAACGTAGAATTTAACAAGGAGAAATGTTCGTTGAATTTTTTGACGCTGTAGCCTGGGTGGGCGTCATGAGGGATGACCGAGACCGCATCTGGTTTTACCGATGAAACTACTGTCAGGGCGAAAAGCGCCAAGACCTCTGCCGATGATCTTTTCATCCTGCCTGCGTATTTCTGTAACTTCACCTTCGCAACATTGGACCTGCAAGAGAAAATCGGATAAGCATTCGCAGAAATTTAGTTACATAAAGTTTTTCGGGCTGTTATGTACCCAAAACTAATAAATTTATGTAAATGTAAAAGTTCCTTCATTCGAAAACGAACCAACTAATTCCGACCCACCGTTCCTACTACCACCATTCCCTACTCTAAAATGCCCAATTCCTAAGACTTTACTTGGATCAGATATTTTCGGTAGATTTTAGCCATGGTATATATTTAGAGGTTTGTCAGTTCTGAAAGTTACATTAGACGCCACTCAGTGAATGTACTCGTGCTGTTTTGAAAAAATGTTCTCAAAAAATAATGATTCCAAATCAGACTCGTTACTAAAATACCGTTTATCAAACTTTTTGCATATTTATCGAAAATGTATAAGAGACCATTTTTGTAGAGCGTTCAATTTCCTATAAATGTTATCAATAAAATTGGCTTAATGATCTATTGGTAATAAGATATGATTATTTATATGAGACTAAGCTAGACTATATATTAATCTTCTCCTTAATATTAAGTACTTTCTAGAGCTAACTAGCAACTAGTTTTTGTGTCAGATCCAAAAAAATAATCTTTTTTTTTACCCACCTTAATATACATATGCTTAATCACAGCCTACACAGATCTATCGTAATTACTAGTTTATAATATAAACTGATAACATGAGGAAACAAATACATTGGGTAATGAAAATGAATGGACTCAAAAAACTTTGTCTATCAAAACATAATTTGTTAACAAAGGGAAACTTAATAGGCGTAAAATTCTGGCTGTCGGAAGCCCCCATTAGAGATTATGTAAATCGCTTGCGGCCAGGTAGGTACACAGAATTTAATAGAAATTCGTTATGTTCCACCCGAATTTAGACAGATAAAATTTTACGCCTATAGCACAGAGGTGTTTGATCTATCGCGATCCTAATTGGTTGAAGAATTAGAAGAGGCAGTCAATGCACTTTGCGAGAATGGCTACCGATTAGTAACGACTTATGATAAAATAATAAATACATTTTAAAAATTTACTGTATTAATTGTTACATAAATTGTTGTTAAACTAAGTGCTGAAAAACAAGCAAATGAATTTTCGAAGCACTAAGCAATGAACAAAATTGGAGATTTATAACTCGATAAACCGACAAGCCACAAATCAAGAATTACGCCCTAAATATGCTAATGGAATTGACCAGCTCGTTGCACCCCAGGAATTATGGGCGGCTTTCACAGAACGCCAGAATTTCATTTGACAGTCAATTTCCTGAAGAATTTACGAGTATTTTTACTCACCTGGAATAAATTTATCCCTTGGATTTTTTTTATAGTCGAGACCGTTGTTAGGATGATCTTTAAACACGCTGCCCCAAAATCAAAGAATATACTTTGTTGATAGAAAAGTAAATGTTTGAAAATTTGGTTAATGAATTAAAAATATGGAATATACATGCTGGGTGTTACAAAAAGTATCAATCCTACTAACTAACCGTATATTCGTTTGGCTAAAATAGTAGAACTTCCCGCTTTGTTAGTCAGATTAATTGTGACATGTTTTTAAATAGCCTAAGATTTTTCAAGAATACCACGCAGAAGCTTCAATTGATATGCATGAGCGTTCTGCTAAAAATCATACAAAAACTGTGTTTAGAGAATTGTGTGATATGCACAGAATTTTGAAAATACATGATATTGAAAATATTAATACCACTGTCTGTCTGTCTAACTTTTGTGATAAAACATAGAACCAACGGTCCAACTAACCAACTAAGAGTCCCTATAGAAAACCGTCAGCAAAACCGTTAGTACAACACGTGTGCCTTCGATATTTTTAACGTTAATACCAAATTAGTTAAGTGCAAAATTTGAAAATTGTGTTATGATTTAAATTTAAATACTTTAGTGCAAAAAAATTCAAATATGAATATCCCATTAAAATTAAGTGTTTGAGAGTGTTCAGAATAGCAAATATCATCTGCGAACTAAGGAATCCATACGATTTTTCAACGGAAATAAATAAACTTTGATTAACAGGTGAAGGGATGCAGTTATTATTCAATTTAACAGCAATGATTCTCTATAAATACTTCGGCTGAACTGTCGACAAAAATTCCAAAAGAAATAAAGCCCAAGTTTATTATCATGCACATCAATATATATCAACAATGCACTTTATTTCAAATGGTGAAAGTGTGAACACAAAACGGCGACATCAATCTATATGTATCTGTGTATGTATCTATGTATCTTATCAATTGTAAATAGGGCGCTGACATATAAAATATTCAAATAAAGGCTTTAAACATCTTCAATTAATTAAGAGAACACTAATAATAATTAAATATGTAGTGTGTGCTTCCCCATGATCACCTAATCTTAGTACCAATTTACAGATCCCACAATATTGACTATAGAAAATTAATCGAGTATTTAGAGAAAAAGTATAGAATGAATTTAACCGGAATCACAAAACTAGGATGCTGTTTTAAACCGACTAGGGCTACAGATTCATCGTTCACTCTAATTTTTATTACTTTTATTACGAAAGATTTTAAACTCAAAAAGGTACCGCGCAATTTTCCTGTGTTGAATGACCACACATTGATGTCGAATTGCTATTGCGGGATGTCCCCAAGAAAATTGAGGAAAAGTATTACAAAATTTTAGATGCAAAAGGTGTCTCGGAATTGCTATAACTGCGGCTACAATTAACTGTTGAATCTACATATCTACTGATGTAAACTTATTGTATTCAGATATCACAACAGCCCCAAAACCAAAAAACCATGTCAATAGGTTTTCTTGGATCCCTAACAGCAAAAAGATATGGAGACTGTTAAAATTTAAATTTTTGCAAAGTTCATTTTTTAATATATAATAATTGAATAAAAATTTAATAAACTCGAAATAAACAAACAGAAAACCGTTTGACGCAGCTATGATTTTTTTTATTCTACTAGAAAAAGCCGATCTATTAAGAGTACTTGAAAAAAATAAGAGAACTAGAAGTGTGTAACCAAATGTGTGGGACCAAGGATGGCTCGGTTGATAAGACATTAGATCTGCCGGAGCTTATGGGTTCGATTCCCACCGGGTGCCTTGGGTATTCTAATCGTAAAAAATTTCTTTATAAGTTGAAACTTGGTTGTAAGCTAGCCGAATTACGTTATGAAGCAGAGGCCAAGTAATGCGTAATTAAAAAAAAAACAAGTGTGTAACCAATTTAAACAAAGAAAGAAATTCTAGACACGTAATTATTTGCCCAGGCATTTAATCCCAAAAATATAGCAATAACTAACCAATTAACTGCCCAAAATTGCTTTATCCCTATTCTGAAAAAATGTTTTAATAAGTTTTTATTATATGTGTTTCATAAAAGTTTAGCAATACAAAATATACATTTTGAAATAGCACGCAATACTCGACAGAATATTTGTGTATATTAAGACTACTCTAAGGAATTTTTGTATGACAACATGATTGTTTCAAAGTTTTAAAACAACGTTGCCAAATAATTGGGAAAAATTTGAAAATATTTTACAAAACATGTTTTATTATCTCGAGGTGCTCCTAGTCATATGAATTAATTAGTTTTAAAAAATAATGTTAAGACAAAAACGCATATGGAGAAAGCGCTAAAAAAGTTTAATTCTTTTATCTATGACGGATACGCATAATTTATTTTCAGAGGATTCTACTATGAACTATAAATAAACTATCCTGCAATGGAAGAATTTGTTTGACTTTTTCGATTAGCGAAGCGAACTAATGCAAGGAATAAATTTAGCCTGCATTGTTTTTCGTAATTGAGAAATATTGTTCAGCCACAACGGTACTTGCACGAATGCTCAGGATCAGATTTAAAATAAATGAGTGGATAAAGGTTGCTTACTTAATGCGTTAAAAAAGAGATTTAATGTAACTCAAAAAATAATTTCAAGGTACCACTTTCTTATAATACAGTAGAGTGTTACAAATATCTCAAAATTACAATGTTAAAAAATGAACTCTTGTGAACACATTTATGGTTTTCATTCCAATTAGAAGATGCGTTTCACAAAAATAGATTCTTTCAGAAACACACTGAATAATTCAAAAAGTACATGTAACTCACAGACATTCACTAAATATTAATTGAAAGAATTTCGATATGAAATTATAACTAGCATTTGCTTCCTTATTTTGTCGATTCTATTTTCGGAGACAGTGTAAAACTTTATACTGTCTTTGACGCTTTCAACTACACATTTCTCTAGTATGTTCACATATATTTCTATAAAAAAAACTTTTTTTGGCTCTGGGACATTATAGGGACCTAACTAATAGAAGTTCTATATATAGTCCCCTCATGTTTTCTGCACGTGCGGTTAAAGCGCCATATGAAGACGCTAAAAAGTCCAAGGTTCAATTTTCTTTGGGGCGAGTTACTAGTTTCTTAATATCGCCTGCAACAACTGCGTAAATAATTTTATGATACGAAAAATATGAAAAAATAACATTTCCTGCGTTGAGTATAACTGCTTAAAAATTTAAAACTTTAAAGGCAAAATTTTTATTAACAGGTAATAAATATTTATAATAATATTGTTAAACGACGCAAAACTGCCTATGATATGGATGTTTGCAAAAGTGTTTTTGAGATCTATAGTATCTAGGTACATAGGAATGTAATAAGGAATTTTAAAACATGCGGTTTTGTATGTTTTAAATTCCCACAGTAACTAAGCAATTAATACTTTCGGTAACAGGAAATTTAATTTTCCGGTAGTCCGGAAGTGCGCTAGCCTTGGACTCAAATAATAAACAAGAACCACGTACGGCAGGCCAGTTTTTAAAAATTTTAATACATATCATAACGTTCGACCGATTCATTGAGGAGGGTTCATTCCAAACTCAGACATGTCCTTAAACAAATATCGAGAAAAACATGAGAAATGGATAGATAGATCAAAGTGTACCCACCGATTGCAGAAACACCGATGTGAATCCACTCATTGCGTGATCACATGAAAGGATCAAGAGGATCAGTCATTATATATGTACTAAGTGAAGCAAGACATCTATATTCAGCAAATCTGGAAAAAATAGGTCCATGCTTTGGACGCTGCTTAACTTCCCTATAGAGATTCCGATATAACCGCGTGTAACAACATTTACATTAAATTACCAATTTAGAGGAAAAATATGCTACTACTTCAAGTTGGCTAATGCACCGCTTATATTCAATTTCCACCTGCCAGCTTTTATCCGAAAATCCCAATTCAAAAGTAAAAAAATATGAAACTGACCCGCCCGCATATCGAAAAATTTATCGACACAAACCGAGCAACTATTTTGGCGGGAAACGTTGCTATCAAAATTAGCATTTATTTTTAAATCGGCTGCAGGCAGCATAATAAATCGTTTTCTAGTCGTTGCTCAATACAAGCCCAAACAGTGTAATATTTATTAAAGCGATTTTTTTTTCAGAGAAGTTGAGCGGCTATAAAAGAATTGTCCGTGTCCATGAAAACATTTTGAAACAAAGTCGAAAGTCAAAAATATTTATTAATTTCTGGGGTTGTTCGACACCCCGATAAGGCAGGGCCGTACGGCTATCACGCATAACGTCTAAAATCAATAATATTATGCCACCAGCGCGGCCGTCGTCTTCGGGTCACGACTTTTTGACGTTTGCCGCTGCCGAAACACAACAATCCGCAAGATTACCCTAAAACACACCCCTAGGATCGCGACACACCGATACTCACCCCACGTAACGATCCGTTAGGGAGATATTCTTCTACTGTACAAAATTATCCCGCAGTGAAAACTAGCGTTTCTGGGTTTCAATTAACATTAAGCGACACACCGTAAGGTAAACATAACATTCGCCGCGACACGGAAAAATCGAAAATTATCCAAAATAAATGCCGGCAAAACGCACCAAAAACGGTCCAAGACCGATTTCTAACCAAGCCAAACACTGTTGTCAGTTCAATTGATGAAACTTGGCAGCATCTTCACCAATCTATGTCCCGCGCCGCATCGATACTACTACGAGGCGACGATTGTGGCGGACATTTCGACGCGCACAGACGCTTTAATTCGACGTTGCCACGCCATGTCCTTATCCAGAAAACCGTGAGAAGTTCGTAGCAAAATTCCACTCTTATGGCAATTTAAAGAAATATTTTAAGGCAATTATCTTCATTAAGGAAACATCCAAATGCTATATTAATTTATTACATTATATTTAATAGAATTAAACTATTTCCTAAAGTGTCAAAAGCTTTTATACCTCTAACACTTAAGATAGAAAGATAGGCTAATTAAAGAATTTGGGTTCATACCCAAACTGTGAGATTATTCTCTCTATTTAATTATTAAATTTTATTAACTATTATTCTCTAATACATTAATCTTTAGAACTCCATCATCTATTTCCTCCTATTACTGATTTTCTATGTCAAACATTAGCGCGAAAAATCGGGGGCACACCACAAGCGCTATTGGGCATCTAGAATTTGCTTTTTACAATGTAACATGAAAATTGCACAACTCCTTCGACAGTTTCATTTTGTTGGACATCAAATCGACGACTGTGTAGCATAACAGAAAAATAACGTTAAACCCACTTACGTACTATGTTTTGCTACAAAACGAAATAACTTAAATAGAGAAGTTTTACATTGTCATAGATCGATTATTCCCGGAATAAATACAATTCCTCAAAAACCGCAGCCATAATTGATAAAAATATGAAAATATCCCTATTTAATTTACTACGATTTTAGTTTCCTTATGTTGCTTTCCATATCAGTATATAATCGAGTACGAACTAAAAAGTATTGTATATGTAAATATAAAGATCTCTTCTGTGAAATCAGCATTGCAGAAAGCTACAGAATTCTAATTTAAACCTTCATTCTATACAAAGCTAACCAGCTATAAATATATCTGTCAAATCTTTCTACACTTTTAATTTAAGCTTTTAATAAAATTTGAAAACTTTGACGCTCGATTGGAATAACTTTACCTTACTTATGAATTCTATCATCATTATTGTCATTTGCAATAACTCTAAGAAAACCGTTTCAAATTTTTGAACATATTGTACTCTATTGAGCCATATTCTAGGCTAACAAATTAATATTAACATAAAAATATTAAAATTGATTATGAGTTCCAAAATTTAAGGAATTCCGGTCGAGAATTTGGCAACGTCGTCAGGCCGGCGTGCATCGTGGGTACGAAAAGGAACCGAAAGGGCACGAAAAGGGCCAAAAATGGCCGCCGGCCGTCCACCCTCACCGCTGCTCACGTACATGTAATTGCGCTGCAACGTTGGAGGTAAATAATATATAGAGTGTGCTAATAACATGGGCGCAAGATATATAAAACTAAGCAGTATTCACGTATGCAGTATTAAGTTTCTTTGCCAAGGTAATTTTAGGGGAAAACTTACTGTGTTTCCAAAGTTTTGGTCAACAGCTCAGTTTTTCGGCTAAAATTATTAGATTGGCCAAACTTTGGATTGGAGAAAAATTTTGTCTTATTAGCACGATACAATTAAATTATTTGGGAAACAGGCATTTTTATCAGTGATAGAAAAGTATACTTTGTTTTTCGCTTTTAATATGACACAAATGTCACCATTAATTATACATTTTGCATAGGAGTTAATTTATCACAGCAAATAAAGATTTGTTGAGCCATGATCACCATTGGGTCCTGAATGCTATTAATTATATGTATTAGTTTTTATTGCCAGTGAAAATTCGTTCAATAGATCGTCGCGAAACCCTTTCCCAATTGGATTTAATTACAAGGTACAATATAAACATAGACAGACTCGGATTTGAACGAAATACATGTTTACAGTATTGTTTAAATTGCGTTTTATTTAATATATCTGAACTGGAGCTAAACACATGGATAGGCCAGAGCTCAAAATAATGGCATATAAGTATTCGATTTTTTTGGCTAAATGTAAGTGCCACACATTTTTTCTAGAAACACGCAACCAATAGCTTGTTAACTAATTAACAAATTAGTCAGAATTGTTCCTTAAATATGAACATAAAGAACCAGGTTAAAACTTGATAATCGAAATTATGTTCCAACTGTGTTGGTTACTAGCTACTACCATAGAATAAGATTTCTTTCAGCGTGTGCAGGGAGAAAAGCCTTTGAATTACTTTTTCCAACAGATGCAGTGCTTCGAGACACCAGTCCTAATAATTTTATCTATGGAGCAATGTTCCAAAAAACACATATGCTCTACCGAAGGACACGTAAAGCCTCTAGTAAAGAGATCCATTTATGATAACCAAGGGGAGTTTTTATTTAAATTTTAGAAAAATATTACAAGTGAAAGGACATCCACCACATCTTAATAAATATGAATCGGACAAAGACTAAAAAAAAAATAGTTTTAATTACTTATTTTTTGAATTAAGTAAATTGAGGAAGTACTGCTGGCGGATTATTATTTCATAAAAGTGATTGAAACCGAAAAAAATTGTTTGTCCTGAAGAATATCAAATGAAGTTTGGACATAGTCTCGGTTTTGGTTGATATCCCATCATAATAGGTAGGCAGTATATTGTACAAGTGTTGAAAAGTGCAAATTTCAGCATCACCAGGCGAGTGGTTTAAGAACACGAGTGGGAAAAACGTAAATTTAAAATGTTAATCAGCAGAGCACAAGAGTGCACTACCAATATAACAACACACAAAATATCAGTCAATCAAATTTCTATAATTTTTATTTTCATAATTTTAAATTTTAAGTTAGGTGCAATTTTTATTTTCTACAGAAGCATATCACAGATTTCGATGTAAAATACTGTTGGAGCACCATCAAACATTATCAAACTTGGTTGATGAGATATTGCTATATGTGTACCAAATTCATGCAACTGGTGCACCATTTTGGAAAGGGTCTGAAATGCAATTCTACCCATTTTTCGCTAGTTAATTGGTATATTGAACGTGTAGGTAACTCAAATGCATATCAGGTGTCGCTCGTATTATATTCGAATTTTGCAATCATATTACCCATTACCAATAGCGATTGTAAACAATAAATAATACAATTTAACTTTCATTTGACACGACCGAACGAGTACTTCATAAATGAATCGCTTAAGAAGTTTATCAACGTGCTGGCATACTATACTTTTTCTACGACCTGTATGTAGTCTATAGGTATATTTTTGAATACATTCACTGAGTGACGCATAACTCCCGTCAGAATTGACATACGTCAAAATAGTAAACCTGTCACTTAAGTACCAGAAACCTCCGAAATGGTTTTAAAAACAAAAAAGTACATATTCCTCTTATTTAATAGGTACGTCTTTTTTAGTTCATTTACAAAGAAGAAATTGCATCATAACAATTAAGAATGCAGTACCATAACAAAAATCAATTAAGAATAAATCAATAAATCAAAAGATCAATTCATAAACGATGATCGTTGTGTGTAACCACTTCCGGGACGTTTTCGATACGACTACAGAATGTTAGGCGTTGCACACCCTGTACATTGCGCAGAAAGTCGCAGCAGGCGGCGTGTTTGTTTCGCGGCTTCCTCGCCTTTGATTTTCGACGGTTGCATGACCGAGACTGACGAGTGGTGTGTCTAATCATTTATGATTGAATTACACGCGTAAATTCCGCTAAAATTAAAAACATCAATTCCATGCAATTGCAAGGAAATAACGGGACAGTTAAAATAAGTGTATTTTCGTCTTTATTTAAGTGGAACTTCATATTCTAAAATAGAAATCGGAACCACCTCAAAGTGGATCAAACTAAACTAAAATTTTGAGAATTTTACACTAAAAATTCGATTTTTAATATGTTTACCGATGCCACTCCGACCTAACCGTCTAAAAAAATGGTTAACACAAATTTTGCTAGAAAAAATATTTTCATATATTTAACAAAACAACATCCCGTACTGTATTACAAAGAAAAACATCAAGAAAATCGCTACTGTGCATTTAATATTCGGCCAGCAGAAGCACATAAAAGAGAAGAAAATGGAACGAAAATGGAAATATAAAGGTCTAAATTGGCCACTTTTGCACCAGTGAAAAAGTCAAGTATCAGTCCCTGATTCAAGACATACATATTTCACACAAAATATATTTCATGTTTAATGTTCTGTTGCTAACCGAATTTTGCCTCTTTTATTCTGATTATTTTTTAGTGTCCTTTTAATAGCTAGCATGTTTCATTTACTTTTTTCTCGTGTTCTTTTATACAGGGTGTTCTAGTTAGGGCTAAGAGGTATTAACATGGACGGTCCTAGAAATTAGAAAAAAAATTATTAAGTAAATCGGCCAAGTCAAAATACTGGAAACTCATCATATTGAATTTTTAAAACTCGATTTCTACAAAAATTTCAAATTTTAACCACAGTTACAGTGAGTACTATCTTAAGGCTGAGAAAAATTCAAATATTTTTTGTTTTTTGCCCTATCTCTGCAAGAAAAGTGGTGGGGGCATATACTGCATTTTAATAAACTTGGAGCCGTGAAAAAGAGCGTTTGCTAGGCTATAAATGGTACTATAAGAGACGCTATTGCTTACCTCGCTACCCGGTGGAGTTTCCAGACATAATCACAAAAAATATAATTTTCTGAAAAAAAGTATAAATGCAACAATGTGAGTTTTTTATGTCATTAGATAGTCAAATTACAATCAGTCAGAAATATGAATAAATGAACTTAGCGTTTCGATTTTGGCAATTATTTCCACGCAGGTTGTTAATGATGTCTAATTATCTTGAACTTACCAAATGAAATGCATTTTTCTATCACTTGTTTAGCAGTTTTCAAATATTTAGTATTATCACTGATTTTTCCATTAATGATTAGGTTTAGCAACTATCCAAAACTATTCAATTGTTAGGGACACATCAATTTTATTGATTATTGATAATATGATAATAATGTGAAGTATTTTTCTTCGTTTCTAACAAATTGAAACTAATTAAAAAGATAGCCAATTAAGAGACTTTGACACACATCAAATAACGACATAAAGATGTTGGCCAGAAAAAATAATAATTCTAGAGCGTAAAATTCGAAGAAAGTCTTGCATAAAAACAAAAAAATAATATGTCATTTTTATAAATGTACACCAATTGCTGTATTACCGTAAATATTTTCAATCAATATAATTTTCTCAGTTTCCTTGGTAGCGCACAAACAACATGGAAAACAGTATTCGTTAACGTACCTACGTAAAATGTCAAACCCAGGTTATAATGGAAATAACTTTGACGACAACAAAATTTCCGTTGAAAAACTACCATTACCTGCGCTTTCCTCAAACGACAGTAACGACCCCAGTTATTCAAAACTCGTGCTGCCTTAGTAAGTTGTTTGTTTAGATAATGGTAAGCTACTAATCGGTATTGCAAAACTTAAGCCGCACATATTTACTTTTCCTTTTTCTGACTTTATGATTTGTAAACGTCTCGACTTGTTTACGACAACACTTAATTCTTGTGTTTTGTATTATCACATTCAACCTAATTCGTATATATTTTTATTCATTAAAAACTTCATTCTGATTAATGCTTTAAATATTAAAGCAGACATGAAGTGAAATAGTATATTAAACTAATATAATTAATAACTGACGGAATATGTTGAGGCCCACAAATATTTTAAGCAATTGTTTTGGTTACGAAACAACTAACAGTTGTTTGAACTTTGAAGTTTCTTTTCGCAAAGTTGCAATATATAAACTTAGAATCTTGAATATAATAATGCATAATATACTAATTTACTTATTACATTACAGAGAGGTTTTTCTTCATTTTGACTTTTATATTATTATTCATTTGTAGATAATTTCATGAAGATTTTAAGATTCTTTTATTTCCTATTGCCGCACTAACAAAACAAATCAACGTTTTTCTCTCATCAAAAATTTTTCGAAAATGCTACCCAAACACAATTTTTTTAAGATCATCAAATTGACGCTTCACTATGCATCGAGGATGAAAACTTATCACTAATCTAAAAATATGCTTACTTACATATTTAACTTCTGCCGTGGTACTTTTTCCAGTTGGGTTATTTGTCGGCAACGGTATCGCACAGCAGCGGCTAAGCAAAGGGCACAATTCATCAAGGAAATAAATCGGCACGAGCTATTGCAGATCAAAGCCTTGGACGGTGTTCGAATTCACAGAGGATTTTCAAATCCAGTCATATGTCAAGCGAAGCCCAAGGAACTTGTGCAGCTAACAGCGAAGCAAAGAATGAGAATTGAAGATATTCTGGAAAGACCTTTTTAAATGTTATACACATTCTGGATTAAATTACTTTGTGGAAAGAGCAATAGTTTATGAAGTGATAACTAAAAATTACATCCGTCCCTATTTTCTATACTTCGGACCACGGTTTGTTTCTTGTGTTAATATTTTCAGCTAATATGCTAACTAAAAGTTACTAAATTGAAAAATTAGCTTTTAACCTTACTACGAACAGAATTACATTTGCCTCTGTATCTAACCTTACTACATTTCCATAGATTTTAGCTTAAGAAATAGATCCGCACTATCCACTTTTTTTATAAATTTAGCAACTGCACAGAAAAATGATAACACAATACAGCACAAATGAAATAGAGATAATTACATTTAAAAAAAATGTAAATATCCAAATATTTTTAGGAACCCCCAAAATTTTTCTATTTAATAATTCTGCAAATCTAATAAATTGCTGCCTCAGTTGGGCACAAATCATTACATTAAAAAAATATTCCAAATGGATTGGATTTTTTTCGTTCTGTTTCTATACTACAAATATTGTACTGTCCCAAAAAGCACTCAAAAATGTACCATCGGTCTTTTAATTCGACAGTAATATTATATCTGAGTTTTCTATTATATTTTCTACGAAATTAACGGTTTGTTTGAAGGTTTTCAGACTTGTTATTTAAAATTCACCGCCCAGTGTACGTATAATTTTAAAACCGCAAGCGTTATATATTTATAAGGAAATTTTGTACACAAAATGCCAGTGCCGCCGTTGTCTGATTGGTGTTGCAATAGTCAACAATCCAAATAAAAACATTTACACTTTCTCCAAAAGCAATCAAATTAGGTGGTGATCAAGATATTTATGGCTAATATATCGGAGCAACACTATTTTGTAGGAGCAGTATCGGTAGTAGTATTAGAAGAAAGTTTTCAATTTAAGTTTTTTTTTATTCTAAAATCTACCGCTTTCTACATATTTAATAGAGTCAGTTTCTAGCCACAGAAATTTAGGAGCCCTAAAAACGAATTTCTAACAAGCTTTAAGATTGGCAACTTCTTTCCTAATTTGTCGATTTTCTTAGGAATTAGTTGATACCCGGTATACTTGTTTTTTGGACCTTTATTCCTAAACTTATTTATAAATAGTGTACCTGTTATTGTCCAACATTCTAATGTTAAATTCCCGTTAAATGGGGATTGTTGATGTCAACAACTGTTGTTAATCACCATATGTCGTTAATCATCATATTTGTACTTGCATTGAATAGTAGCTAGTTAGCTAGCTTATTGAGAAAATCAACGATTTATAAATTTATTTAAAATTTATATCTATTAAAATACTATAAGAATTTAATGATATAGGTCATGCTCTTTCGAAATATTGACAATATATTCTCACTTCGTTATAAAGACAACATTATAAAATTGAAATGGCATGATTTAGCAAAGTTGGTAATGGTAACTATCAAGAGAACAGAATTAATGCGACAGATTACACTTTTCAACCATATGTCTAAAATTCTAGAAAAGTAAATGATGCTCTGAGAGAGATTCTTATATTGCCTACAAAATCTGAAAAAAAATACTCAACTGCGCCACTGGGTGGAACGTTCCGATTTGAGCGCTCAGCGCTAAAAGCTATATTTATCCCCACCATTGCAATATTCGCAATAGATTCTTTAACACTGTGGCCACATTCACATTGAGAATGTAATACGAAGCATTTTTCTAAAAATGGCAGCCACTAAAGAAATGTTTTACTACACAAGGGTTATAATGATATTGTGTGGCATATGGAGACTAGAAATTCATAAAGCGCCAGTAACTCTTAAGGACATATATCCATTGTATTCGGCTGTGGTACAAATTTGGAATGCCTTGACTCCGATATTACTAGGCGCCAACTTGCCGACGTTATTCAGATCGAATAATGTTGCTGTAGGTGAGTCTCATTTCTTAACAATTGAAAAGTGAAATGAAGCTTTGACCTTTAAGGACTTTATTTAAATGAAGTTTCAATTTTCTGAGTGAAAAGATTAATTTTAATTCGATTAGTTGATTAATCAAGATTTAGTAAACCATTCAGAGGAAAAAGAGTATACCTCATCTGCTTGGACAACCAATTAAACTCATTATGAGTATTGTTGGGAAGAATAATGTTCAAGCGGTATATTATAATTCTCTTATAAAAATGTAGCTTATACTACTTCTTGACTGAATATGTTATACCAATAGGGACCAAAATGTCAATCAATGTTTCACTCCCAAAGCGATTGTTGTTAGCTCATGTTAACATCAAGTAATGTCATGAAAAGCCACAACTTCTCTCAATCTCTCAAATGGTTTGTGCGCTTGTACTGTCAACATTGTTGTTACTGTTTTTAGCGTACGAAACATTAACCAGTTTCTTGTATTCGGCTGTGCTAACTCTTAAAATATCTATGTGTCAGATGGGCATACTTCCCAAACTGATCAAGTTAGCTCTCGATAAAGAGAGGCACTTGTATAGTAAGTTGCGAGGGTGCAATCCAGCATTACAACAAATTTACGAAGAACACGTTTTTTATTGTAATAAGTTGACCAAAATATTCTACCTTACCGTGGCTGGTGGCACCGTTTTCCACTTGGAATTTGGTAAGATAACAAAGATATTTTTATATTAGAGAAATGTAGAACTCTCAGTTTGAACTGAACATTTGGCACACTTAAATGATTCAGAAACTTGTGCAATGTCTTAATTTACACTGATCTATTTAATACCGCAAACAAGTTGCGCTTGATATAATAATATCACAAATAACAGTTTGCAGAGGTCGTGTTCTTAACTTTCTGCTTAATTAGCAGTTTATTAGTATTTTTTTAGCATTTCCCACACTCGGTAACAAAAAAATCTGAATATTATGGGCATTTCAGGTATTGTAGATGGCTATAATTTTTCCAAATCACAAAAACACAGCAACGTCACCCTAAGCAAGCCGCTACCGCTTCATTTTTGGTACCCAGTCGACGAGAATAAATACTACACTTGGATGTTGGTGGACCAGTTGCTCAAAATTGCACTGACGGCTTTTTATATTGCCGGTTTTCAATCTTTCAGCACTTCGTTATTTATATTCCTAAGGGCCCAATTAAAAATACTGCAGGAAAACTTTAGAAATTTCCATGAATTAGAACCATGGGAAAGTAGCGCATTTTGGAGTTTAAGAACAGTCTGCTTAAAACACCAAGAATTTATAGGGTAAGGATTTATATGGAAGCAAATATTCGCATCGAAAAAATTTCACGTCGTACTTAAAGAAAATATAACCTTTGTTTAGGTACTCAAATTCAGTTAGTGTTTGTTTAGATATATTATCCAAAGTCTATATAAGTCGATGATTAAAATAGAAACAGATAACACCCACTATTGATGCCTCTCTAATATAGGGTGTTCCAGAATTAGACAGCAATATTTATCACTTAACCAATTCCGTAAAACATGGATAAAAGTTTTATAAACTACTACTCAAAACTTCAAAATACAACTTATTAAACATGGTCAGATAATGGTTTTTCGAATTCTCTAAAGGTAATGAATTAAAATTTTGTACAGTTACCTAAAATCTTTAAAACAAAAAAGAACAAATCGATTATCTTTTGCAACAAACCGTGTTAACAAACAAAAAAAACTCATGCTGAGACGTCTTTATTAAAGAAGAAAAATATCAAATTGAGGATGGAATACGTCGAGCAAATTGCAATAAATATCCTGCGCTAATTCGCCTTTCATCTTTACAGTCACAGTAGTAGATAAGATAGATAAGTTCATTAACAAAATTATTCTTTCTAGAAAAAAAAACATGTTCAAGATCCTGTCTATTAATTTTATTCCAAAACCTTAAGTGAAATATACAAAATCTGACACACTGGAGGATACCCAATTATGATGGCAACTTATGGACACGTGAAATTTTTTGTTTGTGGAATTAAAAATTAAAATACGCTTTATTTCAAAATCCATTAAAAAAATTTATTCCTCAAATCCCACACCACTGAGATACTATTTTGCTAACACAAATTTTACAGTGCCTAAAGGATCCTATAAGTGGTATTCTATTGAAACAAACGCGGCTGACTTTCCAAATCAACAACGCACTGTTTATTAATTTACGAGAAACAATCTTCAGCGGTAGACATACTGATTCGAAGAAACCGCTCTTTTAAAACTCCATTCTACGAAAAAACTTCACAGTCATAAAAACGGGTTTTACGGTTACCCAACATTTTATCTCGTGAAGGGGTGCCTTATGCCCTAATGCAACCACAAAATAGGGTATTAAACATTTTGTTGGATTAACTTTCTGCACAAAAGATTTACTCAAGCTGGATACTTTCTGGCTTTTTAACTATGTCACAGATAAAAACAGCCTTGCGCATAAGGTCTGATTTTATCTGAGTTTTTTACTTTTGCTTTGTGCGTATATATTTTTAATAGTTTTCCTTTCGGTATTGATTGATATTTTTGTAAATTATATTTTATAAAAATATCTTCAAATTTAAACTTTTATATTAAGTTCTACAAGTTTTAGGTACGTCGAGGATCTAAACAAGTGGATAAAACCAATAATTTTAATAGAATATGGTACGTCGTCGGTTATGTGTGCCGGTTTATTATTTCAGATAATAGCGGTAAGCAAAGTTTGTTGTTATTATTAAGGTTGACCCCTAAGATATCGAGTGCAGTTAGTCAAAAAATGTTTATTGTTAAATTATATGTTATTATAACTTCTTAACTTATATAAATATATACAATGCATCTTAAAATATTACAATGTATATTAAATGTGTTATAAGTTTACAAAATTTTAATATGCGTGATCTTACTTCTTGTGGAGTTTGATTTGACAGCTGAGCGAGTTCTTGATAGGCGAGTAACTGAAGAAGTGTTTCAACGTGTTGCATGCTATACTTTTTCTGTGGCATTAGTTTTTGGGTACATTGTGGCAAAAGAGCACGAATACATTCACTGAAAGTAACATATGACGCGACCGTCAGAAAAAATCCGATCGTGACCGCAAATGCCGAAAGTAGCTCGCGGCCGTGGGTAATGAAACTAATGTCTTAAAGCGACACTTTCGGTACGCTTGATAGAATAATTTAGAAAATGCAGCGACCATTAATGTTTGAATCTTAGAATTATGAAGTTTTGTCAGGAATTATATTGTTTAATTTTTTTCTTTACAAGCGTTACCTAAATAATTTACTTTGGATACTAGGGCCTTCGAAGGAATATGGGTTTTAGAGCATTCGGTGAACCTACTTCAGAGATTATAAGCAAACTAGTGTTCTTTCAGTTTTCCTAGTGAGAAGTAGTATTAGTCACTTCTTAGATAAACAAAGGCCAATCCTGGGATATTTTGTAAATGTTATATATTCGGTAGATCTGCCGACTCTAAGTGGAAATTTTAGTTTCAAGTTGTTGTTCCTAATAATAAAATTTTGTAGAACATGGTGGTTTGTGGCTGGTGGATTTTTTTGTAATTTTTTTTTTTTAATTACAATTGTAATATTGGAAACTAATATCGGTTTCTAGAGTCACTAACATTTGTTTCGTGAAAAAAATATATATTAATATTAATTTTATAATTATTATAGTAATAATTATATTATATACTATAACAACAAAGTTGAAAAATTCACAAATTAAATTAGAACAAAAAATGTTCAGATTTTCACAGTTTTTGATGGTTTATGACAGCTGTTTTGGCACACTGTGCCTTTACGAAATACAGCATTATCAAATAAAGCATTCAAATCTGAAAATTTTTTGTTCTAATTTATGTTTTAAATTTGTTAAATTTGTATAATACTCTGATTTTCTAAATATAAACGCCAAATTTAAAAACCCTTGGTTAATTATTTCAAACTATTCTTACGGTTACAGAAGTTTTAAATTTTCTATATTCTAAATGTTGATTTTGATCAGCTCTACAGGAAAGTGGTTTCGCGAGTCTCCAAATTTTATATCAATTTTTTTGTATTCTTTACTGTTTATGAGGTATCTTAGCTGTACACCTTGTTAATGCACCCTGTATATTTGTATCACATTTAAGAATAAACGGATTGTTATTTTTTTTTACTTTATTTTAGGAGGTCAATGTAGCCTTTAACGTGGTGTTTGTTTTCATCTTGTGGGGTCAGCTGATGCTTTTGGCTTGGAATTGCAATGAAGTTCTGATTGAGGTACAAGGAAATGTAAACAATAATGAAAAAATGCAAAAAAAATGCTTAACCACAAATTTGTACACAACCACCGTTTGGAAGCTACCATGTGTGTACGAAATGTCGGATTATATTGTAAAATATACGATATTCACCGTGTTTAAATAATTGCATTTTTCGTACGAAAAGTATGAATATATTTTATTAACATTTTCGTTCGTTTTGGCTCGTGAATTGACTCAACATAAGCAGATCACAAATACGGCAAACTCCGTTTATAACGTACATGGGATATAACGTATTTCCGGGTATTACGTACATATTTTACTGGTCCAGTCAAATACTGTTGATTTTTCATCGGATATTACGTACAATACATAACTTCTACTACGGTTATAACGTACAATATTTCCACTAATGTTCTGGTTATAAAGTACAAGTGTACGCTGAAACCGAATTATCGAAAAAATCGGAGATTTTCGAGTAATCATTTGCGGGGTTTTCTCTGAAACATGCGTGTCCGTCCGACAGTTTCCAGTTTATGTTTTTTGAGTTAACGGTTAAAATGGTGGATCGGCGCAATTCTTTAACTGTAGAAGAAAAGATAAAGATTATAAGAAATATTGAGAGTGGCATCGGTAAGGCGGAAATTGCTAGACAATAGAAATTGGCGAAAACAACATTATCTACAATTTCGAGTAATCGCGAAAAGATCAAGAAAGTAAGTGATTGATACGTTCAGACGTAGACAGAGCTCTTTTAAGATGGTTTCAAGTTCGAAGATCCGAAAATGTTGCAATAAGTATTCCAGTGCTGAAATCGAAAGCCGAAGAATAAGCCAGAGGATTACAGGGTGAGGATTTTAGTTGTTCTACAGGTTGGCTCGAACGTTTTAAAGTTCGTCACAATATAAAATTTCTGGTGAAGGATATATGAACAAACAAGCTGTGGTGGACTGGTTAGAGGATAAGTGGAACAGTATTACACAAGATGCATGAAAAATGTGAAAAATCTACCTGTCATTTATAAGTTAAACCAGCGAGCGTGGATGACTTCAGCATTTTTTAATAATTTAAAGGATTGGGATGAAAAACTAAATAGTCAGAATAGAAAAATATTGCTTCTGGTTGACAATTATGCAGCTCATAAAAAAATCTAATCCTCAAATATCAGATAGAGATAGAGATAGATTGTTTGCCTCCAAATTAATGCCTTAAGACATATTACAGTAGATATTTTTGTATCGTTTGATCCAATCATTTGAAAATAAGGAACCTTTCAACATCACTATGCTACACTCCATAAAATTACTTGCACCATGTTGGAATAACGTTATTTCAACCACTATTTCAAACTGCTTTCGACATACAGGTCTGATAAAATCGGAAGATGAGTTTGATTCAGACGATGACTTACTGTGGTTCGAGAAGCACAAAAATAATGACGACGATGACTTGGAGGTTCACCTAAGTAATTGGTTGCGCAATAGCGATCAAGATTTAACCAACATTAAAATGTATCTTCCTGAGCTGGATAGCTTCCCAACTGTTGATGATAATTTAATAACACCCGAGTTATTAACGGATAATGATATTATTACTGAAGTTTTACAGCTCTGTTAACGAAAGCGACGATGATGTTCAACAGGACGAAGTACCAAGTTATTCTGAAGCGCTTTGTGCTTCTAAAATTGTTACAAATTTTTTACTACTGATCATGTAACTGATGATATTATGCAAGCATCCTGGAAAATTGAGAAGCACATCGAGAATATAAAATTTGTATTGAAAAAAAATAAACAAATAAAAATAACGAATTTTTTTGCTCAAAAAGAATAAAGTATGTATTTTTACTTGTATGTTGTAAAGTTTATATAGGTAGATAAGTTTTAAGTTTAGATAGTTTAGTTTCATTCGTTTTTTAGTGCCTATATTGGTGTTTATTAATTTTCTATTTTTATATAAAATGAAAATATGTACGTACCTACACAATTTTTTTTGTATTTATTTTATAGCGCTTATTTCTTGTCAATAGAGGGTACTTCATAACCGGAGTTCACTGTACTTTGTACTTGTAAAAGGAGAGGGTCTGCGCAAAAGGAAGTTAGGTTTTGTGAGGAGTCAGCGTTAAGTTATCTTCTCATTAGAAAAAACAAAATTTCGGAATGGGAGTGCAAAATTGAAAAAAATATATGAATGATATTAAATTTGAAAGATCTCCCAAAAAAAACAGACTTTTGCCTAATCCGTTACTCTATACAACACATCTTGACAACTTATATTTCATTCAATATGTTCTATATCGGTTTTGAATTTTCGTTGGTAATAACAATTCTTCGAAAAAAAAAATAGAGATCAACAATTTTCTGTTAATGTTTCTGCTACATACTGCGACAAATATTTTTATCTACTAACCTTTAGAAAATGTCTTTACACTTTAGAAAAAATAATCAAACACTCTGCCAGATCTTTAAAACTTTTAGAGTGCCAATTTGGCGAAAGCCTTATACGAAAGCGAATGGTACGAACAAGATGCGCGAACTAAGGTTTTGATATACACTATGATATTGAGATGTCAGAAACCATTAACTTTAAATATCGGACCCTTCGGTCCGATGACAGCTGATGCCGCTTTGTCAGTAAGTAACATCACCATGCAAAAACAAAACTAGAAGGGCTGACACTTTCAGCACGCTTCATCCGTAGATAATTGGATATTTTAGAGTAGGGAAGAGAATATTTACTATGCTTGCTATGCATAATGTGTCTTGAACTCATTGCAGTGTTTAGTAAGCCAATTTAATTATTGTGTTTTAGCGGATCAAAATGGCATATTCATATACAACTTTGATGACGGGCGACGACTTGAAGTAAAGCTTCTTTTTACTTGATAAAGTATATGCCAAACGTCGCATGCCCATGAAGTAACTAAAACTTAATATCATTTAAACATTATTAAACCAAAAGTATTAATGTATTATTCAGGAAGAATGAAAAAATTAATTAAATAAATTGAAATAAATAATAAAATATATTGGTTTAATTCCGAAGGTTTCTATAATATTATTAATTTTTCGTACTTCGTATACTGATTTAAAATATCAATATAGCGAATGTAAAGAACATTGTATGCATATGCATATTTTCCTTCTATTTCAAATTATACGCACATTTGAAGTCATTTTTAAGATATTTCATATTTTGTGCCTCATTAGAAGACTTTTACAACAGTGCATATATCGAAAACTTTGAATTTACAGCATCCGAATTTCTCAAAGCGAATAATAACAAATAACATAAAATGCTTTTTTTGTTTTCATTTTGTCAATTAAAAAATATATTTTTTAACATTTCGCATCTAAAACTGTAGAAAATAATAAAGGCTTCCGAACAAACCAAAACTAACTTTTGTAAGCAGAAAATGATGTCATTTATATCATCAAATTTTTAAACAAAATTATTGCCTGTATTTTTATGAGCAACAAATAACATTTTATAAAACGCCAATACTCATGTAAATCGTCTTCTAAACTTACTTATTAATAACATACCAAACAATTTGGATGCAATCTTCAGAATATGACTTGAGTCGCAAAATAAAATCCAGACCCGCGTTGGACAACCATCAAATTCAATTTATCTCTGGCTGATAGTAACTTTATTCCATGAAAGTCGCTTATAAGTTATTTAAACGTGTATTTATTTGCGGCTTCCTAAAGCGCTCGCTTATTTGAAATTCCCTGTGCGATATTGCATGTAATTTAAAAACCGCATACGTTGACATAAGTAAAGAACAATTTTCCCGAAACAGCGGTGTCACCAGTAAGATTGGTTGGTATATTCCTGCTACAGCATCAGCAAAATTACCTCTACTTATAGTAACAAGCTTTTCAAACAATTTTATCATATCAAGTGAATATAATAAAAAATTAAAATTATTTTTATAATATAATATAATTTTTAAGCAGCTATGCAAAAGAATGCCACGAAGCCCCAAGTTTTTTTTATTATTGAAATTAAGTAAACTAATTGAAACCGCGGCCACTGTTTAATAAAATTGAAAATTAATGGGTTGAGCTTATACACATTTCTTCACTTTTTTTACCTAAAAGCAAAACAATCTTAAACCACTGATGGTGAACGGTGTACTACCAGGTGTACCAAATAAATATTCTACTTTTAAAATAAAAAGCATAGAATATATCAAAACGGCAAACTTGAAAGCTTGAATAGACTGTTACAACTAACTTCAGTTTTAAAGAAACCGTTAACGATTTTTGAATTCGACGCCACTGGTGCAAACGCCCCCACGGGAGTTCTAAAAACGGTATTTTGCTCTTTCCACCACTTATAAATGTTTAATAAATGCGTAGGTACTTAAGTTTGTCTTAAAACGCGGCATGTATTAAATCCCCATACATTACCTCCGGGCCAATGGCAGCCGGCAATGAATTGTTTTATCACACGAGGTTTATGTTGCTATTGTGTGGTATATGGAGACTGGAAATTAAAAATGCGCCAGCATATTGTAGGAATGTTTATCCCATCTACTCGGTAATCATACAAACATGTAACTCCTTGACACCTATTTTGTTAGGTGCTAACCTTCCAACTCTGTTCTGTACAAACATTACTGCAGGTGAGTGGTCAGTCCAATTACTTGAGTGACTTTAGATGAAACTCGTTGATATTGGTTGTTATTTTCATTAACCGAAAGCATTTATTTTTATTTGAATAAATTTAATTTTTATACATAAAAATGTGGTCCTGTTTTGGTAAGTGATAAGTTCCACTTCCTTTACGATTTCTATTTTGTTTGTTTATTTTTTCTGCTTCTCTATTGAATTAATAATTATTTCACAATATACTTCTGAATTACCACTTTAGCGCCTAAAGTTTCATTTATGAACACATCTAAGAAGATTAATTTTTTATTCACTAAAACTTTCCTAATAAAAATTAAGATGGCTTAAATTAATTGATTCATTAAAAGTTTGTAAACTTCCCGTTGAGAATAGTTTAAGAGTTTTAAGAAGCTGCAAATCGGAAGTTTTATGCTGAGCTTTTAAGTTAATGTTTTATAATATAAACACACGAACTAAGATATTATTTGGGAAATTATTGCTATATCTTAATGATTAACATTAATAACAGAATGTTAATTCCAATACAGACTACATTCTCAAATTCAGGCCGTCGATAAAAGATTTATTTCTACTTACTTTTAAGGTTTTACTAGAAAATCGGTGTGATTCTTTTAAAAAAATATCGTTTTAGCATTCGAGACATTAACCAAATTTCTATTTTCGAGTTTGTTAGCTCTCAAGATGTCTATGTGTCAAATGAAGACACTTTGCAAACTCATAGAAATGGCAATAGCGAAAGAATCGAACTTATACAATAAGGCTCACAAAAACGATCTCGAATTAGAAATGATTTACAAAAGGCATATAAGGTCTTGCAATCGGTTAACCAAATTTTTCTACGTGTGTGCTTGTGGAGGAGCAGTTCTCCATTGGGAATTTGGTAAGCATCCACACATCTAAGCATCTGCACATTCCGATAGGTACAATTAACAGAAAGAGATGTGTTATTTCTTTTTCTCTCTCTCAGACCTCTAACCTACAGTTTTTAAGAAATGTAGATCTTGCGTATTTACATGAAATCAGTAGTAAGGTTTTGTCTAGGAACCGACGACGTCCCTGCATTCCTCCCAAATATACCATACTATGTGAAATAAAAAATAATAAATTCGTTTAAAAAAAATTAAAATGACAATTTAGTTAAAATGTATATGTGATGTAATAAAAGATTTAATATTTTCTGATTTTGGATTAACATATAAGAGATATAACATCAGCTAAATTGAACCAAAATTATGTACTTGTCACTTACCAACATATCCAAAAAAACAGTGTCATTTTGCACCCCGTATATGGTACCACTTATTCTGAATAGGAGTTTCTAATATTGCATTGTTACCGAGAAATCAACCTACAACTTAAAAAGTCCTACAAATTAAATGAGCGGGTCGCGAGGAAACCAATGTTAAAAATGAGATAAAATGTAATTGCATTCTTCATTTCCAAAACCCACGACTCTAAGTTTTCATGTCGATATCTCAAAAACAATTTGCAGAATTAAACTTTAACACCTAATGAATAACATTTTACTGAAGTATATTTGGCTCAATAACATTATTTTCAAGAAATAATGCATGTCAAAATTATAGCCTCACAAATTAGAAAATAAAATGAAATCAATAGGCAAAAAATCTGAGTAGCAACATTTTATAGCTTAATTCTTCGTAAACCTCAGATTAACATGAAATATACCGCCGCATCAAGCGTAGTAACCACATTGATAAAGTATTGAAAATAATTATGAGAAATATTGCTTCACATAAGAAAAAATATCATCTCTCCCTGTGAAATAATCATCATAACATCACACATTAATAAATTTTAAAAAACACGTACCTGGAGGTTAAAAAATATGACAGAAAACTTTAAAAAATTATACTTAGAAGCTAATGACAGTTTAATTCACAGCATCCTAAAATATGCCTGACCCCTTTTGAATACGGAGATTTAACGCTAGATTGTTTATTAGTTTAAACTTCATTTAGTCCTCTAATGATTATAGACTGATTGACAACGGAAATTTCATAAATTTAGAATACCCAGATTTTATAATTTTTGCGGGGGACGTCCTGGGAAGTGACTGCAAACTCCTTTTCAGGACGATCATATAGTAGTATGAACTTGTTGAGAATTTGTTCTGCATTTCCGGTATACAAGGAGTATATTAAATTTTGATTATCCAAATTAATAACACAACAATATCAATGACCAAGTTAAAAATACAAACTGCTTTGCTTTTGGGTCGGCTTTAAAAAGCTTTTGTTCTTACTAGGGTGCTAAAACTAGTTTATCCTAAAAAGTTCATTTTATTAAACGCCATTAGACAAGTTTCAATCACAATTTTTTTCCATTTTGGGTTACAACCGCCTAGATAACATTTTCAAAATTAAATAATAATTTATATATAATTAAAAATTATTTTTTTAACCAGTATATACTTTTTTGTGATGTCTTATTTTTTCGTTACTAAGAACAGTTAACATTTCTATCACAAATTAATGTTAACAGATATAATATTTTTAACATTTTTACATTTTATATTTCCTCCTTCAATGATAACATTTCCAAGTTCATGTTTATAGGAATAAAAATAGAATAATACTACGGCAAGAGCAAACATTCTTTTTTTTTAATATTTGGAAGTAATTATGTAAATTGTGTTGTGTTAATTCAATATTTGTTTATTTGTTCCCAATGAGAATTATTTTCAATTCATATTTTTTTCTCAATTACATAACATAATTTGGTTTATCACGTGCCCCTGTGACGGACTATAAACCTTGCAAATTCTGGTGGTAAACTCGATATTTGTAAGCATAGTTTCCAGTTTTTAGTATTTTTTAATTATTGCTACAAATATTGTTTTTTTTTTCATATTTGAGAAGTTAAAATATATATGTTCAACATTGCAGGCATCGTTGATAGCTACAAAATTTATAGACTAGAGAAGTACAGCAACTCCACATTGAATAAACCATTGCCACTTCATTTTTGGTACCCGTTCGATGAAGACAAATTCTACATCTGGGCGCTGGTACATCAATTAGCGCAAATTTTGCTAACCGCTTTGTACACGGCCGCATTTCAAACTTTCAGTAGTTCCTTATTAATTTTTTTGAGGTCGCAACTAAAAATCCTTCAAGAAAACTTTAGAAATTTCCATAAATTCGGTGGAACCCAGAGCTGGCAAAATAATCCGTTTCGGAGTTTACGAATGGTTTGCCTTAAACACCAGGAGTTTATTGTGTAAGGAAAGCAATTTTACTTTTATGTATTGATTGACATTCGAAAATTGTCCCACATTATTATTTCAATGTTTAATCGGCTGAATGCTCCTAGATCTAAGTTAAAATTCAATAATTTCAATTTTTTTAGGTATGTAAACGATTTGAATCAGTGGATAAAACCTTTAATTCTAATGGAATATGGCACGTCCTCAGTTATGTTCGCCGGAGCTGTAATTCAAGTAATGGCGGTAAGCTAAATTAATAAAATTATTTCAATAATTAATTTGCTTATTTCAGGGTGTTAATGTAGCCTTTAATGGATTGTTTGTATTTGTTTTGTGCGGTCAATTAATTCTGCTCGCTTGGAACTGCAACGAAATTTTAATCGAGGTAAATTGCGATTTTTGTAGAATGCATCCTTAATTTCGATATCGAAAAACTTCTCATATACCAAAGTTAAAAAACAACGTATTACCAAAGAGCTCATAAGTGGTTTGAAATTATTAAATTATTTTCAAGACTGCTTCTGTGACAAATAATGAAATGGGATTTTTACAATGTTTGGTAAGTTTAGAAGAGCTATTAAAAATAATGACGTCATTATTTTTAACCAATTTCGAATATTTGTTGTTTGAACCATTTAATAAAATTGGCTGGGACGGTTAGATATACATCTAGCTGTAAAAGGGCTCTATAATGTACACTATATACAATAATAATATAGAATTGGCAGTAGACACTGGCGAGTGGCGACTTAAGGCCAATAATAAAGAGGAATAAAAGCTTAAAGCCCGAACCGAAATGTGAGTCTATCACCCTGGCATAAACTCTTGCCAGCTTGTTCTGGCATCTTATTTATTGTCTATCGCTTGTGGTACTATCAAAATTAAAGTAAATTAGTCTACTGTCAATTTCAGAGTGGACATTTGGCCAATGCTCTATACGAAAGTACATGGTACGAACAGGATGTCAAAACGAAGGTTTTAATTCACTTTATGATACTTAGATGTCAGAGATCGTTAGGTTTAACTATTGGCTCCTTCGGACCGATGACGATAAATGCCGCTTTGTCGGTAAGTGATACAGTAGTTTATTCTGCTGAAAATGGTTTAGACTAATTAACTAAAGTTAATTTTTGGATTTCAGAGACTCAAGCTAGCGTATTCGTATACTTCTTTGATGACTGGAGATGAGAACCGCTAATATAATATTTTATTACAATTAAATATGAATATCTATTGAAACCTGCTCGTGTTGAGAGTATTACCAAGTAGACTAAAATGTACGGAACATCTACTCGTAACAATATATAGATCTCGTTTCTCTGATAACTTTGAATAAGAATCATGCCAAATGACACTATGACGGAAGCCTTGTAAACGTTTAATTTTACTTTTTGAACACTCAACCATTGCGGTATTAAAACAATTTAAGCCTCTTCTATTTCTACGTCAGTCGGCGGTTCACTTTGCAGAGTTTCATCTGCCTCTGCGGTGGTGATATCAGTTTCGGTTGGAACTGCATCAATAGCAGTTTCTGGTTGTTCGGCGTGTGTTTCTTCGAAAACTTCATCTGCCAAAGCCAATAAAATTATTATTAAAAAAATAAAAAAGTTGTTTATATCTTTTGTACATTTTAGAAAATTACCATTGCTAATGACATAAATAGAAAACTAGAAAACTAGCCATTTAATGACCAAAGGACTTACGTTCTTCGGGGACTGGTAATTCCAGAGCATCAACCTCTTGCGCAAGATCTTCTGTTTCTTCGGGGTAGTCCTCCTTCGGACTTTCTAAAAGAAATTGTTCTTCTTCTTCTAATCGTACGTCCTGTTCTAATGGTACTTCCGGTTCCTCCACTTCATCCTTATAGGTTTCTGGTACTTTCCCTGCTTCCATTTCTTCAGTATCTGCAAAAATTCCTTGAGGAGATTGGAAGTATATAACCAAAACAGTAACTAAGTTTCGTGTACTCAAGTGTCAAATTTCCGAACTACTAATATACCTGGAATATATTCTTCCTCCTGTAATTCGTCCGTAGCAACGGGATGTGACTTTGATTCTTCTGCTGCATCTGAAAATTCTACTTCTAGTGGACTACCCAGTTGTTTATCCGGGGTTTGGGAGTCAACTGGTTCTTCAATTGGTTTTTCAATCGATTCTTCAATCGGTTCTTCAACTCTTTCTTTAACTGTTGGAAGCTCTTCCACAGGACTTGGAGGTGGAGGAACTTCCGGAATTTTAGGCAACGATTTTTTGATAGGTGGTGGATGTGCTGCTTTCAAAATACATTTATAAAATAATTATGTACAAGTATCACTATACTAAGTAAATAGTTTCAAAATTAATTAACCAAAAACATATAATCAAATTAATTCTAAAGAGTCAGATATATAATCAACCAAATCTTCAGTGATATGAATGATTTTATTTTAATATTCGAACACTTTATTTTTCTATCAGACCAGAAAAACAACTAATTTTTTCAGGAAGGCGCCATTATAAAGTTATTAATTTGTTTACTATATATGACCTATTTTGTTATTTTTCGACAGAAATAAACTTGAATAGAAAACTGAAATGCTGACCGAAATTGATCATCCTATAGCAATGACTAACTAACCAAAACTATCCAGGAGTGCAGTTGTAAATGATTCAATTAGCGCTATTTACCTTGTTCCTTACCGACCGCCTCTTTGGAAGATCTTTTTGGCGTTCGGGAAGCATGTCTTTGAGCACCTGGCCCAGGCGCGAATAATTTAAACTCATTCGGCAATTCTTCATCGCTCAGAAGCCGATCTGCGAAATATATCCGCCTGATTCTCACATTAGCGTGCACTTGTACTCGTACGGTTTCTATATATGTTGAGCCTACAAAGGACCCGGACGAAATACACTATGCGGATGGCTGAATTCAACAAATTTGTCACCATAAGCTCTCTTTGTAAAGTCTGCCAAATTAAACTGGACTTGGTTCCAACCCGAGCTTAGACCTATTGGCATGGTCGTACAAAATGGCCTCACTTTCGTAGTGGATTGAAAATTCGACACTCTGAATCGCCTACGCATGTCTTTATCGTCTAAAATAATATTCGAAACATTTTGAACGACCTTTTCGAAAACCGCACTTTGTGTTTCAAAATTGTACACGTGTATTCCATATTTGTATTTGTTTTGCTATTCTCATCACTAGGCAGCTAGCAAACAACTGCGATAGTTATAAAAATTTACTTCAGGTTCGTAGATGCCTTATGCAAATCATGGAAGTAGAGTGGCAAAATTTCAATCTAGTTTATGATAAATAAGTTTTGTTTTGTCTAGGTAAGGATCTCTCAGAAAGAAAAAGGTATTCGAGAATAAGGATTTTTATCTAGTTAAATGCATTGGTCCCAAAGAAGTTGGTTCAATTACAAATATTTATGGAAAACAAAAACAAAATTGAACTTTTAACACCAAATCTCTGAAATCATCTATTTTTAGACGGAGGTAAGTCCGGTTAGATCATCATATTTTGCGTTCACAAATTTGGGGTATCATTTATTAAAGATTAAAGATGATTCTGGCATATTCGTAGTGGCATATCGAAGCTTATCTCTATTTATGTGCTTATTTTACCGTAAGTATTTTTTCCTTCGATAACTCTCCTCCCTTTGATTTTACGCTTAATACTAAGGATATCGTCGGTATACAATATTACCAGAGATACTGAATGCATATATAGTGAGATATGATTAATACCGACTGCTACGAAATAGACAAATTAAGAAACGTTCAGATGGTAGAAGAAAGGCGCCCTGACATAAAAACTTACAGGAATAGTATGAAATTGACTCTAGCACATTATATAGAATAGTCGTGAAGAAGACGCCGATGATGATGATAGAGCTCACGTTCTACAATTATGATGAACGATAGATTAAATATTTCTCTAATACAGTTTTGCTGTGCCTTTTATAACGCCTTTTAGTAGACATGTATATGGAACTCTTATTTTCCAAAATCTTAGAAGCATGCAAAGGTCACACCACTTCCTAAAGTAAAGAACCGCACAGAATTCAAACAGCTGAGATCAATTAGCATCCTTCCTACTCTTTCTAAAGTTTTAGAAAAAATAATTGATAGGCAAATAAGAAAATTCTTAGGTCTTACCTACAAAACAATCTGCATTTAGGAAAGGTTATAGTTGTAAAAGTGCTTCGATCGATATTACTGATGATTTACTGCAGGCATTGGACGAAGGCAGAATTGGCACCCTAATTTTGTTAGACTTTAGCAAGTCTTTTGACATGATTTTTTAAAGAAACTTACACAGGCTACTGTAATACTTTTTATAAAACTTCTGGATTCCTCCTGCGTAGGTTTTTGTTGTAGTCGAACTAACAAACGTTTCGCCAATTATCCTGTTGACTTCTTCAGAGCTTGACTTAAACTGGCTCAACAAAACCTGATGCAGCAGGAATCCAGATGTATTATAAAAAATGCTTTTGACATGATCAATCATAAATTGCTTATTTCAATTTTACACTACATTGGGTTCAGTGAAGTTGCGCGCGTGTTTTTATCCGAGTTCAACAGGTGTTCTGCGACAATGTGTATTCCGAACCACTCTTCGTTGAGTTAGGTAGCATATTGCGTCCATTGTTTTATGCAATCTATACTTTAACTTTGTAAATGCACTCAAATTTCAGTCTGTCAGTCTAAGTCTGAGACTAAAATTAACACTGATTTAAAGAAAAGACTCCCAGGTACATAATGTCAAAAACAAAACGATCATAAAAATTAATGACACTCCTATACCATACTCGGATACATCGAAAAGTTTAGGAATGATCTTGGACTCTAGGCTGCGGTTCAAGGATTATGTTACAAACAAATTGGGAATAGCATATGGGAATTTGTTAATTGAATATACAGTCGTAGGTATGTTCTTCCAATTGTTACAAAGAATCTGCTTTGTGAATCCATCGTTTTATCCCAGTTCAATCATTGCTGTGGTGTGTACGCAACCTGCCTGGACGCTGCTGACCAATATCGTATCCAGAAAATACAAAATTCATGTTTGCCGCTTGTTTATGGAGTTCGCCGACAGAATTATATTTCTCCATACCTAGGCTCTTTCGGATTGGCTCAATATGTGCAATAGGATTAGGTTACACCGTGATACATTATATTTTAAATTAATTAAGTGAAAATCTCCTGAATATCTTTTTATCAAAATCATTTTTCGTACAGATGTCCATAACTTCAAGAAAAAACATTATATACCACAATATCGAAAAGAAATGTTTAAAAGATCATTTTCTGATAGCATTGCACGTACAATAAATAATTTAAATCTTTTCGATTTAACTATATTAACCAAATTTTTAAAAACCGGTATAAAAAAATTTCTTCTTGGAACTCAATAATTTCTGTTTGCCCTTGCCCCCTCCTTTTTCATTGGTCCTGCGATTTCTCTCTTTATTGAAAAATATATTTAGTGATGATGAATGATATTCTGAACTCTGCGTAACATATTTAATTTTGTTTATATATTTTTTCTTGTTCTTAGGGTGATTTGGTTTACAATAAATTGAGGCTTGAACAGTGTCTTGCTCTGCTGGATGTCTGCGTTTTATTAGGTCTTTTGTTTGCCAATAAATATATTTATTATTATTATTATTATTACTAAAGGCAGAAGTGTGCACTATTTGTGGCAGTTCTTTTCCGCTTACAATTTAGTTATTTTATTTACTTCGTCGATCGTTACATGTGATCCTTTGGCGGAGTTTAAAACATTTTTCTGAAGACCCACATTAACACGAAAAGCAGCACCAAGTAAATGTAGCTTTGTGCAAAACAGTATAGCCGCGTTAGATTAAAGCTCTGATTTCATTGTAATAAATGTTAATCTACTACATATCTCAACTTGAAGGTTCAGTGTGTTCTATCTACTTTGATATTTAGATGCGCATTGGGGGTTCTGCTATTACTTCGCGGCTATGTTAATGTTTAAATAGAGCTGATCTTCTGCGCTAAAATCGTCTTTTTAAAAGTGCAAAAAAAAAAGATTCTTTCAAGTTGATGAAAGATTTTCTAAATTTTATGGTAACTAATCTGAATACTTTTGTTCAAAAAATAGAATGATTCTCTCTAATCTTACCACTTGGTAGTTAGATACTCAAGGGGTATAAATAACATTATTAAATTCTATGCTATACAGAATTCCAGTCGCAGGTATTATTGTCTGTTATTTTCTGCGACACTGAGATTTAAATTTTCTAAACAGAAGATATCAAAATCTCGGAATCCGAAACGTGTTTCATAACAGATTCCGCTTCAAAATATGTCGCGGAATTAGGCCGTCAACGTCCCTTGAAACCTCGACAACCCTCTAAACAATCGGATCCTTTAATAGCACTCCAATCAATTGCAGATGTTGACCCCGAATCTGGAATAATTGAAGTTGCTCCAGCGTTTGTAGCTACTGGTAAATAGGGCGGGAACAACTCCCAACTCCCCGATTTAGAATTACACCGGGTCGTTCGCGGAATGTGTTGATCACTTTAACAAATCGTTGTTTCGAGGTAAACGGTTAAGAGAAGCTAAAGACCAGATCGTTTTAAATGAATCAGGAAGAAAAATTCAAATTATTACAAAAAAAGAACAGCTGCTCTCGAAGGACCTTAATCTGTATTTGAAATAAAGAGAATTACCTTCTCTTTCCAATCGAAAACTGATAATAATAAAAAACAAAACGGGTCTTTCTGTAATAAAATTTATTAGAAATTAAGTTCTAGAAAAAATAAAACCACTAAACCGAATTAGAATGGAACTAAAAAGAAGAAAAATAATTTACGGAAAAACAGTAGTTATTCAAGCGGTAGGCAAACTCAGAATTTTAAAAAAAAACGAATTAAACAAGTCTATCTCAGTCAAAGAAGTGAAGACATTTTTTATGAGAAAACCATATGGGAGGACATTACCCGCCAAGAATGGGCCAGCTTTGTACTGATATTTTGGCTACCTGTTGCCGAATTACGTTCACTAAATCACTAAATTTTGGTGCAGTGTTATTTTTTCTTATATGCGCTTTGGACTCGGACCAGATCATCTCAATAGGGTTAAATATAAAATGATACGGGGGTAATATCAAAATTTCATGTCAAAATACAAAATAATAAAATACAAGAAGAATGTTGTTAATCCACAAGCACACCAGACAAAAATGATTATTTTTACATTTACCTGTAAGATAAATAGAGTATAGGTACCGTGCGTTCATTTATCTTTATAAAATTTTAATTGGCTGTAACTATTTGGTTTTAGAGATATCAAAGTAAACTATCAGTTTTCTGAAATATAAGCCTACATCTTATTTTTTTTAAAGGAACACCCTGTATATAGAATATCTTATGCCGATTATTTAGTCCACTCGTTTTTGACAAATCGGCAAGAATCGGAAATTTTTGTATGATTTCAAAGAGTCCCCTGATTGACAAATAAAAATATGTTTATGTTTGACATATTAGAAAACAACGTTGATGATTCAATTATTGTCCAAGTCATTATTGTTAAAATGGTTTTTCGCGAATTTGGCATCTGTGAAAGGAGTCATATGCTTCAAGTATTCTGAATAATAAAGCGCTGAGCTCATTCAAAACATATATTTCCAAGGATAGCAAACAAATTAGCAGAAAACCGTAACGTATAAAATGCTAAAATGGTATGCCGGAATCATAATGTTTTAAATGAAGAAAATAAGTCAGATATATTAGGATTCTATGAAAAATGGCTTCTATTACTGGAGTTTATGAAGAGACAGGTATTTCTCTGGGATCAATCCAGTCAGTATTGAAATACAAACCATTTAAATTTCGTAAAATTCAAAAACTAAGTGTAGAAAAATGTCATTGGGCATTTTGTTTGGATTTTTGAAATACACATAATGTATAATCTTTTGAAATTCATTACGGTTCGTCTCCGGCAGGACCTACTTAATGCAGAATAAACATATGTTGGAATGGATTTTACCACGGTCCTGCGAAAGTCTGCAGTTAAGGTACTGTAAAGTACTTAAAATGTCAAAGCAATAAATGCACAATATTTTTGATCATACAATAAGTTAGAATTTAGCGGTGAAGTAGAAATATATAATACATAGAAAAGAAAAAAAAGAATAGTAAAAAAAATAAAAAGAAGGTTATAGAAAAACATAAACCCGCCACAACTGGCTGAACGATTCTTTATTTTCTATCTTTATAATCAAAGATCAGAAAAATATTTTAAAGATAACTATAGAGTATCAAACATCTATTTTAAACTCAAAGAAAGAAATAGAAATAGATAACTTTGAGTTGTTGTTTTGTCTTTCCTACATAAAAAACGCAACTCCTTTTTTTGTTCCTTTTCTTCATACCTACGCATGTCCTGTAAAGCGTTCCTTGCTCAACAAGTAGTACGCGTAATGTAAGGATCTAAAATTTTTAACTATATTTCCTTTTCCTTTCAGTATCTTAAAAATTTGGTCATGATTCATATTTGAATTACTACAAGGGCCAGAAGAATGATCATTTGCGATCATAAAAAAAATTAGAAAGGAAACTATCTGAAATGTGAAAATATTTTACTGCGATTCTTCAGGGCCACTTTTACTGAAACCCTTTTTTCTTCGAAAATATACCCTGAAATTTCTTACCCCAGTTACCTGGATGGAAAAAACGCAATCCACACGTACTTATTTTGTTGTTTTAATAGTGCCTTATTTTGCGAATTATTACCGACGGAATTCAAATTGATTTTCGAATTAAAGCGAAACCCGGGCTCTACGCCAAAAACTGTGGATTAATATTTAATTTTACGTCAATATCCAATTCGAGCGCGTCCATTATTAATTTTAAAAGGATTTTCAGAGAGAGATCATTAGTAAGTAACAATTGCTTAATGACCTATGAGTTACCCTATATATGGCTATGTTTCAAAAATTTTATAATATTGCGCCTATTTAGGTAGGTTTTTGATTTATCGAAAAATTATTTTTCTTTGATATCCGAAAAAAGATGGAAACTTGATCCAAATGCTGACTTTGAAAATTAATGATAATCATTCCCTGTAATATAAAAACATGTTTTTTTTAATTTTCGGATAGTAGATAGCCATCGACTCCTAAAAACATTACACCCGCGAAAACATATCTAAGTATGACGACGTAAAACGAATCAGTTGGTGTCGCTGTCCAACAGATTTACTTTTTAAATATAATTAATTTTATTTAATTTAATTAATTCATTAATTGCATCCTGGCGTAAGAGGAGATACTCGCTTCCTCCCTATTTTCAATCATGCAGTGTTGTCGATTCTACATAAATGTGGCAACATCTTGGTTAATTGAAATACCCTAAATATTATTTCACTTTGGGACTCTACTAAAAATTCAAGAATTATTTTCTAATTTTCCCACATATTATAAAAACGAGAAATCGAAAAAATTTGAAATTTACACAAAGGTTATCCACAACCTAGTCGTCTTCAATTTTCTTAAAATTACTATTTTTGTATGTTTCTTAAATACACAGATTTGTTGGTAAATAAATCTAAAATTATGTTCGGAAAAGACGCAGAAAAAATATTAAATTAATTAAATTTTATGCATTGCGGCGATATGTATCACTCACTATGGATTGAGGAAAAACCTCCCTAAAATTTACCAAAACATTACAAGGTTTCATTTTTGGTCATCATTGGTGGATCACCGTGTAGTATATCGGAAAGTGTGTTTCCTGAAGTTAAGATATGTATTGCGTGCGCATATAAATAATTTTAATATAAAATTTTATAGGTATTTCATTTTTTTGGTTCCATTGATTTCAAAATAACGATAAAATCCACTCGGGCATTTATTGTACTATTTGGCACTACTTGTTTCTTACCCAGTATTTGTATCTCAAATGTAAAATACTTTTTCATATTTTTAATGATCATAACCAAATAAGGCAGTCTTATTCCTAGCGACGCTCTGGCCTTGATAGGACAAGTGATATAAGTGGTGGCGACATTTGTTCCCCCAATATCCAACACCAGGGACTTCACTTCGTCATCGATGATCCTACGAATGTGACCATTTTTCACCTACAATCGGAATTAAACTACCGATTCCATACCATCCAAGTCAATTCTAAAATTACTTGTTTGTCCCAAATATCTAAAGGATTACTCCCCACGCTGAAAAATATCGACATAAATCCACTCTGAAACGAGTTTGAGAACATCTTGAAATTTAACTGTCAAGGATGTCACAACAACAATTTCATGACAAAATTATAAAGGGTATTCTATGCTTTTGATTTTGTTGCCGCAATTTTTTATATTTCATAACCTAAAATTAAATCATAAAAACGAATGCATGCCTCTAATATTGCTATCATTATTTTTTATGGTTCATAATTTACAGTTATAGTTGGTGTCTATGGTAATAATGGATCTGGGAATTGATCCATTTTATTTTGCAAATTAATTAAAAACAGCTCTTTCTATTCAAAATTTATTGAAAGGCCACATACAAATTTGCCAAAAAATATTCGAATGATCCATTAAAAAATATTTGCTGTACATAACATACAATTATATCGTATTTAACAAAAAACACAGTACCCTACAGCAAAGTATCACTAAGTTTATAGCTAAATTTTTAGAATCACAATTATGCAGTTTTCTTTTTCTTTTCTGCTAAAAAAACTTAAACAAATCATCTGGCTCACTTTTTGTTGTAGAAAGTTTCCATTCGTCCGGTGAAAAGACTCAATTTATATGATTTTTTTTTCTGACATTTTTAATATTTTTTTAGTGAAAATATGATTTTACGCAGCCTGCCATAATTTTTTAATCTGCCCTCATTACTGTTGTATAGGAATATGTCAACTTCATCCTCTAAAAAGAACAAAATGTAGTGATTAATGTTAATCGACTTGGTTTGAAAATTTGTTTAACGCTTAATGTTTCAGTATATTTCAATTCCAAATTGAAATGAATCATCATAATTGTAATCCTTTAGAAATAAAAACTTCGTCACTCAGTAGATACTAAAAAAATGGAAATATATCGGAAAAAAGTATTCATACATGGACAACCACTCTTCGTGTTGTAAAATCAACGAATTTAATTAATATACCATCGTAACTTGACGTAAATGGACTGCTATTATTCTTTTCATTTTTAAATTATAGTTTTTGCCAATTTCAATATTTTGTACAGATTAAATTTTGTAAAGATCCGGTTCATTCTGAATCAACTGTTTCGCTCAGCTCACCGAAATCACAGCATCCGTAGTCATTGGACCAAATGAACCGATTGTTAAACTGAGTGGCTTCTGACACCGCATCACCATGATATATACAAGGACTTTTGTTTTAATGTCCTGGTCGTACCATTCGCTTTTATAAAGGGCGCTAGACAATTTGCCACTCTAAAAACAGAACAATGATCAATCAAGTAGTTTTCAGCAAGTATTTTTCAGCATGCTTTACAAAAGTATCTAGATATACTCTTAAATTAATTAAAACGAACGAACGAAATTAATTAATCCGGATAATCTTTAAGAACAACAAATTTGACAAATTTGTAGTCAAATAAAAGTAGAGACCCGGCATAACAAGAAGAAGAATTTTATTAACCACAATATGTGGTTAATAAAATAAGGTAAAATACAAAAACAAAATATAAAAAGAAAAAAGGTGTAAAAAAAAATCTATTTAATAAATAACAGAGTAGTGAACAATAACAAATATAAAAGTCAACAACACTAACACTGAGTATAAAAATCGTACAGAAAATGCAAGATAGTATGCTACGTTCTTCACACATTTCAGTGAGCCAAGGATTTTAATTTATTTTTTTTATTTTGATGGAATACTCGTCCATACTACAGAAACAATTTTCAATAAGCAACACTTTAATATTTGTTTTGAACACCTCAAAAGCCATATGTCTGTACCTATCTGGTAGCATATTGTGTGCTTTGGAACTGGAGATTTTTTGCGCGAGTTGGATAACTATGAGACACACCTTCAAATATATTAGTATGTTTCTGAATTTCTAAAAAATATGGAGAATATAGATACAGGGCAGTGTCATCTTATATTTTTTTAAATATGGAGTACAGTGTTCATTGTGCTTAGCCCCAGCAAGAATTCTTATAGCCCTTTTCTGTATCCTGAATATTCGAACAGCTTTGACAGAGTTTCCCCATAATATTGTGCCATATGATTATATGGGAATGAAATAAAGCATAATACACTGTCATGAGGCCATTTTGGTCTAGGCTTTCCCTAATTTTTCCAAGGACGAATAAGCTGGAAGAGTATCGTCTTACTGCTAATTGCTAATTGTTTTTTTTTTGTTTTTTTTTTTAATTTAAAACTTTCTACTGCAGGGACCATCGGCGAATGGATGAAATAATCACGGATCACTTTTCTCAGTTCTCTAATTTACGAAGAGATATAATACTTAACAAGAACATAACATATTCTCCATCTCTTCCACCTAAGATCATAATAATGGAAGCCCCGCCAGAGAGAGACTTAACCATAACATAATCGAAACTTCATAAGCAAAGAATAAAGACTGTCGTGTAGTCAGTTCTACCATACATATATTTCGTGAAATCTGACAAAAGAAATTTTATCTAAGCAGATAAAATTATTAAATTTGGGATTTAAAGCTTCAAAAGTGTGATTCGAAATTAAAACATATATTTACGACGATTGAGCCATATACAATGGCATTGATTGTTTTATACGAAAATTTATGTTTCAATTTCCACGGAAGAGTTAATAAGATTTTTTTTGTTTTATTCAGAAATCGCAATTGTCTTCTACATCAACAAAATATGTTGACTCGACAAACGTCTAAGATATATCGGGTCTATTTTGAATAGATTTGAGAGTGCCGACAAGTCCGTAATATTAAGAAACTCTTCCCTGTGTGCCATATCCAAAAAGTATGGTTTTATTAGCTAGAATCACTTTCATCAATGACTAGTTGCGTTCATGCCTGCATCGTGTCGTCGTAACCTATTAACATCGATAATTAACAAAGTGAAAACTCCTTATAGCGAAACTCTGTATAACATAAAACTCTGTATTACGAACAAAATTTGTTGTACTATTAGGTCTCCATACAAAGCTATAATGCTTTAATTCGGGAGATAGAACGGGGAGAAAAGAAAAGTAATGCGGCACGTCGATACGGACTTACACCGTCGACTCTATCCACGATTTGGAAGTGCAAAGAACAAATTATTCAGGCTGAAGCGGCAGGCAGTTCTAGTAAAAAACTAAGAAAGCCAAAATTTGAAGATTTGGATCGAGCAATGTTGCAGTGGTTAAAACAGCAACGTCTTAAAAATGTACCACTCTCTGGACCTATTGTAAAACTAAAAGCAGAAAAGTTTTCTTCTTTCTTGGCATTATCAATTTCAATGCTTCGGAAGGATGGTTGGGGAAACAGAGACATGGTAAATTATGGACAGATAAGTGGCGAAGACCGTGTTGTCGACAAAAACTTCACTAACGATTGGCTGGAGAAGACTTGACCAAAACTAGCAGAAAAGTACCCTGCTGACGACATTTTTAATGCTGACGAAACTGGTATTTTCTACAAAATGACGCCAGATAAAACTCTTAAATTTCGAAGCGAAAAGTGTGTGGGTGGAAAACTTTCTAAAGAACGTCTAACAGTGTTAGTAGCTGCCAATATGAGAGGGAGAGAAAAAAGAAAGCTAGTCATGATGTTTTAAAAACATTTGCCGGTCATTTACAAGGCAAACAAGTCTGCATGGATGACATCGCAATTTTTTAAAGAGGAGATACGGAAATGGGATGCAGAAAAAAACTGAAGGAAAATATTACTTCTCTTAGGTAACTGCCCTGGACATCCCCATATTCCAAATCTACGGAATATTGAATTGGCATTTCTTCCAGCCAAAACAAGTGTATTAGAGCCGATGGACCAGAGCGTAATAAAAAACTTAAGAGTCGATACAGGAAAAACATTTTATTTTAAATGATCGAGTCCGAAGACAAATTTTTAATTAATATGCTAAATGCAGTCAACTTTATTAGTAAAGCTTGGAAAGAGCAGCAGAAACAATTCAATACTCCTAGCGTCATGCAGGACTTATTACCGAGACAGAATGCGAATAGGACTTGAAAGATGATCAGCCACTAAGCGAGTGGATAAACCAGTTTCAAACAACAATTACGTTTACAAGTGAGGAGTTCCAAGATTTTATAGTGATAGATCAGGATTTGCGTACAACAGCAGACTTGACAGACGAAGCCATATTACAACAAGCAAGAAAGGATGAGGAAGAGCACCAAGAGGAAGAAGAAATTGATCTGGGATCACCACCTCAACAAGCCTTGTATTCAGTTAAGCTGCTAGACACATTTTTTATGTATCCTGGAGACGATGCCCTCGAAGAAATGGTGGAAATACAAGCATTGGCAAGCAAATATATGACCGATTATTTGAAACATTAAATGTAGTTCTTAAATATTTACATGTTAACATATATATATACATATATATATATATATATATATATATATATATATATATATATATATATATATATATATATATATATATATATATATATATATATATATATATATATATATATATATATATATATATATATATATATATATATATATATATATATATATATATATATATATATATATATATATATATATATATATATATATATATATATATATATATATATATATATATATATATATATATATATATATATATATATATATATATATATATATATATATATATATATATATATATATATATATATATATATATATATATATGTATATATATATATATAGATATAAAATAATTAAATATTACAGAACACATATGCGTATTGTTATTTTTCAAGTATATAGAGTTTGCACTATATTGACAAAGAAAAAAGAATAAATAGAAGAGCCGTAAATTTGCCAAAAGTACTTGATTTGGTACAAATCGTTTCACACACTACCGCTGTTATCTCCAAAATCTACAATAAAAGTTAACTAGATTTGGAAATTATTGTGTAGGGATGCACCCGTATAACTGAAATGTGCTGTTGGTATAAGGGCTTAATTACCTGAATCACTATTTCGTTGCAATTCCAAGCCAACAGAATTAATTGGCTAAATAAAACAAACACAAACATGCAGTTGAATGGTACATTAACCCCCTACAATTTCAACAAACCGCGCTCGGATCTTGCTTTCAAGGGTTATGCGTTTAAAAACTTACCGCCATTACTTGGAACACCGCGCCAGCGAACATTAGCGACGAGAAACAGTATTCCACTAGTAAAATATTTTTTACCGAATTATTAAAGTCGTTAATGTACCTAAAAATATGTCATTTTACTACATTTCGATTTTAAAGTTACAGTTACAATTCTTAAAGGTCAAAGTTTTTGAACATGAAAATTTCACTTTGAAAAAGCGATTATTGAAAATTAACAATCGATTTTTTTCCAATGAAAATCGTGTGCAGTGGTTCGGTTATCTATTTATATCATCACTACACCTTTTCTTTTGGATAACATTTTTGAATTTTTGAGAGAGAGTTAAAAACGCAATAAAAAATTAATTAATTGTAGTTTAGACTTGGTGAAATATCACACAAAAGGCTATTAACTTAAACTGAATTACAAACATTAATTCATTTAAGAATAATTTTTTTTGGTGAACGTCTGTAGTTTCAGTAAGTGGAATAAAAACGTATTGTGGTGTTTCTTTATCTTATAACTTTTAAAATTCCATCGTCGATTACTTTTGGCAGTTATTATGTTTAATAATCGAGTGACAGAAAGAGTTAATCAATTTTTTGGCTTACTATTACCACCATTTCTAGGATCATTAGTTTTTGGCTGCATTTTTCAAAAACAGTGAGAATACATTCACTGAGTGACTTATGACGTCAAACATCCGATACTAATATATCTTACTAAGAATAGCAAGTGCGGTGCCCAAAAATTCTGAGAGTGCCCTTTAAAATCAAGAATTCATCAGTAAAACTGGAAGCCTTTGATCTTCCAAACTGTGTAATATTTATGGGATGTTTCGACTTTCTTGCGTCCCCCGATATATAAAATTCCCATCCACCGCACTAAAATGTAAATAATGAAACTATTAAAATTAATATCAGTTAAGATTTTTTTTCCCATTTTCACAAAATCTACGAATTTTGATCAGAATTAAACTGCCGTCAAATTTATGCTCACTTACTTTATAAATTCTTGGTGGCCTGAGCACAGTAACCGCAAATTTTTGAATGCTGAATTGCTTTCGCCCGATTGACCTAAACGATTGAGATTTTTATGAAAGCTCTTAAAATATTGCTGGAATATTTTCAGTTGCGCTCTCAAAAAAATTAGCAAAGAATTGCTAAAGATCTGGAACGCGGTGGTGTACCACACCGTTAAAACTATTTGCCATAACTGATCCAGTAAAACCCAAATGTGGAATTTGTTTTTATCGAATGGATACCAGAAATGAAGCGGCAAAGGCTTATCGACTGTTTGATTACTATCCCTTTGTGATCTATAGAACGCATAACTGTCCGCTATTCCTAAAACATAATATTTATTTGAGGCAAATTATACTGACGAAAGGAGCTGGTAACCTACCGAATTCCCAGTGGAGTACAACGCCGCCAACTGCGCATGCGTAGGAGAATTTAGTTAACGAATTGCAAAACGTTACGTGGCTGTGATAAATTTTTCGGATTTGACACTCGTCGTTTATGTACGTCTCCGCCTCCTTCTTTAGTGCTATGGAAATAACGTTAACGATTTTTTTCGATTGGCACATCGATGCTTTAATAACCAGCAGGCCAGAAAATAGAAATTTTGAGACCGTTTCTAGGGCTAAAAATATGATACCGTTTTATGACATGACTCAGTTTTAAAGTATATCATGGAATTATGTCGAAGAAATCTGTTAATTTCATTATTTTTGGTTTCCTTTTAACCTAATTTGGAATTTATTTTTTATTATTTTTATATATTTTTTATAAATAATTTTATATGCTGGGAAACGAGCGGTCGTGGAATTTTGAAAAAAAATTAAGTAAATGACCAACAGGGGAACTAATTGTTATCTTAAATTTTAAAAACCGGCGTCTACAAATATTTGTTATGTTTGTTATATATGTTAACCATAGTTACAGTGGGTACTATCTAAAAGCTGAAAAAAATTCAAATCTTTTTATCTAATGCTGTTTGCTCTGCAAGCAAAGTGGTGGAGATGTTCGAATATTTTCTGAAATAAAAAAGGCTTAACGCATTTTAATAGACTTGGTGTCAATAAAATGGACTTTTCCTAGGTGATTGCTGACAGTGCGAATTTTCTAAGAACGGAATAAATGTAGCCATCAAAAGACATTGACAAGCATCAAATTAGAACATCAAAGATGGGTTTGGTCACATAAAAACAAAATTTGTTTTCATAACAAACTTGATAATTATAAATACTATATAGTACTTCACTAATTAATAAAATTAGTTAGTGTCCAACAATTGATTAGCGATCCTGTTATTGATTGGCAATTTTTAATAGAAAAATAAGTGATAATGCTAAGTATATGAAAACATAAAAATGACATCTACGGAGTTTTTTGTGGGGCACTTAGAAGAAATTGTAAAAAAAGTAATAATCATAAATAATATCTTGTTTTGATTTTAAATGTCATTTATCATAAATTATAAACTAGAGTGTTGTTTGGTAAATTTGAGATAATAATTTTTTTTAGCATTAAATTCATTTATTCATATTTTAGGTTAGATATTGAGATGCGGTTTTCGTTCAGTAAGTCAGAAAATTTTTGCACATTTTCAATTTCTGCAAAATCCACCTGGAGGCAAAGTAAGCAACCACAATCGCGCCACACTGTGATATTAACAACCTATTAAAAGCCCTTTTTAAGGACTCCAAGTTAAACGGTTTGGGAGAAATGGACATTTATTCAAGCAAATTTTCGAGCACTCCCCCACCACTTTCCTTAAAGTAATAGAGCAAACCATTAAACAAAAAATATTTTAATTTGCCTCAGTTTTAAAATAGTACCTTTTAACAATGATTAAAAAAGTCGGAAATAATTGCAGCATTTTCTCTTGAACGATTTTCTTCATATATATATATATATATATATATATATATATATATATATATATATATATATATATATATATATATATATATATATATATATATATATATATATATATATATATATATATATATATATATATATATATATATATATATATATATATAATTTCTAATACTGTCCGTTTCCCTAATACCTGCCTTTAATAGGATGCACGTTATGGACCTTATTTACCCGTTTGATCTAACGACTTTTATGTTTTTAATGTTGGAATTCACCACTTTCAAATACTATATAACCTTACTCATTATTCGTACTGTTTTGAATAAAGCCATTATTTATTTATTTATTTAAATGATAAACAAAACATGCACTTTCGCATTGCTTACGATCCTTTAGTTTCTTTTCCGGGTAATTTATTATGATGAACAGTAGTAATGACCTCTTATAATAGAGTTATTGAAATACATTTAGTAGTCCAGAGCGAAACAATAGTAAGGGGTCCATTTTACCGATAATAGACAAGAATGCATTTTAAAAAGCAAGATGATCAGAGATCCAGAGCGAAACAATAGTAAGGGGTCCATTTTACCGATAATAGACAAAAATGCGTTTTAAAAAGCAAGATGATCAGAATTAAATTAATTTTATTTTAAAATTGACAGAAAATTGACAGAAAATCTACTTTTTCTACTCCCTACTCTAAAATACCGGAGAGCAATCGAAAGTTATCGGTAGATATTTAAAACGCTGCATGGTATTTTGAAGTTTGTCAGTTCTGATGGTTCTGCATGCGTTTATTAAACTGTCTAGTGCCAGAAAGATTTTATCAATGTGTTGCCTACTACGAACATTTGGTTAAAAAAAAACAAATACAAATTGAAAATTGACAATGGTCAAAATGCCATCCATGCTCAAAATTTACCGAAAACGGATTCGGATTCCTCCCAGATCTGTAACCAAAATACGGCAAAGGTCCGAAATGACTCGCGACATAATTTCATAATTGGGTATTTTAGAGTAGCACAAACAACCCTTTACATAACGTATATTATATAATTGAAGGAATGGAATTAAAGTACTGAACAGCAACTTCCAAAGTCACCCCAGTCAAATTTCTAAAAATCATTATATAATAATTTAAAATCGCCTGTAACCAGTCACAAAAGAATGCTATTTTTGTTGTTTTGTTGTGTTGAAATTAGCAGAAATTGTGTTGATGGGATTATGCAGAAAATATCTACCCTGTGGAATATGTCGTTTTTTTTACATATTTGCGTTCTAAGAATTTTTTAGTATTTTGTATTATCACTATTGGCTTAAACATAATCTTGCAAACATGCTTGCAAACGAGATTTAGTTAATATTATTGTAAAAAGAATAATTAAAATCTAATTGATCTTACGAAAAACGTCAGTATTGGGTACCACACCTGATTTTCTAATAAAAAATGAATTTAAAAAATAACTTTAATTGTTTTCACAAAAATAAATTTTTAAAATTACAATGTGTTTTAGCAATCTTTATTTGGGGAGTCGGTCAAGCAACATCTTTTAAATATGATATTGAATTTTAATATTTAACTAAAGAAATTAATAAAAAGAAATTCCTCGATTCTTTCGTGTTCGCTAGTCTCTAAAGTTTCTCAATAATTTTTATAATAATTATTATAAAGTAGAGTAATGAAGCGGTCATTTACTAAGGAGAGGCAAATATACATTTTCCAGACTTCAAACCTATTTTCGTACATTGCAAGTTAGAAATCTATCAGAAAAAAAAATCCTTTGATAAAGTTCTGTCACCATCAATATTTACCGTGGCTTGCGAATAAATGATACAAATTCGTTTTTAATCCATCGCGGTTATACAAAATGTCCTGAATGATTAGTATGAAAAAGTTAAGGTTTATAAAGAAAACGGCTTCAAAAACAAATATACGGTGACGTATATTGGCACCAAAAACGTGTCAAACAAAAATAAAAGTAGAAACTCTTCTTTCTTCAAAATCGCTCACCTGCAGTCAGGTCCGTTCTAAATAAATTTGGCAAATTTGCTCCCAACAACAAAGGAGTTAGTGAATACATTATTTGTATTACGACAGAATAGAACGGATAAGCGGCTTTAAAAAAATTTGTGCTGTTGTGTAATTCCAGTCTCCAAATGCCGCATAGCACCATCATGATCCTAGCATGATAGAAGAGCTCGCAATCCGCCCCCATTTTAAAAACGACTCCGGGTTCCCCAATAGTACACCCCTATTTATATTTTCGCGCATACTCAAATTGCCAGAAAATAAAGACCGTTATTACGTAGTGAACCCGGAAATTGCAGAAAGAAACCCGGCTTCAGTGGAGTAGATTTTTTTTAATTATGTTAGAAAACTCCTCGAACTCAAATAAAATTTCACAACGATTAGTGTAATTAACGAGTTAACATTTTAATTAATAAACTCTGGGCAAATATAATTTTTAAGTATATAACAGTGGAAAAAATTATTAATTTCACACTGACTGGACGACACTGGCTTGCGATTACGTTTTCGATTTTCATTTTGCGATATTTACATAAATTATTCCTTCAGATGCACCCTATTGAATAATAAAGTTGATTGTGAAATACATGAGACAATTTTGTTTTGCGGGCAAGGGCTGTTACCTTGTAAATTATAAGCTACGAAAACTTGCACGTGGACAGCTATTTTCATTGTTCTCTATTGGATAAATTCAGCTTTTTTTAAACACTTGCAGCATCAGAAAAAATGTAAATTTGTTCTTGTTTCAAGCGCGTTTAGTGTTGACTTACGCTCATCGAAATTGAAGTTGTGAAGATTTTAGAAGGGAACAAGAAAAATCAGTCCTCTTTATGTTTTAACAGTTCGACAAAATAGTACTTGTCGGCCGGAAACTAATCCCAACTAATGTAACTTTTAAATTACACACAGAAATAGTGGCTCGTATTCGATCCTGACATCCATCTTAGTCATCTTCAGAACGGAGAACAGTTCTTTGATCAGGCACATATTCCCGAACGGATCGCACTAAAGGGCAATATAAAGCAGTGTGATGGTTCTTGAAAGATATTACCGTAAAGTCAAGGCACCTATTAACTCTGTCACCAAGGTCCAAGGTAAGAGAGTCTATTGTTGAATGGGATAGCCAAGTACTGACTGTCTACAGATTCAAGAGCTGATTCGTAAAATGTACCACTTACTTGTGATGATTAAGGTTACTTTGAAGTAAGGGATTCATCTATAAATCCTATTGAATACTTCGATCTCCCTACAAACTGCCATATCGAGCCAACGGCGAATTAAAAACCAATAATCACCAAAATTTCACCTAGCCCTATCGTCCCAAATTTAGTTCTCGTATGTACATACCTAGAAATGCTTTCGAAGTAGTAACTAACTAAGCAATACTGACACCGGTGGCCACTGAGCAATCAAAGTTATATTCCATTAAAATAAAATCTAAGTCTTCTTTCAGCGGGAATAAATTCGATTTGGCCATCGACACGTGAACTGTGCTTTTAAAGTTAAAAATAAGATCTAGTAGAGGGTATTGGAGACACAACAATTATTTTGGAAATCGTCAGCACTGCAATAAAGATCAAAGCAATAGTGAAGGGTATACTTGATGAATCTACATTGAACTTGTATATCTTGGAAAGAATGTATGTGTCTATGTGAGAAATATTTTTGTACGCACCTTTAAGCACTCCAGGAGACAGTGACAAGATCGTGAACAATATTGTGGTGGAACCAAACAAGGACCAGCAAAATGGGAGTCGTTTGGTAAGATGCGGTGTCCATGTCAGATCGATACCAGTAATGGTAAAGTCTGTTCATAGATATAAGAAAGTGACTAACTGATACGAATTAAGGAAAGACCCGGGAAAGCTGTAAGAAGGAAATATGGCCGAACAGGTCTGTACTTTGCTTAGAATTTAATTATTTGGGGTTTTGTTAGGAAAGATACTAAACAATATTTATTTATGTATTTATGTTTAAATCTAAAATAAAATTCCAAATTATTTTTATTACCTGCTTAAATTACTTAAAATTATTTACATAATATATCAGTATCACTATCGCTATCATAGCCTGTTCTAATTATTATTTGCAATATGGATACACGATTGTTCTGCTTTTTCTATATGTTTAACAGAATTTGTCCAAGTTTCTGGAGGGATGTTAAAAACTTCGGTTTCTATAAGTTTGAGGACATTGGAGTTAATACGGCAAAAACATTGTTACGACGAATGGCAGATTTCAGTTGGTGCCAAACATGTTCAATATCTTGATCACTTTCATCTACACTCGAGAAAATGTCAACATCGCTTCTTTTTTTCCTCGCTGAAATGGGATTCCACACAGTTGATGTTGGAATTTTCGTCAATGTGGCCGTTTCTTCTAAAGATGCTTGCCTGCTGGCACCCCGTTCAATGAGAGTCAAATAAATACTGTTTATAACTTCCTTAGTCTCAATAGAATAGTGTTTTCGACATTTGGGCGAGAGCGTCTCCTGAGGTACACTAGACTCGCACATATTTTGCATAATTCGCACACGATTCAACACACGCTGTATTACACACGAAATAAGAATGATTACTAATAAACTTAAACTAAGTAGTATACTAAACCAAAGAATATTAAACACAGGTAGGTATAAAATTATTTTCTATTACGGACCACAATTTTACCTGAATTTTAATTCCGAAACTTTAGGTAATAATCTTGTTGCATTGTATGTTAATGACCACCCTTGGATAATCCCATTCACAAGCAATTGGTCACTTTCTTATATCTATGAACAGACCATAGTTTGTAAATATTACATTTGAAAAAGACAGGGTGTGATCGAAACAATTGTCATGTCAAAGTAGATAATTCCATGAAAATCTGAACTTTTAGTTCTTATTTTCTAGTTCTAGGTAGAGTGATATGTGTGATGATAGTTATTTTTCCGTAGTTGTTGGCAAAGTTCGTTCTTGAAAATGGCTGCGCTTTCTGTGAGAAAATTATTATTCTCAATGTGTTCAAAGGTTTTCGCCGCCAAAACTCAACAATCGAAGTGCAAAAATAATTGAAATGTGTTCGAATATGACTGAAGTTGAGGAGTCAACAACGAATTGTGCACGAAGATGAAAGTATTATACTTACTTATGTATAAGTTTTTATTTACTTGATGAATTTACATAATACGTTAATATCATAATTATCTGCCCATCCATTATTATTATATTTATTATTATAATAAATTACCTGTAGTAGCTTAGTAACTCAGCTGTCACATTACTCTCATTCACCAAACTTATGTTTGCATTGTATATAAAAACGGCAATACAGAATTTATCGGAAACTATCAAACTATCATAGCAATTCATCTGAACTTTACGATATAATCTTTATTTTGTCAACCCTGTTTAATAATCCCTGTCGATGCATATTTACATTTTATTAGTATTATTATTAAATTTATATATATATATATATATATATATATATATATATATATATATATATATATATATATATATATATATATATATATATATATATATATATATATATATATATATATATATATAATTTTATTGTATTTGCATAAATGTATTTATATATTTATTACTGTCTCGCATTAAAAAACTATGTATAGTATTGACACGTTTTGCGAATCGCAAAATATATTCATTTTTTTTAAATAACACATTTAAATACACCACATATGTGTCTGCGAGTCACTAATTCGGACTTATGGACGATTTTCTTCAGTCCTAATTTGTCTTGTCTTGTTTTTTTAATATTGGCCCATAACAAGAGATTTTAATAGGGGACTTGGCGAAAATCAAATTAGTTAACAATATAGGATTTGACCATTTTATACAGATTTTATTCTCCTTGTACTTTTCTTTCATCTTTTTATAATTGAAATATCTTTTTTAAACATTCTTGTTTATAAATTTCTAAGTTAAGTTCAAATGTGAACTGGATCAAAGATGGAATATGGATTTGATATTCCTAGTAGACTCAATCTGTGGAAATCACTGTTTAGGAAGAAAATGGCGCAAAATGCAGGTTAGTGGGTGAAATGTATAGGCATGCCTGGAAAATCAGTCCTTCCTTTACCATAATATCAATTCCACTTGCGGCGAATCAATTTTTACCATTTATTTAAAGAATGCCGATAAACTGTTTTAATTAACTATTTCACCCCAATACGCTGTGATATAAAAGACTACTAAAAATACCTTTAAATAAATACAATATAAGGAAAACGTTGCTATTTACACTCAAATCATACAGAACAAAGTTTCCATTTTTCATTTTTGCACGTGAAAAAATTAATTCGAGAAACTGTCACACCTACCAGTTAAAAATTGATCGACAGAAATTTTGCTCTTCCTATATTACATCCATAATTCCGATCCCTGTTATACATCACATTATATTTAAAAATAAATAAAACAGATGGCAACACCAAAAATTGTTATTATTTTTTAATCTAAGTATGTGTAGTTGAAGTAAGTTTTTCTATTTTTTTTTTTTTTTGACAGAGACATTTGAAAAAGTTTATTCCGCTAATTTATGTAAGTTTACAAATTAGACAAAAACTGAAGAAAAACTGCTCCTAAAATAAAAATAAAAAGTTAATATGAGCGCACGATTTAAAGCAAACCCTGTATATATGAAAATATAATAAAATAAGTCTTTCATTTAAAATTATTTAAAAAAAATTTTATATTACATATATTTTATTTTTTCCACTATAGTTTCTGGGAAAGGAGTAGGTATAGTTCCACCATAAAATACTACATACACATTCCAGTACATATGTTTCAATAGTAGTATAATATGCAACAATTTTGATAAACGTCTCTGTAGTCACGAGTTTGATTTGGCACTAGCTCAATAAACGAATGACTCAAGAAATTTATCAGCGGTTATCCAAGTCGAAATTGGCTTTTATCAGTTAGTTAGTTGTAGAAAATAACGCGCTTAGGCGGTCGCTAGATGAGGTTGACTTTATGTAATTCTGTCTTAAAGCTGGTAGACATTTTGATATTTCTACATGAATTTGTTTTTATTTTATTTATTTTTTCATGTAAACATTGCAACGTGTCTACTAAAAAAAATGCCAGCTATTTTTTCCAGAATGTGTGCGTCTAAATTTGAGCAGAGCTTTTACGTTTAACCTCTATGAAAAATGTAAATAAAGTCGAAATTACGAAAAATGGGAAAAAAGTCTAAATATAACCTTATGTGATACATAGATATCTATATAAGTGGAAAAGATGTTCAAGAAGCAAGGTATGGCACCGGGAACGCTCATTCCTTCATGGCAAGTCTAGTATTCACATAATGGACAATTTATTTACAAACATGTAGGTATTAAAAAATATAATCAAGAAAATTAAAAACTATTAAAAAACAAACATCCTCGTTTTCCTCGTTTCTACTCTTATATCATTGGTAAAAACATTTTTGCATAAAACAAACAAACGCTAAAAAGTGTCAATTTTTGTATCAACTTGTAAAAAACAACCTTTAAAAACAAAATTCCACCAGAATAATCAAGCTCATTTTGCTGAAAAAAATTGCGTCGTGCCTACCCTCAAAAAATAGCCAGTTACAAGACACACACATTTTTAACAGCACTGTCCATCTGCTAAAAATTTAATAGAAATTGTATCCTGTTTACCGGTTTTTAAGAATAATACCATAGATAAGAGATTATATGCGATTAGACTCAGAAAATAGAAAATTTTGCACCAAAACAAAACTACCTAACGGTGGTTTTGGTTGATAGACACTGGGAGAAATTTTACAGATTCCATTTTTCCAAATTTTTAATGACCTTTTTTTTTAATATTATTTGTTGACAGAACCAAAACCTTTTACATAATTATAAGGCTTTAAGAATAATACCATAGATAAGAGGTTTATAAGAAGTTGGTCTCAGAAAATAGAAAAATTTTCACCAAAACAAAACCACCTGACGGTGGTTTTGGTTGATAGACAGTGGGGGAAATTTTACGGATTTCATTTTTCCAAATTTTTAATGACCTTTTTTTTATATTTATGTTGATAAACCCAAAACCTTTTACATAATTATAAGCATATCTTCGGAAACTGTAAAAATAACTGGTGATCTATGGATGTAAAATGTGAGTTTCCTTTAGAATGTCTGTATTACGTGGTCGCTTTGGTATACCAACTAACAATGGTAAAAAGTATTACTTAAGAATTGTAAACACATTTCGTGCAGTTTTAGAAAATGCAACATTAGTGAATTTAAAGGAAACGCAAGGTGTCATGAGAAATCTGTAACCTAACCTAAAAGTCAAAGGTTAAAACATATACCTAATACCTACAAAATGGAATTTCTGCCAGTAGACGTACGTGAAGGAAAGGACTTTATCAAAACTATAGAATGGGACATGATGGATAAAAAGAAGTTTTTTCCCTTGTCCATGTTGAGTTCTTTTAGCATTCGATGTGCTCTATATCCTTTAACTCTGATAAAAACCAGATTGCAAATTCAAAAACATAGCGACATGTACAGTGGTAAGTCACTTCATTAATATTATGAACAATTTGTTTATAAATCAGACTTTTTCAATTTTAGGTATGTTTGATGCCTACGGAAAAATTTATAAATATGAAGGAGTTTCTGGACTATATAAAGGATTTTGGATTTCATCAGTGCAAATAGTCAGTGGTAAATCTATTTATATTTAATTTTCAAAAGTGGCTCTGGGTTCAAAACATCTTTTATTGGTCCTAAAATTGAGAGGAGGGTAGTTTAAATTGATAGTTTTTACTGAAAGCAGAAGCACTTTGAAGTTAATTAACAAGAATTGTATGAGCATGGTGCAAATTAAAATTGTCTTCAGGGGTTTTCTATATTTCCACATATGAAGGAGTAAGGCACTTGTTAAAAAAACAAAATGTAGATTCGCGATTAAGGGCTCTGGTAGCTGGAGGTGCAGCATCATTAGTAGGACAAACTATTATTGTTCCATTTGATGTTTTAAGTCAGCATCTTATGATGATGGGAATAGCTTCCACAGAAAGAGATAAAGTAAGTACCTAGTGTAATAAAATTTTGTGTAGACAAATTTGTGCTTTCAGTTATTCTGCAATTAATAATTAGTAATTTTTTCTGTGTTCTATTAAAAATTAATGTAAAAATGTTGGTTTAATTGCAAATTTTTCAATAGATTTTTATGTAATTTAATTATGTTGTTTTTAGCTTGCATTTAACCCATTAGGCATAAATACAACCCAAGGTAGAAGCAAATTAGCTGTAACTCTTGAAATTACAAGAAGAATCTTGAAAATTGATGGAGTTGTTGGCTTTTATCGCGGTTACTGGGCTAGTTTAGCAGCTTATGTTCCAAACTCTGCCCTTTGGTGGGGATTTTATCATCTATACCAAGGTGAGTTTTGCGTTTCCAAAAAGTAACGCTTTTGCTCTTGATGATTTGAGGATTTTGAAACTATATTGAAGTATACCTTGTTAATATTCGTGAGGGAACCATTGCACATGGCGGACGTTGCCTCTGCCCGGTTCCAGAAAATGTAGAAATCAATTAAAAGTAGTGTCATTTGATTTAAAATAGTGTTTTGTACATTTCTTATCTGATGTGATAGAGGCGCATTGCCTATAAATTTGGGAAATATTGTTTGTCTTAAGTGGATGTGTATGGATTTGTGATATGTTTGTTCCATTATGTATATAATAATATGCTTTCTGGATGTCATATTCACGCTAGTAACCAGGCCAGATGGGATCAGGTATCCTGTATGAGGTAATTGCGGGAGCCGTTAGAAGAATTGATCGCCATTTTATGACAATTTAGAAGAATATTGTTAACAAATGTGGAGGATGATATGTTAGTCCAGACCCTTTCATTACGAAGGCATTCTTTAGGAAATTTTGTCTGAAGTTACCTGTTGTTGTAAAGTGACCGAATGACTTTACGTAGTCATGACCATTAGAAGTAAAAGAATGTAAATAAGAACAATTAAATGCAACATGTGTGCAAATTGGTGACCAATTTTCAGTTTTGGGGTTACCAGTTTGAAGCGCCAATAGATTTGTTTCCATTTGCCTTTTTCTAATAGATTGGGCATTTGTTTCTTCATTTTGATTTATTATTTTCTATTTTTCTTGGTAACTGTTCAACAGTGCACACTATTATTACTCAAAGTTCATAACTGTGAACTAAATAGACAAATTTCAACTTGAAATCTCAAAGCGCGTCGCATGATATTGTGACAATTCTGACCCCATATTACTCAATGTCGAGATTCTCAATGTGTATGGAGTGAAAGCTTTGGAATATATGCTTTTGTTCTCTTGTCAGACCACTATGTAAAATATCGTTTCAAGTTTGCCTTTATTTATAGATGAAATGTACAGAGTGGTGCCTGGTTGGGTGTCCCATCTTTTAATTCAGTGTGTAGCCGGCACTCTGGGAGGTTTTACTACCACCATCATAACCAACCCACTAGATGTAGTCCGTGCAAGGTTGCAAGTTCAGAGACTAGAGTCAATGAGCAATACATTTAGGGACTTGTGGCATGAAGAAGGCCTAAAAATGTTCACCAAAGGTCTAAGCGCACGATTGGTACAGTCGGCCACGTTTAGCTTTAGCATCATTCTAGGTTATGAAACAATTAAACGGGTCTCAGTGAATGACGAGTACAGACAGTATGTTAGGTGGTGATATCATTTTTTCCAGGCTGTACTAAGTTGCATGAAATTTTACGTAATACATTGATGGGAAAAAAATTTTGATGACTCATGGGAATACTGAGTACTACTTCCAGTCACTTCATTCAGTGTGCCAAAATATTTCTCTGATAATGGATTGTTTGGTAATAAAAATTTATAATTTCAGAATTTTTATCGCAATTTTATTGCAGAAACTCAGGGGTATATAGTTTCGAATTTTTAATAAATTTAAATTGAATTGGTTTTTGAAGGTTTGCAATACAATCATCAAAAAAGTATTGGACACCTACCACATTTTCGTAGTCCGTCCATTTTTTTTTTTTGTATGTACGCAAAAAAATCAGCTCGGAATAAAGGATAGAGTACAATCATCTACAATATTCGACAGCCTTACCTAAAAGAAATTGATGCCAAGAAACAGTAACACATTGTATGGTCAGTCAAAATTTGTGGTCTTGATTTTCTTTTATCTTTTGACTTTTGAATAAAATATAAAGACTGTGTATAGTCTTCATGTTGTAAATCTCAGAGTACATATGTGTCTCAAATTACTTTGATCTTATGAAATCTCATTGGTGTATCATTGTTGCTCAATAATAAACCAGCAACCATTACTTTATTCTTAGAAGATTTCAGGTTTTGACATTTTTTTGAAAATTGTATTTTTGCTTCAATCGCTAACTAATTTACAATACAAGATAATGCAAGTTTAAGATCACTCTAGAAAGGTGATTTATGTGCCACTCTGTCAGAAGTAACTGCAGCAAGGGTATCTACGCAATCTTTTCACCTGTTAGAAGTCTGTTGTCAACGTAGTAATGTGCAATTAAAATAGTTATATTTATGCATATTTTATACGCATTTTAAAGGAATTTCTTAAAAAACAATTCTGTCTGCACGTAGATTAATAGACAATATGTGCAAGGAAGAATAATGAATTAAAGAAAAATTTTGCATCTTTTTACCTAACAATGTTCAGTTTATGTTAATGTTTTCCTGGCTTTTGCCTTCTATCTTGAGCACACGGTAAATAGAAATATATTTAACATCAGCATTACAAAAAAAAAAACAAAACTTCTCAACTAAATTAAGAAATTCATTAAACTTGTTTTAAAAGTGCCACACACATTTAATGAATTTCACAATCATCTGCCTGAAGCGAATTCCGGACTGTAGTTACTTGACTTACTCTAGCCCACAATTTCAACTTTGGTTAATTGTCTGACTGGTTTATAGAGGAAACTGCACAAAATCTTGGATTTAGCAGAATTTGAGTCTGTATTTCTTTGGTTATCAAATTTTTTCACTTTCATGTTTACGTTTTAATAAAATGTAGAAATTTTAGCCAATTGTAAATAGATGTACATTTGTGAAACGTAAATAGTTTATTTTATTTATTTATGTTTTTGTTGAATTATGACTATAAGTGTTATTTCTTTGTTCCATTATATAGTACTTTATATATATGTACAGACTAGTATATATTATATTTAAAGAACAAATGTTCATATTTAATAAATCAGTTTTCAATACCAGTTTTTTTTAATGCCTAATGGACTTCATGTTCGATTGAACTGATAGACAGAAAACGTGGTCATCAGTTTTCCTGCATAGTTCAAAAATGAATTAAAAAACATTATTTCATTGACAATCACCATTCGCGACTAAAAAATACACAACAAAAGGGCGTTTCAAACAACAGCATTGTAATTCCACATGTAGGTGATTACCTGCTTTTGGCAACTCAACCGTTGTTTAAAAAATTAAGCAATTACTTAAGGGGTGTTGCTTAATTTAAACAAAATATTTTGAAGTCTAAAATAGTGCGATAAATCTTCATTTCCCTAATTTATATGTTCCCAAATTTTGTTTTTCAAAATAGCCCCAATTAAAGTTTAATTATTTTTACAATCGTTGAAAGCTAAAATTTTGGAAATCGCACAATCAATGTGCTATATCAATATAAACTGTAATGATTTAATGTAACACCCCTTACATTCATTTGAAAATATTTTAAATACATGTTTACAATCTTTAGGTTTGCAAAATAGAAGCTGGAAAATGTAAACGCGTTTGAAACTGATACAGATAGTGAAGACTAAAAAATAAAAATACCTGAAAAAAAATTTATTAAAAAAAAAATGAACAAAATACAAATTACACAGCCAAATCAAATGCTACTGGGCTGACAATATTCGTAAGAGGGGATTTAAGATTTCCGTTATAATTTAATATATATAACAGTTCGAAAATACTTTAGTAACAGTCTTATTCACACAAAGCACATTTATCTAATCAACTTCTTCCATACGAGACGCGTCTTCTGCATCTCCACCTTCCGGAGCAGAAACCTCAGCCGTTGTGGTCTCTTCGGTCAACATCGCCTCCTCTTCATCAATACCCAAACCAAGTTTGATCATCCTGTAAATTCTAGAGGCATGGACTTGGGGTTCTTCGAGTGTAAATCCAGAACTCAATAAAGCAGTCTCGAACAACAAGATAACCAAATCCTTAACAGCTTTGTCATTTTTGTCAGCATCTGCTTTCTGGCGGAGATTTTCGATAATGGGGTGATCTGGGTTGATTTCGAGATTTTTCTTGGCCGCCATATAGCCCATAGTTGAGGTATCACGAAGAGCCTGAGCTTTCATAATACGCTCCATGTTTGCCGTCCAACCATATTTAGATGTTACAATACAGCATGGAGATTCTACTAATCGATTGGATACTACAACCTTCTCTACTTTGTTATCCAATATGCTCTTCATTACTTTACAAAGACCTTCGAATTTAGTCTTATCTTCCTCTCGTTTTTTCTTTTCAGCCTCATCTTCGGGCAACTCCAGTCCTTCCTTGGTGACTGACACCAATGGTATTCCGTCATACTCTTTCATTTGCTGAACAACATATTCATCCATAGGTTCAGTCATGTAAACCACTTCAAACCCACGTTTCTTAACACGTTCAACAAAGGCAGAGTTGGCAACCTGATCCTTGTTTTCACCAGTGATGTAATAAATGCTCTTCTGATTCTCCTTCATACGGCTAACATAGTCTTTCAATGAACAAGCCTCATCACCACTGGCTGAAGTATGGTAACGCATAAAATCTGCAAGTTTAGCCCTATTTTGTGAATCTTCATGAATTCCTAATTTCAGATTTTTAGAGAATTGTTCATAGAATTTCTTGTATTGATCTTTATCTTCTGACAATTCCTCAAATAATTCAAGACACTTCTTCACTAAGTTCTTTCGGATAACTTTCAATATCTTATTCTGTTGGAGCATCTCACGAGAAATGTTCAAAGGCAAATCTTCTGAATCAACAACACCTTTGATAAAGTTCAAATACTCAGGAATTAATTCTTCGCAATTGTCCATGATAAATACTCTCCTAACATACAATTTAATATTATTCTTCCTCTTTTTGTTCTCAAACAAGTCAAAGGGAATACGACGAGGGACAAACAAGAGAGCTCGGAATTCCAACTGACCCTCTACACTGAAATGTTTGACAGCCAGATGATCTTCCCAGTCATTTGTCAAGGATTTGTAAAATTCACCATATTCTTCTTGACTAATGTCATCAGGATTTCTTGTCCAAATTGGCTTTGTTTTGTTTAACTCCTCATCTTCAGTGTACTTTTCTTTAATAGTCTTTTTCTTTTTCTTTTCATCCTTTTTGTCTTCATCCTCATCTTCCCCAACATCTTCAATCTTTGGTTTGTCTTTATCATCTTCCCCCTCCTTGTCCTCTTCCGCTTCATCTTCACTCAATTCCTTTTCGCGTTCTTTCTCAACAACAAGCTTGATCGGATACCCAATGAACTGAGAATGCTTCTTCACAATTTCTTTAATCTTATTCTGCTCGAGGAATTCAGTTTGGTCCTCTTTGATGTGCAAAATAATTTTGGTGCCACGTCCCAAAGGTTCCCCATGATCAGCACGAATTGTAAAACTACCTCCAGCAGAAGATTCCCATATGTATTGTTCATCATCATTGTGCTTTGAAACTACAGTAACTTTATCAGCCACCAAATAAGCAGAGTAGAAACCCACGCCAAACTGACCAATCATACTAATATCTGCACCTGCTTGCAATGCTTCCATGAAGGCCTTTGTTCCAGACTTTGCTATTGTACCCAAATTATTCACCAAATCTGCTTTTGTCATACCAACACCAGTATCGATGATTGTAAGTGTACCTTCACTTTTGTTGGGCACAATTTTGATGTACAGCTCCTTGCCAGATTCTAGCCTCGATGGGTTTGTTAGAGATTCATAGCGGATCTTATCTAGAGCATCAGACGAATTAGAGATCAACTCCCGAAGAAAGATTTCTTTATTTGAATAGAAGGTATTGATGATCAAGCTCATCAATTGAGCAATCTCTGCCTGGAAGGCAAAGGTTTCAACCTCTCCACTCTGCACGTCTTCAGGCATCTGGAAACGAAAGAAATAACCAATATATGAATATAATTCTAAAACGGGCATACTAAAAAATGTCACTGTTTGACATTTAAAATTTTAAGAACATTTAAAACAAGGGGATTAAAACGGACTTGTAAGCTTCTTCCAAATTAAAATTTTGAATGAACAGATGTATACCGTTAGGAAAATCCTATCATTCGCCATTTCACTTTTACAAGACGAATTACCACAGAAACAAGCAGACTCGTGCTGATTTTGAAGCTCGTAAATCCTTTCAAATTAACTTATCTCTAGGCTATATTTTAATATTTGATAAATTGAAAAATCACTTAACCGGCATCATGCTTACCACGAAATACTTTAAACTAATAGGCAAAGTAAAATAAGCGAAATAAGCAAAATATCTACACAATATTCTTTTTAGGAAAGAATAATAATTTTTGTATATACATACCTTCTCTACAATTTATAAAAAAAACTCTTCAAAAGTTAAAAATGCTGCAACTTGGAACAGTGAAAACGCTTTAAAGTCGAACGCTCGTAAAGCACCGCTCACGAAAATCAATTTCAATCTGACGCTATGCGCGGTTTGGCGGTTGCTTTTATAGCCTCGTCATTTCTCGACAATTCTAGAACACGCCAGAGACGTCAATAAAATGTGCTCATATGTTAGAAGATTCGCGACTCGATGAAATCACTTTGAAGAAGAATTTCCCCCTCAACGAAACCAAACAAGGAAAGCGATATACAATCCCCACTAAAAAGAAAGAGATAGGAAAAATTCGTTGTCACCGGTTCAGATAGATTTACCCAGAGAATTGAAACACTACACCTTACAGCGTCCCATAGAACAAATATGGCTACACTTACAGACTCAACGAGACTGTGAATCACTTCCGGAATTGAAACCGCGAAATTTAATTTTTTTAAAACTTGGGACACAACATCCCTAATTTTAACAGAAACAATAAGTGGCTGTTTTCGCATATTATTAGGTCTGGGTCTAAAGCAAAGTTGTTTTTGATGAACACCTATTCAAAAGCAAGTCTTATTTAATATTTATAGAACTTTTTTTGTATTACATTTTTCTGTCATTCTTCATTTAGTTAGGAATTCTAGGAAATTTTGAAGTAAATGTTGCATTTTTAAAGCAAAAGGAACAAGGTGGGGCAGGTTTTTTTGTACATACGTGAGTCAATAAAATTTTATTCAGAACAAAAACAATAAGCCCCAAATTTGAGAATCAAAAATAAAAAACTAAGTTTATATTGATTCTATATTGAAACACAACTTTGCATAAGTTCAAATGATTTTATATGGAATAAAAATTTAATTTTCAATTTAGTATTTTTAGTAGTGATAGTAAGCTGTAAAGAAAATTCTAGAAATTTCTCTAAGAAAATCATTGTAAACCACTTTATTATTTAAATTAAAACCTGAAGCTATAAATCTTAGAACTGAGACTGCAAATTACGTTTAAGTTTTGTTCTATTTATTTTAAAGTAATGTGAACATGGGTAAACATGTAACGAAATACCGATTTGGTTAATTTTTTGTCGGTGAAATTTATTACAAATTTACGTTACAAAATACACATAAATCATGAAATGCATTGTGCATTTTCCGTAAAATGAATGGGATGAATTCTAACCCAATTTAAAGAAAATGCACCATATTTTAGTAGGTTATTGGAAACAAGCGATCGTTACACTTTTGTAATCATTTTCAAGGAATAAATCTGAATAATGCAAAACGATCGATATAGTACAACTCACTACATTTTTTACTGGTTAATTGAGTTTATTTTTAGTATTTTTTAAAACATTATTTGTTCACATGAATTAAATACAAAAATAATTCAAGGTACAAAAAGTTCTATTTTTATTTGCTAAAACGGAACGAGAGATATTTATACATACATTTATACATGCATATCCACGTTTGTCAGTGATATTTATTATAATTTTACGTTAAAAAGAAATGTAAATTATAAAATGCATTATCTGAATCATTTAAAATTAAGCGTGATTCCTTTTTCCCTAATATTTTTCGTAAAATGACTAGGATCAATTCCAATCCAATTTAAATAATTTAAATAAAATGTAGCATATTTTCCCTGGTTATTGCAAGTAAGGCATCATTACACTTTTTCAATCACTTTTAAGAAATAAATCTGAATAATGCAAAGCGATCGATATAGTAGTACCATGACTACAACTTTTACTGGTTAAGTGGGTTTATTTGTAGTATTTTTTAAAATATTATTTGTTCACATGAATTAAATACAAGAATAATCAAAGTTACAAAAAGTTCTATTTTTATTTGCTAAATTGGAATGATAAATATTTATGCATAGTTTATATCCACAATTTGGCAATTAGAATTAAGAAACTGAGGGGCCACACCACTTTTTATTAACATTAAAATTAGTGAGTAAATTATCTGCACAGATAAATTGCCAGGTCCTACAAACTGAAAATTAAAATTTAATAGTACTACGAAATATATCTTTTAACACCAGGCATTTTTTTTATTGACATATAACTAAACACACCCAATGATTTAGTTCCACAGAAACAATAATAATAATAATAATAATTGGGACTAAGGGAACAAAATAAATAACAAAATTCTAAATAAAATATACTTTTTTTAACAAAGACTATGTATTTACAATAAATTAAATTACACTGCTGCACAGATAAAAAAGGTAAGTAATTAAAATTTGTGAATTGTATTCCTTGTATAAATACTCATTTTTGTCAATATTGAATATTTATTTAATAGTATATTATGCAAAAAGTTTGATAAACGCCTCCTTTAAAGTTTTGGAACATGCCGAGCACTAAACACAAAAATTAAAAAACTTCTATAATACTTTATTATATTAGGCCTTTATAGATTATAAGCTTTTTTCAATTCACCATTTTCAAGATGTATAAAAGGAGTCCACAAATTTTACTTATCTGTTTCAAATATGCAAACAGTTTTAACTCAGACATTAACGCTAAATTATCATCATAGTTCAAAGAACAATGATACAACACATATGCAACAAATCCTAGACAATTACATAATACCCGACATGCCCGGATTGTTCATATTGCCGTTATTGGATGGCATTGAGAAAATAATCGAGCGGATCAGACCATCTCGAATAGAATCAAATCCTTGGCCTGGCGAAAATGTAAAAGTGACTCCGTTACACATGGTCTGACTGGAATATGTTCCAATGGGGTAAAATCCGATCTTGTTCAAAACAACTCCTACCTTATACACCTACAAATGAACAGCTATGAAGTTGGGAACAAAAATTGGAAATATATACCTTATTTCTTTGAATGTAGACTGGTCGATTAAATGAAATTTCGATCAGCGATCGATAATTCACTCTGCTGGTAAAGTGAGTATAAGTCAACCTGCTGCCTTCGGCATCTAATAGATGTGCGTACAATAGTTCTGGATAAATATATTGTGGTTGATGATCCTCCTCCAAAGGAACTTGTGCAGGGACCTGTCACAAAAAAAAAAAAGTTAAAATGTTATAACAGAATAATGAGTTAATCAAAACAACCTGAATTCCATAAACGCAAACGTTTTTATCACATGTAAACGTGAGCGCGCAATCTAGTACGCTTGTGTTCATGCATTCCGTGGTTCCCAGTAACAGACGATTGCATATCATCTTTTTTGGGGTTTCGTTATTGCTTTCGATGTTAGAGGTATTAAATTTTATCATTGACGTTCTTGAAGTATCCATTGGTGGCATTTCCCACTAAAAATGACATGTTTCCTGTCTAGAAATTCTTAAGTTGCTTGAATGGGCAAGTGTAGAACAAGGCATTCTTTGAATTGTTTATAAGGATAACAAAATTATGAACCCCTGAGTGAAAAGGAAAGTTTTGTTTTGTTCCATGATTGCTGAATCACTATCTCACTATCTGGAGTGAGAAATTTAGAAACATGTCTATGCTCAATATTTAGCATGTGAACATTTTACAGTTAAGAATACTAACTGATAAAAGTCATTTTTTGCTTTTCTACAAACTGACTATCGACATTTCATATATGACAATCATAATATAAAATAAATTTATCTTATGTGCCAAACCCTTAAAACCAAATTTTTATTAATATAAATAAAACATTTTTTTCATCAGTTTAACACGTACAATTAAATTATAACAGCTGTTTCAATAACACTGTGTATCACAGTATTCCGACAACTGAATATATAGAAACAGGTAATATATTATTGATTAACGTTCTTTAAATCCAATTAGTCATTAAGTAATGGATTCAAATATTTCATGTTGTTAATCTTCATAGTTGCCAACAAATTTAGTTTTTTGCTTTTTGATTCATTATGTAAAATATCAAAATTATCGTGAAACTTGTATATTTCTGAATTTAAATGAATGGTATAGTTAGAACTCAAACTGTTATGTTTATACGTTCTTTTAGGTTCGTTAATGCATTTCTTAAATATTATACCTGTTTGTCCTTTATAAATTTTGAGACATAATCCACATTTCAACTTGTAGACTCCAGATTTTTTAGTTTTACTTGATTTAGTTTTATCGTTTTTTAAAATTTTTCCCATGGTGTTTCCAGTTTTAAAAGCAATCTTAAGACCAAATTTAGATAGGGGTTTCAAAATTTTCATGCTGGGTTCTCCTACGTACTTTGTTTTATAAATTTTGGGTTCGGTTTTTTAATATGCGATGGATAGAGTTCAGAGGTATTTGAAACAGTTTTTTAGTTATAATCTTATCTATCTTGTCTATCAAAGAAGAGTAAGCATTGTTAAAAACTATTTGTTTTATTATATTTCATTCTTTTTAGTCTGTGTAGACTAAAAGGCAGCCATTTTGTGTGTGTGAGGGTTATTTGAGTTATTATGTATTACTGTGTGTTATCTCTATGGCAAATTTTATACAATTATGTACTGAGTTAATATGATTCAAACAGGACCATAGTTGTCTTTGCATTCCAGTGAAACAAGCAAAAATGTATCTATACCACCAAAATAATTTTTTACTCTCTCCTGTTGCCGAAACAGCTGTCATAAATCAATAAATAACTGTGAAAAGCTGAACATCTTTGTTCTAATTTAATTGTGTTTAACAGATTTTATACTACTTACATTTGAAGATTCTGATGGTTTCTTCTTACGAGGTTCTGTCTGTTTTGAAAATCCCTCTGGATATGGAACTGCTGCACTTGGTGAGCAGATATTCATTAAAATAGCAAACTTTTCAGATTCGGATAATAAAGTAGATTTTCCCGGTCCCTCTGCAAACTGCTGAGGAGTTAATGTTAAAAATCTGATTTTTTTTATTGCATCTTGTAATGTTGGACGAGTTGGATTGTTAGTTTCAACAGATGCATGACCTATAATATCATAACAAAGTGCAGTTAAAAATCAACATTTGTATACAGGGTGGTCCGTAATATAATGGTGAAACTTTTAAGAGTATTTAGCAGATAAAAATAAGTAAAAGTTCAGATAAACATATGTCCAAAAATCCTTTGTTTTTTAGATATTTCTCTTATTTAAAAAAAATCTAGATTTAGCTTTCAAACTGGTAAGTATTATTGCCTCCTAGAACAAATTTGTAGCATAAATAAACTTCTTTTTGTTTAATCCCTGGTCGTGAGAGGGCTTTTATTGATTTAAAGAATAAAAAAAAAATGGTATGCTAATGGGTTTATTGCAATTTTCCTAATAAATTTAGATATTCTGATCAATTCTAAACAAAAATGATTCAGCTTTTTCACTAAAATGAGCTCTTTCCGAGAACAATTTTTTTTTGTTTGCATGTGCACCTAATGACCTTTGCAAATTAAGATAACTTACGCTATTTAATTTGGCTTTTATTTACATAACAATTCAAAAATATTATTAACTTAATAGTAATTTGTTAATTTAATTGTAATTATTATAATACCTATCAAGTTTGAAAGGAAAATTTTTCTTTTTAAATAAAAAAAACTTTTTTCACAATCTTTCTGCATCCTGCCATTTAGAAATGTAGCATTTTAGGGCATAAGTTTATATGAACTTTTTTAATTATTTATATTTGCGGAATGTTAAAATTTTTCCATTATGACTTGGACCACTCTATAAAAATAAAAATAAAGTAAAAGTAAAAATAAATAGATTTTGGAACTTGTAAAATTGATTTCTTAATGTAGCAGTTTTATTTGGGATATGCCTACCGATTGAATCATCCACTCTAGGGTATTTAATTCTTGCAGCATAACGAGCTATTGCTGAGAATAACTCAAGTTCTGAGCTTATATTTAACACGTCCTGATCAAATACAGTTAAGATAGTATTAAGTTCCACTTCCTCAAAACTACTCTCTGAAAGCACATCTTGTGTCTGTTCACATATAATCTAAAACAGAAATCTAACAGCCCCAGTCACACTAAACTGATACTACATACTGTTATACATTTAGCCATGAGATCTGGCGCATCAAACAATCTGGCAAATTCATAAGCTCTACATGCATTTTTTGGATACAGATCAGACCATAAGTACCTAGTGCAAGCATCAACCAAATGTGGCAACATATATTTTTTTGCTCCATAGCAAAGTTCACACGCTTGATCAAAAGATGTAAGATTAATTTTGTCGGTATAAATGTATCTAAAATAAATCAGTAGAGATGCAATTTAAACTTTTCAATATATTTACTCCAAGAGGGCTCGAAATGCATCTGGTTGAACATCTAGGATTGCTATAGGATCTTTTTCTGCCATTCCACCAAAGAACATGGCTTCAAACACTGGACTAGCCATAGCTAGAAATAGTTTGTGCCCCTGGAGAACTTGTTGATTAGGTTCTGCCCCCACAATAAATCGACAATCGCTCCATATTCCACTTTCCAATAAATATTGTCCTCTGTCCTTCACCAGTTTACGTGTGGTTTGCCAGTCACATGGAGCTGGTGCTGCACTCATAATCCAATCTGACCGTAACGCTTTAAATATAAAATTGTTAGATATCCAAATTTTTATTTTTATTGTTACTGGCAAGCTTGAGAAAATAGGTTCTTCTTCTTTACTTCTTTTAATAAAATACGTTATTCTTCTTCTTTTCTAGTTCGTATGAGAACGAAACTCGCACGAGACTTCCACCCAATTTTTTAAAAAATTGGTTATTCTTGTTCTTCTAGTTTTCATGGGAGTGTTTCTCGCACGAGGTCTCCACCTAATTTCTAGAAAATGATTATGTTAATTATTATAGGGGCGGGTGGGGCAAGGCGTCCCCCTGGGGCAAGCAGGCCCACCTCAAAAATTAACCAAAATTTTTTTTTCTTCATTTTTGAAAGGTCCAAAAAAAAATTTTTAGAAGCTTCGCCAAAATTTGCGTTAATTTAATTAAGGTTAGTCAGAAATAAATCGACTTGATGGTTAAAAGCTACAAAAAATAATACAAAGCTTAAGAGGGCCTCCTTGACCCCACTCCCTTCACCAAAATAAGTTTTATAGGTAAGTGAAACTATGCTATTGGTTCTTCATCAAATTTGGTGCTTGATTAATCCAATATCTGCAACAATTGAGTTGACACAAAAACGGGAACTCAGGAGGTTAGTTGCATGCAAGATGCCTTGAACACATATCTAAGCTTCGGTCATTTATTACAGTGCGCGAAGGCCTTCTTATTCCAGTGACGTCACGTACACTTAGCAAACTGGAAACTTTTTTCATTTGCTTTTTGTACAGAAATATAAAACAGTTTAGCCTTTGATGCTGGTTTTCAAATTTACTGTAATAAATTTCGGCTGAAAATTTTTCCACATATGTCAGTATGTTCGAATATCCTCACATGTAAATTTTATTCTCCCTCATCAATGGACGAGTGGCACAAGTAGATTTGTCCAGCCTTACGCATACGTAAAGAAAAAGAACTATGAATGGTTGCAATTGTAAACCACACACCATTTCTAAACGACAACTGTGCGTTTGATTATTTGGTTCTTTAAATTCCTAATTGGATTTTTTAACAAATTTTAAGGAAATACAAATATTTATTTTTATAAAATGGACGACGAAGAACATCCAAACGATATGGACGACGATATTGCAGAAATTAATATTATCCTTCCCAATACTTCCGAGACGGAAAACATTTATGTTGAAAACATACCCATGTTTATAAAAAAACTTTGGAAAATGGTAAACGAAAAGACCTTGGAGAACATCATTAGTTGGGGATCAGGTGGAAATAGTTTCATCATTTCCAACCAGCTCGCTTTTGTTTCCAAAGTTTTGCCAAAATATTTTAAACACAATAACTTGGCCAGTTTTATTCGACAGCTTAACATATATGATTTCCATAAAGTTCAAAATATCGAAAATAAAGATGAGCTAGAATTTATGCACTGTTTTTTCTTAAAAGATTGTCCAGAGTTAATTCCGCTGATAAAACGAAAATATTCAGTTGGTAAGTGCTATAACTTTATTTAATTAGTGTTTTCTTTCATTTTTATACTCTATATCACTCTATTGGGTGTCTTAAATAGCACTTTCCAATCAAAGATTGGATTATCTAAGTGCCTTTGAAGATTATTACTCAGTTTTGTTAAATCAAAAAACGGGTCTATGCTCTGTCTTTTGCATATCTATCTATATGTTATATGTTTTTCAACTTAAGTTCTGAAAAAACTTTTCTAATTTATTAAACCGCCTATCACTTATCACTTTTAAAAATAACAATAGTGACAGAGGCTATTTAAGACACTTCTTTTTATGTGTATTCTTATTTAACAAAAGATTGGGTCATGCTGATTAAAAAACATGTAGATTGATTACTATTTACAAATTTTTATGGATTCCTTCTGCCTCAGTTGTTTATAAATTATACTTGCTGACTCTGACGAAATAGTTTCGGTTTCAGTTAAGCTCTGAAGAAGCCAACTGGATGATGGTGAATCCAGCAAGTTTGATTTATAAACAACCGAGGCAGGAGGGATGCAGAAGATTTGTAAATTGAAAAATCAAATTGTTTATAATGTCTTATAAGTAAATAATTGAATATTTATGTAATAAATTTTATAACATCTTCAATACTAGCAGCAGTAATCTAGATCTCGGTTTGAGTTTTCAAGGTAGCTGTTTATTGTATCTGATATTAGGAATGATTGGCCTTATGAAAATCTAACAACTTTTTAACCCAGGGAATATTTTTTTTTTATAGCATAACATTTTTGTTTACAAAATCAATCACTGACATTTAGACTATAATTAATTGTAATTTCCGATTTGAATCAAATGCTGCGCAAGTGTCATATTGTCTTTAATAATGGCAAAGCTGGTATTCAATATTGTATGTGCCACCTCTCCTCATGTAGGAGGGAAGGTCATAGTCACATACATCTGACCAAGTGGAGCGAAACCCAAAAAAAAGAAACACTTAATCAGACATAATAAAAACAATTTTAAGTATGCATTAATATATAGACGTTTTATAGGATATTTTTATATAAAAATTTACAGGATCATGTGAACACAAACTATTACATTTTGTGAAAAAATGGTGTCTTTCCTGTAATTTCGTGTTCCATGTATTTTATATCTTTAATTTGCCCACAAACCTTCTCATTTACACAACTTTTTGCTTGAATTACTTCATACATGACATTGGATCAGCTCTTTTAGGAGGATAGTGAGTAGTGCAGTGTGCTGATTGCCCCACATAGACTGTTGATTTAAACCAACAAAGTTTATTACTTTAAGTTAATTAGATTATTTTCTTTCACTTTCAGCAAAACTTAAAACAACAAGAAAGGAGAAAGTTGTGACAAAAAATGTAGATGCAATAAGCAATACTATACAAGATCTTAAAAGCAAAAACGCGGCCATTGAGGGTGAGATTGCCAGGCTAGGACAAGAAAGGTCATCACTATATAGGGAAATTGGCTCACTAAGATTAAAATATTCCAAGCAATCCAAAGTTGTTAACAAATTGATACATTTCCTTATATCTTATATTCACAAACATCCAAATACTGCCAAACATAAAAAGTCTGTAGGTACGAAGTATCAAGAGTCATTAAAACAAGGTCCAAAAATTATGGAGTTGGAGTCCCACAAAAGCCCTTCCAATTTCTGGTCAGATTTTGATACCCAAGAGAGTAGAAGCAGCAATCTCAATGAACCTAACACTTATATAGTTACAGAGCCAGAATGCCCCATGGAAACAGATGTCCAGAAAGACATTTTGGAGGGTCTACTAGATAATAGTAGTAATTCAAATCTGCCTGAAGTATTACCTTACAAGCGATCTTCTGAAGGTACATCAATATCAGCTATGCAACCTTCTACATCATTGGCGACTTTGCAATCCACTTCAAGCTCATCAGAATCTGCTTTGAAAACAACAATACCTACAGACGCAAACATAGGGTATCATATTGACAATACACAAGTTGAGCTAGCCAACATCAAAGAATTACTCAAGACATTAACATCTGATGATATAGCTGATTTCTACAAACTAGTTAATGAAAACCTTAAAGTGCAAGAGTCTGAAGAAAGCTTAGCCACTGATTATAGTTTGGAACCGGAAATTGACGATAGTATATTAATGCCTTTATCAGAGCTGTCTCAGATTAACAAGGAGCAGGAAAAATGTGATGCAATCGATGTGATAGGGATTCCTGGATAAATCATTGGACTTTTTAATTTTTGAACACTATAAACACTGTTATTCTTTTATATTTATTCTAGATAAATCAAATCAATCCTAAAATTTTAACCCAGGAGCTTGACTCAATTTTTGTACACCCAAAATGCGGCTTTTTGTTAGTTCTGCACAAATTATATACTTTGTCTCAATCTTAAAATTGTGTTTTGAATGGTAATTGTTTATTCAAAATAGAAAAACAATTTGAAAACCATATTAGAAATTACATATTCGTTAAGCTATTATCTTGATTCGGGTTTAAAGGCCGTCGTCGATTGGAATTACTTCCTAACGATTCGCTAGCACGAGTGGCGAGCTTCTTCAACATCTCCGATGTTGGACGTAGACTGACGATTTCTCCTGCGCAGGTTGTATTTATGCCGATTGGTGGTGGGCGGGGCCTGTTCCGCTTCGGTTGGTCTCGGGATATCGATCGGTACTGCTCGGGCGTTCCTAAGGATCGGGTTCCAGATTTGAAATTAACTTTCCTTATGAAAAAGATTGTTGTGAATAAAGCATTATTGTATAAACCACTACCATGAACACTGGAAACATTTGAAGTTGCAGAAAAAAAATAGTTTACGATTTAAGTATAATGAAATAAAACTATATTTATTTGTTTTGATTTAATAAATTCATTTAGTAATCCCAACGAAGTAAAGTTTCAAGTCGACTTTTATGCTGAATTGAAGATAGAGCATAAAATGTTTCATGTAAACAATTAAATTTGTGCTTTGCGCGTTATATACCTAACTATAATTTTACAGCTGGAATTTGCAAGATAGGAAATAGCATTTTTTTTTTGCTTTCTTGGTAACATATTTTTGCATTGATGTTAGCTGGAATTGAGATCTACAGTACAGTTAAGTATTGAACTTGTCGGCAAGAAATTTGAAGAAAAATACTAAAAAAAAGGTTTAAAATTAATATTTATTAGTGCTACACAAAAAATATTAGTTCTTTTTTTTCTTCTTAAAATCTTCGAACTGCATACTAAGAAGTGGATTACTCCTTTTTGCTTTAAGCTTGGTGCTGTGTTGCATAATTTTATTTTTCCGTTTCCGTTTGTTTTTCTTTCCTATACCAGTCAGTGCTTTCAGTGTATCAGGAACGATATAGTCTGGGACGTCTGCTAAGTGGGGTTGAATTCTAACTGTATGCAGAGCCTTGTCATGCCTTAACACTTTAAGATCTGTTGGATTGTCCTCAAAATAACTTTTCAACTTTTCACTATTTAAAATTTCCTGTTTAATTTCTTTTAAACGTGCTTCTCTAATAGCTATTTTTGTTACTGCTCTCCAAGCATCTTTTGCTCTATACTTAAAAGCTTCTACCTCTTCCAATTTAAACTGATACAACTTAAAGATTGATTTATCTTCTCCATGTTTTCTGAAATAATTATCAATCTCTGTAAGGCAAGGTTTTTCCTTCAAGCTTATAAATGATAAAACACTTCCTTGGTTGTTTCCTCTAGCGGTGCGACCTGCTCTATGAATATAGGAATTGGAATCTAGAGGAAAGTCAAAATTTATCACATTTGCCACACATTGGAAATCTATGCCTCTTGCTACTCCACTGTTTTTGTCTTTGTCTCTTTTTGAGCTTTTTATAGCTTTGAAATCTTCTATTGCACCTGGTGCCTCAAGAGCTTTCTCATCTGATGCTATAATAATGTCATAAACATCTTGATTAAATTGATTAACAGAGTGACATCTTATTGTTGCTGGAAGTTCTGAGTTAAGAACACAAGTACGTATACCAAATTGTTCCAGATATAACTTAAGTTTATAACATTTATCTACAGTATTGACAAAAATAACTGTTTTGCCTCTAATTAGATGTAATTTCAACAGAGCATATAGTATAGTTGCTTTATCAAGTTCTTCAGCGTGAAGATGGTAATGAGACAACTGGGATGCTGGAGCTAAATCTGGTTCTTCTAACTTTAAAGTAACTGGATTGTGTAAAACTAGTTTTTTTAAATTTTGTACATCGTTGCTTAATGTAGCCGATGCCAAAATTGCTTGAAAAATATTAGGCAAAAATTGCAAAAGCTCTTTGACTTCACTTTCAAATCCAAAAGAAAATATTAAATCAGCTTCATCAATAACAAGCATATCTAATGAAGTCTTTAAATTTAAATTTTGAGCTTTTATATGCTGTAAAACCTTGCCAGGAGTTGAAATGATCAAATCAGGTTTTTCAACTAAAAGAGGCTTTTGTGAAGTAATGTCATCACTTAAAGCGATATTTATACACTTAACTTCCCTAGAACACTTTGTAGTCAAGTGTTTGATTACCTGACATATCTGCTGACATAACTCCTTACTTGGAGCTAGAATTAAAGCCTTCGTTTCCTGATGCATAGAGGTCTGTTTACCATTCAGTATTTTCTGAATAACGGGTATTGCAAAGGCAGCAGTTTTTCCGGAACCAGTTCTGGCTCTTAGAAGAACATCTTTCCCTTCAAGTAGCAAAGGAATAGATTTTTCTTGAATTAAGGTAGGTTTTTGCCACCCGAGCTTTGCTATAGCTTTCAAGATGCGCTCATCCAATTCCATTTCGTAAAAATCCATGACATTTTCTGATTGTTCGTTCATATTCAGATGGATGCAGGAGCTTGCTTGACTCTTAGATAGGGTTTTTCTTTTTTTAATATGATTACTCCTGCAACCCTGCACCACAGGCAACAGAGATAAGAAGGTTAAGGTTAACAGGAATACAAGGTTCTTCGTTTCGACCGCGTTGGCGCAGCTGCCAAGCAATTTGCCAGCACGTGTCCTTGAACCCCTAAAAATGCTGGCTACTGTCCCTGGACATTACTACTTCGTTTGTAGTTATGTATGCTGAAGAATAAGCATATACTGGGCATTACTACTTCGTTTGTAGTTATGTATGCTGCAGAATAAGCATATACTTTGCACTGATAAATAGCCTTAATTAGTTTTAGTGTTAAGCGCAAGCCAGCAATAGTGCGCATTTTCTGACTTAATTTCAGATTTCTTTACTTTTATTGATTTTTTAAAAATATTTTACAGCTATATAGATACTAGCGAAATAGGGGACCTGCCTATGGCGATAAAATAGGAACCTATGAAGCAACTAAGAAAAAAAAGCGAAGGTCCATTCAATTTACGCATGCGCAAAATATAAAATCTCGCTCTTAACTAATACCACTAACATGGTCACTGTCATGGTCAATAAGTTTCGATGTAGCATGTTTACTACAGTATTTTTTAAAATATGCCTAGAGCTCATTAAATATTTTTGAAAAACGCTGTTTAGAAAGAAAATGTCGCAAAATGTAGGTTAGTTGTTTAAATGTAGAGGCATGCGCGGAAAATCATTCTCTTCTCGACGAATATATTAATGTCGCCTGCCTATAGTAGGGCCACTATATTAATCTAATAGCTATGTGGAGAACATACTGCCGTAAAAATGACACATCAAAAATTATCGGGCGTCTATATCTCTAACAGTTATATGGTTGTGCCAAAGGGACCACAAGAGGCCAGAGGCGGTTAAGAGGGTCCTCTTATATTCTAAATTACTTCTTCTTATTTCTAAAAATCTCTCGGGTAAAACAAGTAAAATTAAATGACAACCATGGAACAATTCAAACACAGAATGTTATTTTCTTTAGCAGAATTTCTGGCGGAACTCGGAAATAAGAGAATGCCTCCCGTAAGTTGGCCTATTTATCAGCAAAACTTTAAAATCAGATGTTCTGTGGGATTATGTCATGAGCATTGCTCATGGCGGTTTAACATCCGTTCGTTCCCGACAGAATCCCTTGTAATCGTCCCCAAAATTTTGAAATCGGTTTCCACTGTGTGGATTTAGTGTTCAGTGAATGTTTTAAAGTTATAATCGTTGTGGACCCCGTCGCTTTTTCGTGTTCACGCCGGTATGGTGGCCGGATGCGTCCGAATTGCCCGGTGGAAAGCGGAGGAGGCCGTGTTTTGCAAACGGTTAAAGACTTTTGAATAGTGTTCCAATTGTTGTTTCCGTTCCCCTTAGAGGGTGATGGGTCCGTCCAATCCCTTTTAATTAATTCATCTTCCGCGTTATAAAGAAAAAGTTGAACCATATTCGTAAGTGGCCGAGTAACCATAGTAGTTTTGGTCAATCGAAGTGTGGAGAAAGACAGAGAGCGAGAGAGATGTTTTGTGACGTTTTGTAAAGAAGAAAAATATAAAATTTGTATATCTTTTATCTATGATTTGTATAATGTAAATTAAAATCTAATCAAACGTAGTTAAAGTGACTTAATTTATAAAAAAAAATTGTAAACGGTATTATTTTTTTCCCAATTTTATTGCTCCTAATTAAATCAAATTTTAATTAAATAATATAACTTTTAAAATATATTTCATTTAAGGAATTTAAAGTTGGCCATGTAAATAATTCCTATTAAGACAAATTTCAGCCAATGTTGACTTGCGGAGTACGAATTGTTAGAGGCCCAGACTGGTCATGGGAGGACCAAGGTAAGTTAAGTGCTGTTAATACTTGCCAACATTTAAATTTTATATTTTTAGATGGTGGTGAAGGCTTTGTGGGAACGGTATGTGAAATAGGAAGATCAGGCATCGTAGGCTCTCCCGATAAGACAGTCGTTGTGCAATGGGATGGGGGAACTAGAACAAATTACCGAGTTGGTTATATGAACAAATATGATCTATGTATTATTGATAATGCGCAAATAGGCATGATATTCATCTTTAATTAAATTTTATTTTGCCTTATTTTACACCATCTTTCAGGTGTTAAACATCCAAACATTGTCTGTGATGTTTGCGATAGTGAAGGTCAAGGAATTAGTGGTATAAGGTACAAGTGCACAATTTGCTATGACTATGACCTCTGTTATATGTGCTATCATGGAGATAAACATGATTTGAGTCATCCTTTTAAAAGATTTGACTCTTCAACTTCTTTGGGGTGTGTTTGATTTGGCTATTTGTGAAATCTAGCTAATTCTAGAGTTTCTTTTCATTGTTGAATTTAATAGTGGTGTTTTCAGAATTGACTTACCACCCAGGTTAAAAGGACGAAAATGTGAACTAAAAGGCATCTTTGTGGGTGCTAAAGTTGTAAGAGGTTTTAACTGGGAATGGGGTAATCAAGATGGAGGAGAGGGAAAAGTAGGCAGAGTGCTTGATATCAGAGGTTGGGATACAGAAAGCTCAAGATCTGTTGTCAATGTGCACTGGTTTGCAGGCTCAACCAATGTCTATAGGTTGGGCCACAAAGGCATATGTGATATAAAATTTATAGAACCTGCATCGGGTGGTAGTTATTACCCTGATCATCTTCCTGTATTGGGTGAGAACGAAAATAATATTTTTATTGTGTTGGTTTTCAGGTTTCACCTTTTAGGTCAAAATACTGAAACTCCTGTGATTAAACCAATTAAATCTAGTCCCTTACCATTTGGGGTTGGTGATAAAGTGCAAGTTACAGTTTTAGTTGATCAACTAAAAGTTATGCAACAAGGGCATGGGGGTTGGAATCCTAGAATGACTGATGTAAGTATGTGGCTATCAACTTTGAACCAAATATATTCTGTTCTTCATGCAGTATATAGGTAAAGTTGGTACTGTACATCGTATTACTGACAAAGGTGATATCAGGGTTCAATTTGATGGATGTAACAACAGGTGGACATTTAATCCCACTGTACTTCACAAAGTGAACAGCTTTGCTGTTGGTGATATAGTTACATTAATAAATGATGCTGAAAAAGTGAAGGAACTACAAAAGGGACATGGTGAATGGATTGATATTATGAAAAATGTAGGTTTGGGATTAGGTTTGGGATTTGTGTCTTGTTTAATTTGTAATTTATGATTTGTAGTCACTTGGTAAGCTTGGAAAGGTTTTAAAGGTCTACTCAGATGGTGACTTGAGGGTGCAGTTAGATGGACATGCTTGGACATTAAATCCTCAATGTGTTAAAATTATTCCAGGCAGTGCCGCAGAACTGGCAAATACAATGCATGCTAATCCAAGCCAAAGACAAGACCCAACCAGTAACTAGTTCAATTTGTTTATTATTATTTCCATACATGTTATGTTTTTCAAAGTTCGTTTCTAAAAGAAGTTTCTGTTATAGTAGATTGGCAGTTGGGTCATAACCAGGTCGATCCAGCTCACAACGACAATTCTTCCAGCGGTATTGACGACCAATTTGTACGCGCCGCCGCCCAAGGTCATTTGGAGGTAATGCAGCGTTTATTACGGACTACACCTCATTATTGCGTTGATGGCCGGAGTGGTGGAAAAACAGCCCTTCAAGTGGCTACTCACCAGGGGCACATGGAAATTGTTAAGTTTCTGCTTCAGTCTGGCGCTTCAGTTAACGCCAGCGATAATGACGGAGATACTTCCCTACATTATGCTGCCTTTGGCAATCAAGCTGAAGTAAGTCGATACTAATTTTAGCTGTATACATTTTTTTAAATAAAGACTAAAAATCATTTATCACAAATCACTAACAAGTTTTATCACTGAAAAGAAAAGGAAATGTCATAACCATAAATTTGATTTTTCTGGGACATTTAAAATGAAAAATTTAAAGGGGGGGGTGATATTATATTTAGATTCATATAAGTAAACGAAATTTAGCAAATAGCATTTTGATTTGTGATCTTTTTTTCTTAGGTGCTAGATTTACTGATCAAAGCAGGTGCCAATTTAAATGCATCAAATCGTAGTGGCTGCACTGCATTACATGTTGCCACACATAAGCAACCTGTTCGCTGTGTTCAATTGCTTTTAGAGGCAGGTGCCAATCCTAATTGTGTTGATGTGTATGGAGATACGGCATTGCATGACTCCATTGGCAAAGACAACCATCAGGCGATTGAATTACTGTGCTCTGCACCAGGTAATGATAGTATAAAGCTCACAAGACCACTTAATTATTAACTTCAATCTAAGTAATTATTTCAAATATTTTTACCTTTTGTCTTTGTAGCTGTTGACTTTACCTTAAGGAACAAGCGGGGTTTCAATGTTCTGCACCATGCGGCTCTAAAGGGTAAAAACATTGCCACCCAGAAGTTGATAATGCATGCTAGGCAGCTGGTTGATGTTAAAAAAGATGACGGGTTTGCCGCTCTTCATCTGGCAGCTTTAAATGGACATAAAGATGTGGTAGAGACTCTTGTTAGGCAGGGTCAGGCTGATATTGACTTGAGAAATAACAGGAATCAGACTGCGCTCTTGCTTGCTGTTAGTCAAGGTGAGCTCAACTTTTATTGTCAAGTTTAAATATATTGTTTGATTTTATGTGAAAAAACATTTTACTATATAATTAAAAAAAACCTACTTAACACCTTTTTTTTGGGGCAGAAACTAGAATTTTAATTTTTCAAAAAAACTTCCCCCGGCTGTCTGGCTGTCGAACAAACTAGGATTGCATTTTAAAGGTCAGAGAAACTTTTATATAGGAAATTGTTTACCTTTGGGTAATCTAAAAAAAAATTGCACTCCATACACTATGGGATGAGTAAATAGATCTATTTCACTCTTAACTGGAAATTTATTTATCATTTCAAACCGAAAATTTTAACAAAATAAATAAGAACTAAATGTTCAGATTTTCACGAAATTATATATTATGACATGACAATTGTTTCTTTCGACAACACCGTGTCTTTATCAAATGTAATATTTACAAACTACCTGCTACTATATATACCGAAAAATGACCATAAAACCTTAATTAATGTTGTTGCGAGAATTTAAGTTCAATAAAGGAGAGGTATTTAAATCGAATTGATCGTTAAGCAATACATTTGAATGTCTCATTTTGTTAATCTCCATGGCTTCCAATAAATTTAATTTTCTACTTTTTATGGCTGTGTGTAATATATCAAAATTGTCATCAAAAATGTGTTTTTCTGTGTAGCATAATTAGAATGTAGACTATTGTTTTTAAACGCTCTTATATGTTCCTTAATGCGTTTCTTGAAGGATCTACCTGTTTGTCCAATATAAATTTTAGGACAAGACCCTAACACATTTAAACACAGAAAAACACATTTTTGACGATAATTTTGGTATATGACACACAGCCACAAAAAGTAGAAAATTAAATTTATTGGAAGCCATGGAAATTAACAAAATGAGACATTCAAATGTATTGCTTAACGATCAATTAGATTTAAATACCTCGCCTTTATTGAACTTAAATTCTCGCAACAACATTAATTAACGTTTTATGGTCATTTTTCGGTATATATAGTAGCAGGTAGTTTGTAAATATTACATTTGATAAAGACACGGTGTTGTCCAAACAATTGTCATGTCATAATATATAATTTCGTGAAAATCTGAACTTTTAGTTCTTATTTATTTTGATAAATGGATTTTCATCAAGTAAAAGCCACCTCAGTTCAATTCCGAAAATTTTAGGTCACTCTGGAGTAATAGAATTGTTGGTGAACTTAAAAGCTGATATAAATGCTAAAGATGAAGATGAAGACAGCGCGCTGCATATAATTTTATTGAAGCGAGCTCACTTCAGTGAAATAACTCGATGTGAGGGTCCATCCATCCAATCTATCTACGAAAATATTAACCATATTACAGAACATAGGTTTCCGTTAGCGATTGCCTGTTACTTGATACAACAAGGGATCAGTTTAACTGCAACGAACAATAAAGGTCAAGTTGCAGTTAATTTGGTGCAGGACGTCGCGTTGCAGGAGTTGTTGAAGACTTATATACCGACCAATGACGAGATTGTGATACAAAAAGAACCAGATATTGGTAATATCGGTTCTTTATCTCTAGAAAACTCCAGGACGGACTACAATGTAACTGAGCACACTTCCAACAATCAAATTCATTCGACAGAAACGACAAAGCCAATTAGAAAAAGTCGGGCCAAAAACGATGCGGGCAGCACATCCCAAAGCAATTCGCCGACATATAAAACTACTCACCCATATCAAAATGAAATCGTGTCAAACAAACCGGTAGAATGCTTGGTATGTTCGGAGTTGTCAGAAGAAAATGTACGACTTGAGCCATGCAATCACAAACCGGCGTGTGAGGATTGTTCGTCGCGCATGAAAAAGTGCCTGACGTGTGGCGAATTTGTTCAAAAGAGAATCACTAAAGATGGCAGGGTGATTCCTCTGAAAAGTAGACAGCCCAGCGCGGAGCGCATGAGATATTTGGAAAGCAAGATAGCAGAAATCGAAGAAAGCCACGCGTGCAGCATTTGCATGGAACGAAAAAGGAACGTGGTATTTTTATGCGGACATGGGACATGTCACAAGTGCGCCGATACGCTGAAAACTTGTCACATGTGCCGCAAGACCATTACAAAGAAAATACCTATATATTAGGTATGCCAAACCGCTCACTTTAGGTGATAAATGTATCTTATAAGTATTGTGATTTGTCCATACATGTAATTTTTAATAATATACAATTAATATATTTATTTCTTTCAAATCCATTAAAAATAAGTTTTCAAATATTAAAAATCATGATGATTCTAAGAGCAAAAAATGCTTGCAGCCGTTTGCTGCAACTAAACAATAATTTTGTTTTGTTGAACTGATTAGTATTAATACTTTTTGAAATTGTTTATAAAAACCACTGACACACTTCTCCTGTCTATTGTTTCAATATTTTTTTATTAAAGGAACAACTATCAGCAAGCCAAGTTTCAAGTTTAACAACTTAACCCCAAGGTTACTAATTAAGATTAAGTTAAATAGATAAGATAATTGTATTGCAAAAAGGACGACTTTTTTCTTACAAGATAAAGAGTCCCATATCGAAACTTCATTAAGGTTTATATCCCAGACAGGCAAACATATAAATTATTGTAGTGCTGCTGTGTAATAGCATGAAGCATACTTTCTGAACGTATCTGAACCAAGTGAGGTGCCCAACATTTCATAGAGGATCTGTGACCGTTGATTGCGTATGCAATTCAAATATTGGGTTTCTAGATCATATTTTGATAGGCACAAAATGGTTCTTTCCAAAACGAGTTACTAAGCAGCTGCGTTGCAATTTAGATGGTCGTATCACCAACACAATTAGACTGTTGAAATATAAAAATTTAATCCGACATCTTTGGAAGCGTACCGAACAATGGGCGACATAACCAAACTCTATAAAATAATACACGCTCACTATCCCTATATTGACTTTTTACTTTGAAAAGTAATCTACCAGGCTACCAGCTCAGTTAAAGCAAGAATGTTGCCATAGAATTTCTCAACAACAGTTTTTATTACTCTTGCGGGAAAAAAAATTTGGCCATTCAAGAAATTACAAATTTTTTGGAAAAAAAGTTTATTAGGAACTAGTACGTGGTAAATAATATATCCTACTCTATTTGGTTATCTGAATTTAACATTTAATGGGAAAATCTGATGTTGGTTTTGATGATTTTGTCCGAAAACAGAAAATGTCTATTATAAACAAAGCCCATTTAATTTTTATTTGTAACTAAAGAAAACAGCAACAATTCACAATATTGGGAAAACCTGGAAATTCATAACGTGTATTCTCTCCAATTGCGTTTATGACTGCACGCAATCGAATCGAAATGAATTAAATTACGGATAACCTTCTGGTTATTGTTCCATTCTTGCAAAAGCAACTCTCTCAGCTCTTGTGCACTTCTTGGAGCTGGTGTATCTCTTCGCATACGTCGTCCCATCTCATCCCACACATGTTCCATGGGATTCATGTCTGGACTGAGTCCTGGCCAATCACATCGCCCCATTCCCACCCCGTCCAGATATTGCCTGACAATTCTGACAGTATGGGGTCTAGCATTATCGTGCTGTCAGACAGCCATTCTGTATAAAGACCAACTTTGTGCGTGCTTCTGAACTGATTCTCGCATAAACCATGACCGAGCCACCAACATCAATACAACCTGGGGCATATCTTTCTCCCGGTCTCCCCTCTATACTCTCCGACGTCCATCGAACCCAGTGAGGCAAAAACGGGCTTCCTGGGAAAACAGTATATTGCGCCATTCATAATCATGCCAGTCTAAATGATTTCGGGCAAAAGTTAATGTTGCTATTCGATATCTTTGGTGCAATGGTGGCCCAGTAGCCATCCTTTGACAAGATAATCCATTAGCACAGTCTTTTAACAGTCCATCCGATAATATAAACATTTCTAACCTCTTGAAGTTGAAGTGTCCTATTCCGCAAACTTGCGGACACTAAAAATCGATCATCCTTTTAATTGGTGATCATTCTTTGACCAGATCTTGGTCTTCTAGTGATCAAGCTAGCCTCCTCGAAGCGTTGGTGGTATTTTGTACAGGCTATAGACCCCTACCAATAATTCTTGCAGTTTTCCATTTTCCTCGACTAAATTAATTCTAATGCTACAATTCTAGCCGCAACAATAGCATAGAAAGACATTATGACCAGTTAAATACAACTCAGATCTAAAATACACCAAACAACCATGTTTTATGGATATAAACGAACAATAAACTAGAAAGTACCAAACGCACAAATTTTTAATTAGACTAATTAGAAACTACGCTGACACTAACTCATTGATCACAAATATCTCCATCCGCATTTCTCGGAAAGCAAGTAATTCACTGCCCACTAGACGGACGATTCGGTGGTCAAAGTTTTTTTTCCAAATGATTTAAAATTTCTTCGAGTGACCTAAATTTTTTGCTCGCCAGTGCAATAGGGTAGAGAACAATTAGTGTGTAAATAGTTTTCAAAACTAGTATTGAAATTGTAGTGTATATTTCGACCTAATGAGGTAAGTGCCAACAGCCATGCGCAGTTCACGCGGTTCATGCCGTTATCCCGTCTAACTGCATAAAAATTCTAAAGTCTATTTTCGTATTAATGAAATCTCACTTGCTAGATTGTTATTGTTGATACGGGATTTGTTAGAGATTTTGCTGGAGCCGTAGTTTGTTTGCAGTTCTCCCATTTACTTTACAAGTGCCTTAAAATGGCAAAACTTTTTTTTGCCTTGTTTATTTTATTTGAATGACAGGACAAACAAAAAAGGTGGACAGTAATTTCTGTAGACAAAAAATCAAATTCAATAATGTATAATTATCCTTATAATATGGAAAATTTAATTCAGCTAATGGCTGTTATACACAATAATGTGTTTGAAGTATATGTTGTAGCTTTCATGTTAAAGTTGTATTTGTCATGAAGCTCTTTCAAATGTCGCACCATACTGCGTGTTACAGTCATTGCTATTCCTTTCTCTAACCTTGAATGCCGCGAACACTGCTGAACGATTGTTATGTTTTCACTATCTTTTTCATCTTTTATGCTCAACATTGCTTGCCTCATATTATTCTCTATTCCACCGAGATGACCTGCTGAAAAAAGAATTTTTATACTGCGAACTTCACCCAAATTCTTCTTGATTTAAACTTACCAACATTGTTCTGATTAGTTTCTTCGAAACCAATATTATTGCACTCGTCCAATTCAGAGGGCGCCTGTTCTTTATCAAGAATAATTTCAAGGCTATCTTGTAATCTCGCACTACAAACCATAACTCAGATAAAAAAAAACATAGGTAGAAGTACAGACCTGCTCAATGACGAGGAGGGTGGCATTTTATGACTGGTAACAGTAATTTCATTGCACTGCCCCCGCATTTCGAAAACGGCCCAAACGTTATCACCCATTGTCGGAAAATCCAACAAAAGTTCTTCGCCGTTTATAAAAATCTATATAACAGAAAAATTGCGGAATAACATTTTTGTTAATACCATTGTGATAACAATAGCAGTGTTACATCTTCCAATGGCAACTTTAAAAAATAACATATACCCATCTCCTACCTGTTCTCTTGAGTTAGAAAATGCTTGTATATACAAAGTGTCCCGAGCATGTTAATTTTTTTCCTAAATTTAATAATAATGAAAAAAAGATTTTTAATACAACACGTTTTCAGCGAACTAAACAAAAGAAGTATAGGCCAATGTTTTGTTTTGGCGAAAATTTTGCTTACATAGTTTGAGTTATTTTTCTAATAAATCTGGAAATGCTTCATTTGAGAAAATATTTGTAGAATATGGATGAACCAAATTTGGCAAAGGTCTCTTTATTATTTCTCCAGAATAGGCGATTTAATTTCTGTTTGGTTCATTACTGAATTTGAATCGAGAAATCTTTGAACAATTGCTTTCAAAAGACTAAACACTTTTTGGAGACACTGGGAATTCCGTATTAAAAGCGTTAAAATTTTTGTTCCAGAAGAGAGGTACCTTTATATTGTCATCCTGGGTGAACAATATCCCAACCCTATCACTATAAGCGAGCCAGTTCAAGCTTGGTCTAAAAAACTGGATACACTGCTGTTTGTAAACCATTTCGTTTCCTGCAAACAATAAGGCTCCCACTTAGTTACTCCAACGAAAGTGGAAATTTCATGATCTTTACCAGATAAAAAACACGAATCTGCTGGCATTCCAACACAATCAGAGTATGGCGAAGTTTCGGTTATTCCCACAGCCAATGTACCGGCCATGTACTGCCATAATCCAGTGATGGCCACTTCAAATAGTTCATCTTTTATCAAAGGGAGACTACTGAAGACGATGCTGCTGTTATATTCCCGACAACGGGACGCGGTTCGCCTATTATCGCTAAGAGAAACGCCCTTGCCATAATACTCCGAAAACTTGTGCAAATCAATTTCCAAGTTCGTGTTTAGAATATTCGTCGTTTGTAATGTAGAGCTGTCCGATCTAAAAAGCACATTTTATTCACCTTTATTCTTGCGGAGCAGAGTCAATGAACAAAAAAAGTTTAGCGGGTTACGAATTTAGTTAGCGAATACTGGTATTTTGCAATCATTTTTTTATATAATTAAAGTTCTCAACCGCTTGAAATTCGTCCTACGATATCTGTTGAAATTAATTAAGAATGCAAAGAGTTTCAACCATATAGCTACCTTATACCTGAAAGAAACTTCAATAGGCTACTGTAATACCGTTTACAAAACTTCTGGAACTTGCTGACGTTTCACCTTAACTGAAGCTGGTTCGCATTTTACTCTGTACCCGCTTATGTATTGTTTATATTGTTTGAGGCGGTCGGAGCTAAATGAGGGGCATAAACATTGTCTCGGATGACTCAGTTGCGATCTAGATTGTTTTGCTTGTTTACAGTTTTCTATAAATAAAGTGTGGGATTGCTTTCGGAATCATTGCTATTGGAAGGTTGTGGTGAAGTGTTTTTTGGGATGGAACGCTTAATATCTTTAATCTGGAAATTACTAGAGAGAAGATAAGGTGTTTTAATTCTGGGTTTAGTGACTCAGGCTGAGATAGTGTTTTCGGCTCTGTAAACAAGAGAGTTGCTAACCGATGATTTTTGGACCGGATGGTGATGTGACAATGCATTAAGGTGTGTGTGCGTAGGTTTTCTGTAAACACAATGACCTAATGTTAGGCCTGATTCCTCTCATTTAGCTCCTCCCCCCTAAAACGATATATAAGCAAGTACAAGGTAAAATGCGAGCCAGTTTCAGTTAAGCTCTGAAGCTTCCACACAAGATCGGCACTTGCGCCATTTTTTTTTTACAGGGCAATCTCCGCACACTTAAGTCGTTTTTTCCATTGCAGTTGAATGGGATCTGGGCAAATTTTGACAAAATATTGCCGAAAAAATGCTTTATTTAACCTGAAAACTGTCAAATTGACAATTGAATAAAGTCTTATTGCTTGAATATGGTCTTATTCGTCAAATGGAACTTTTAAAATGACTCGCGCATGCGAACAATACTTTTCGATGTTCACTTCAAAAGTGATTGTTTTGTCAGCATAAGAGGTAATAACTAATAGCTAATAATTTGCTTTCATCACTTCGCTTAGAAGATATTGGGCTGATCCAAAACTGTGTTTCCTACTTAAAGTTTTAACTGGAATTTTGACCCCTCCAATTACCTTAAACAACTACCAACAGTACACGGTGCCGTTGGTGCGACCAAAGTCGCACAGGGTATACTGACTTGAGCGCACTGGCCGTACAAATCCACCACGGCATATATGTTAGTGTGGGGCACAACGCATGCGCCTCCTTGCGAAACTCCATTTTTGAAGAACTCCAATGTTTTATCGGACGTTCTCATTACTCCTAGTCTAATAAAACAGAAACATTATACAGATACGCATGAAGTACTAGTTGTAGTAGAAGAAAGCAAATCTTTGAAATAAATAGCAAAAGTTGGAACAACACGGCCACATATCAAATTTTACAAACCATTTTCGTGAAAACATGCTTTGAAAAAACACAGCTATTTACATCATTGTTAAATTTATTCTGTGATTCTGTTCTAAAATTTTACTTTTTGACCAACTTCGAATTGTCAACATCTTACTGTTGTTACTGTGATTGGTAACTTTGTAACTTTTGCGTCGTTCAGAAATAGTTTAAGTGGAATATACTGAACCATCTTCATAATCAGTTTTTGTAGTCTAAAAATTCGATAGCTTATTTTGGCATTAGTGACAGTTCAAATAAATAAAAAACATGATTGAAATTACTTTTACACTCTCCAAATACCATCGGCAAAGTGATGCTAATCCTTTGTTTAAGTTGGCTGCTTTTTATCAATGAGCCTTACATGCTATAGATAAAATGTTAAAAATTATAACCGCAACAATAAAAAGAACACTCCAAGATGAAATAATATCAAATATCAAACCACAATTCTTGAATCCGGCGACTTGGAAACCCCAGATACCAATTCACTATCACTTTATGCAAAATACCGATATTTTATTTATATTTTTCTGATTTTTTTTTTACTTTCTTTTGTAAGAACATCACCTTTTTATCTGTCATGATTTTATTATTTTTGTTGCCTATAAAATATTTTCTTTATTTAAAAAAAGTCATTCAAACTACTTTATCAACTAAAAGAATAAAGTACCCAAAGAAGGCAAAAGGAAATGCACACCTAATACCGGACGACAATGTATCCAGATCGCAGGGATAGTTGTTCCTGATGGTCTTTCCGTTAATCATTATTGAAGACCCGCTTAGCATCCAGGTATCCTTGTTGAGATCTGTGGCAGTACTAGGTAACTCAATTTCGTCAGGCCTCACAGCAGTGACGCCTACCAATCATGTTAATTGGTAATCGAAACCTTGGTTCGTGTAAAATTTTTTACCTAATTCTATACTTCCAGACCATCGATCGACGACTGTGTCCAAAATTACTTCAAACAATTCACCTTCTTTCAATGGTCTATTCGAAAAAACGATAGCATCATTGAATTCCGCCAATGGTCTTGGCCTCAAAGCCGTTAAGCCGTTGTTAACGATTCTTATGTTCTTTCCGTGAATATGATGGAACTTTAAATCGCTAAAAGTTGGTCACTAATAAACTACTATCTAATATAATTTAATAAGTAGCTACCTATACAAGGTACTATTTGACAAACAAGAATTAGCAGCGTCAGGTGAGATGCACTCATACATATCTATAATAGTTACCCCAACAGCTTGTCCATACAAATCTACAAAGTTGTACATTTTACAAAATAATAAAACGATAAAAGACTTCCTAAGTACCAACAACTCCGTAAACTCTTTCGGGAACGTTATTGCTAGCCGTACCCTGATCTATGCCATTGACAAAGAAATGAAGTTGTCCGTTTTCCTTTCGTACCAATCCAACCCTATCTCCAACCTGTAACCTATCCAAATTTACTCCATATTGTTCTTCGATAATAGTTCCATTATGCATTATGCCGCTTCCTGTCATCATCCAAGTTCCAGATCTATGGACAGATTTATCAAACTGATGATGCTCTTTTTAACAAATCGACTAATTTATTTATTATTTGCTCAGCTCAGAACTTTTATTTATAGATTGAAAATTTTGAGTATTTTGAATATTAGTGGTAACAAAGTTGTCATGTCACTACTAGGGACATAGATGGAAACAGCACTGCATGAGCTCATATCTTATGACATTTCTAAACAAAAAAGTAACGTTTAAAAGCCTTTTTTTCGAGGCGTTAAGAGAACCGGTAGCTGGGAGCTACGAAAATGGGGCTGTAGTCAGATCTAAGAGCCTAGTCATTAATCGGTAGGACACGAGTATAAGGTAAATTATCACAGGTGTGAGCTTGACGGTAAATCGGATACAAATGAAGTTACTCCTTTTCTCAAACAAAAAGAAACCAGGCCCAAGTTGCTGACATATACGGTGTGGGTTCTGAAACCGCCTCGACTCATTAAATATTTTACAATGACATACATTTCAGGTTTCCTACATGTACCAAGCGAACGAATTAATGACAAAAATAGTTAGAATCCAGTTATTCAAATAAATCTAGAAAAAATAAAACTTTTTGCTATAAAATTATCCAAAGAATAATTCCTGGAAGATGTATAACTAGTTACATCCTGTATAATAATTTGTGTGTATTCCAAGCCGACATTTACACGTGCTCACGGGAACTTCAACAAGGATTCTCATGAAATTACATCCCTACCTGTAATGTAATTAATTAAGGAAAAAGCAATTGAACATCGACTTTTTATTACAATTTTTTTTCTAATAACAAAAATAAAAGCGTTTATTTAAGATAAGAAATAAATAATGCGGCGGAATTATTTTTTTGTTCAAATTATTAAATGTTTGACTCTGATATTTCGCAACTTAACGGTTTTCGATAGCATCTTTTATAATTATTGTAACTATTAACGATTTATACATGATAATTCATCATACATCATACATCTATAGAAGTAACAAGATTGCTTTCGAAAAATCGTTGGTGGGCGGGGCAAGTTCGTAGCGCGTAGCGCGAAGCAGCTTTATATTTTTTTTTCTATGGTGCTCCTGCGCACCACTATGGAAAATCGATGTAATTTTATTATACATTCACAGTATCAGGGCAAACTTTGATAATTATACAAAAACTATCCAAGTAATAGCGATTTCCAATGATATTTTCTCGCGCACCCTGTATAATAGACGAAACCTAAAACTCTCTCGATGCAGTTTACGAAAGTGTTTAAACTAAACTATCGTATGTTTTATAGTTTTTCATTTACGGCTAATAATTAATCCAGGAAAATGGTAATTTTCAGGCTCATTTAGATTTTTTTATCTATAATCGACAGACCTTGTACATAATTGAAAAAAACTCGGAAATAAATAGCCGTGGATCTCCCACCTTTCCTGGTCCAAGAATTTTTTTAAAAGGGTAAATGGTTTTCGAGAAAACAATGTTTTGCTGAAAATATGCAGTGCACCGTTATAATCAATGACGTCATCGCACGCGAGGAATAGACGAAAACCGCAAATATAAAAATTGCAGCTATTAATGCGGCGTATGACAATGTTTGAAACGATTAGTCATATTTTTTACGAATTTTGATTTACGGTTAATAATTTACTCTGGAGGAGAACAATTTTCAGGGTCTTCTAGATTTTTGTCTATAATTGAAAAACCCTGCATATATTCAAAAAATGCTTGAAATAAAAGTTATAGTATCGGCACTTCCATAATTCCTGGTTCAAAAGTTTTGAGGATCGGGTTAATACTTTTCCAGAAAACATTTTTTTTTCTGGAAACCAAAATAATCCAAAAAAAAACATTTTTTAAAAAACACTTCGCGATACTTGATAGATGCAGAGTTTCAACAGTATAAATGTGGGTGTGGACATCTGACTAAATTTGACGTCGATAGCTGCAAATTTAAGACAATTGTTACATTTCTTAACATAGCACAGAAAATCTTGAACATCCCGTACAATAGGTAAAAAATCTTAAATACAAAAGTTTTAGCTGTCTATATGGGCCATATGACTATGTAAAAGAAATTGACAACTGAAAAACAGCCTTCTAGTTATCGTCAATTACTATTATAACGGGACCCTAATTTTTAGTTTTTTGCGAATATCGGACCCTGTACGTTTTGGAAAATTATGAAGAATAAAGATTTATAGAATTTGATCCCGCGGATCATCTCGTTTACAAATTTTTTCGATTGCATAAACGGTTTTCCAGAATTCATTTTTTTCTTGAACCCCTGCAAACGCAATTTTTAATATTTTAAGCCCCCCCATTTTTCAATAGGTTCGATCAAGAGTGTATCTACACTCTTGATCGAAGTATCTTACTTTCGAAAAATTCGATGTCATCGATTTTCGACAGTAACAATCAGAGTTTTTAAGTCTACATATTCTGATATTGTTTGTTTACTAATTACCGTTAGTTTCATTAGCTTATGTGCTTTGTTAGCCATATGTATTTTTTGTAATTTTTTTGGAATAAATCATTTTGTTTACATTATTATTAAATATCTCGTAATAATTGAATGATTAATGAATAGTAATCTTACCGAACATTTGTCATAGTAAAAGGAAACTCCAAATCTGTGGGACTATGAGTTGTAACACCAATTTCAATAGAGCCCGCCCATTTTGTCACCACCTTGTCCAGTCTCACTTCAAAAAACTCGCCAGTTTTCAGTGGTCGCGCCGTAAGCACAACTCCATTGTTAAAATCATCTGTGGCATTTGGCCGATGTGCCGTTCTTCCGTTATTAATAACTTCCGCGTGAGTACCACAGTTTGGATGAAAGGTCAGTCTATCGTAATAATCAGATAATGATTGAGAGTCGAGAACAACAGAATGCTGATCCCGAGTATTCTTTCTTGTCATTAAATTCTGTTCTTCCCTTTCGTCTCTTTCGACTATTGACACCTGCATTATTAAAATTTATGTATTTATTAAAATGATTCTGCCAACAATAAAATAAAATAAAGTTAAAGAAAATAAACACCTACCTAATATCCGAAACTAATCATTCAGTAAATCCAACAAAAACTAAAAATGGTAAACAAAAAAAAAATGTTTTGCCAAATATACTATAAAAAATATTGCCTTAATAGTCATCCCATAAAGGTCAATAACACCCCACACAGTAGATGGCACTCTCTGAGCTGCTACACCCTGATCAAGACCATTTATAAAATAATGCAAATTTCCATCAGATTTCCGCATCATGCCCACTCTATCACCCTCGCTTAGTTCATCCAAATTAAAACTGCCATATTCCCTTCTGGTGCCCTTCCCATTGGTGAGTATCCCACAGCCTGACATCATAATAGTGCCACTGCGCATATTTGTCATTGTAGCTGGGAAAACTAAATTGTTTGGGTTGTGGGTCGTTATACCCATCTGCAACATAAAAAAGAAAGTTTAATCAGCAAGAATTTATATTTTTTATTCAACTTCAATGCTCCCACTCCATTTGTCGACCAGGCGATCAATCCTTATTTCAAATAGTTCGAAATCTCTTAGTGCTCTATGGGTCATAACAACACCATTGTTAAATTCGTCCAGCGGCCTTCGCCTTTCTGCAGTTCGATTACCGTTTGACAATTTCACCAAAGTCCCGCATCTCTCGTGAAAACGTAATCTGTCTTGCCTGCTAGATTCATCTGGCAAATTTAGACTAAACCAAAAGTAATATGAAGTTATTGCTCAATTGATTAGGTTGTGGGATTATATACCTTACATTCACGTCCATTCTAATATCTAAACTATTGCTGCTACTTAGACTTAATTCGCTCAAGTCACCACCTAAGGTGACATTTAGTATATCATTTTCAATTGCTAAAACTGAACTACCACTTAGACAATCATCATTGTTATGTTCGCGAATAGCAGGGCTGGTAATACTGACTTGAACACATTTCCCATACAAATCAACGATAGCATACACAGAATTAGGTAAACCTTCAACAGCTACTCCTTGAGATTCGCCATTAATGTAAAATATTAGGTCACCCTTAAAAATGCTACTAGATATTTGTTTGCAAATAAATACCTTTACGTACCTCGGATGTTCTTACCAATCCAATCCTATCATTTTGATTAATTTTATCCAAATCGGGACCGTAGTTCTCCACCAAACAGTTTCCGTTTTTAAAGACAGAAGTTCCTGAGAGTATCTGCAAGAACCCGCATGTAAATTAAATCAGGTTTATGTATAGTAAATAATAAAAGTATTATCAATAAACATAGTAGTATGAACCAACTACCTGAAATTGGTTTATACAAATTTAATTTAACTTCATACTTTCTAATGGACACATAGGGCATAAATATTGAGAGTAACTTTTAAATTATTCACTTAATGCAAGTGTGCACCTTATAATTTTTTTTAATGAAAATTTACTGTGGAAAAACTAGATTTGTTCAACAGGCTAACCTAATTCAAATTTTCTTTTCAAAAAAAAATTGTGAGAGTAATAACTTTATCATGGAGGGAATTATTTTTGATTTTTATTTTGATGCTATTAAAAACAAACCTTATGCCAAAGGTTGTTTTCTCAAAAATAATTGTTAAAGAAAAATATTTAACAAAATATCACTTTAGCTAAATGTGCCTTCTAATGTATAATATATAACAAATAATTACCCAAGAACCAGACTGAATTCTTGAAGCGCATGGGGGAAAGTCGAAGTGTAATGGATCTATATTTACAACACCAATCTCTACACTACCAGACCAAGAGTTTACCTAAAATTAAAAATTGTAAAGGTGAGGTATATTAAAGAACTTCGCAAAATAAGTTAAATCTTTGCTTCCTTAAACTTTAACAATAGGGATCCTGTTATTTTTTCAACAAACAAACCTTTCTATCAATAACTATTTCAAACAGTACATCGTTTACAAGGGGTTCAGCGGTAATTACAAGTCCATGATCGAACTCAGAATCATTTCTGACTGCAGTACAATTATCATTCAACAAAGTAATTCTTTCTCCACATCGATAGTGGAAATATGCCATTACTTAAGACTTGATATAATATTAATAAATAACATATAAGTAATTAAATCAATTGAGACCTAAATTTTGACAGATATATTTGTAAACATTCAAGTACTTCTTCCTTCTTTATTGATTCAAATAAGAAGAAACAAACGGCCAAAGCCAAAACGTCCAAATTATAGTTTTGCAAATTGTAAAATTTGCTTGTGCCCATAATATGTTATGAGGAAATAGCAGAAATGCAAATCGTATGTGTGTGTGTGTGTGTTTACCAGGCTTTCCATAATCTCTGTAAGTTTTAATTTAACTTGGCCGTATGATTTCCGCAATGTTGGCTGAGGAAAAAATATAAAAAGAGAAAAATTATATAAGTTTGGTTTTCGGCAGTGTTTATCTGAGGTTGACATTTCGATGACACTATGGAATGAGACGGCCTAAATAAGCAATGAAATTATTTTCTAACTAACGAAAATCCGTTAAATTACTGCCTCAGTTTTACGTTGGTTTGGGGTTTATACACTTTTTGTAATGACAATACTTTAAAAATATTTTTTATTTATGAAGCGCTCAAACTAAACTATTGTTTTAATTTGGGAATAGAAAATTGTTGACAAGTAGTGTGTTCAATGTTTAATTCTGTAAAGGTAAGGTAAATAAACCCTTTGCACCATCGTAGGCTTTTATGATGGGTATTCAATGTTTAAAGCTGAGAAATGTTCTCTAAGAGTAACTAGGTCCTGCAGGTGAATGTATTAGCAACATGAATGGAATACGCGATGAAGATAGAAAGAAAAGATTGCGCTTGTTGGAACAAAAAATCCAAGATGCCCAGGGAAAAGCGAATATTGATTCACTTCTGGATACTGTACAAGCTTTATATACTGACTGTGACCATCCATCCATAAGGAAACTCAAAAATATAGAGGTGTATATAAATCGCTGTAAGTAACACATAGAAACTGTATTCTATTAAAAAAGTTTGCTTTATGTATTTAAGTGTTTGATATTTACTTACGTATACAGTTATTTACTAAGTACAAAAACTGATAAACCAATTTGTATTATTTAGTTTACATCTTGTGTTTGGAAAGTAGTTGACGTTTTCTCCTTTGCTCTGGTTGAGAAATGAATATTAAAATATTATGCTAGATACCTAGCAATTTTCATTGAATTTTAGTTTTGGTTGAAATTGCAACTTGGGAAAGATCTGAATATTAAATTGTAAAATGTTTACTATTCCAAAATTACTTCCTTTTCATTTCAAATTTATCTAGATACATACAATTCTTTTCGATTTGTAGATGATGATTTTGCAAATGATATAATAAACCTCAGAATGAAAACTGATGACTTTGAACACATAAAGGTAATAGGTAGAGGCGCCTTCGGTAAAGTTCAATTGGTCAGACACAGATATACTAGACAGGTGTATGCAATGAAAAGACTCAGTAAAGCAGACTTGATAAAAAGGTCAGATTCAGCATTCTTTTGGGAAGAACGTCACATAATGGCACATGCAAAGTCTGAGTGGATTGTTCAGTTGCATTTTGCTTTTCAAGATTCTAAACACCTGTACATGGTGATGGACTACATGCCTGGAGGTGATATTGTTAATTTGATGTCAAATTACGATATACCTGAAGCATGGGCTAAATTTTATACTATGGAGGTGGTACTTGCTTTGGATGTAATCCATTCCATGGGATTTGTGCACAGGGATGTCAAGCCTGATAATATGTTACTTGATAAGTATGGGCATTTGAAGTTGGCAGATTTTGGTACTTGCATGAGAATGGACACTGATGGACTTGTTAGATCAAACAATGTTGTTGGTACCCCAGATTACATATCCCCAGAAGTTCTGCAAAGCCACGGAAAAGGTATGCGTCTAGGTTTATGTAGAAAATATGGAATAAAATTAAGTCAGAATTTTAAACTTTAATTTTTCTAATTTTAGGGATATATGGTAGAGAATGTGATTGGTGGTCTGTAGGAATATTTGTGTATGAAATGTTGGTGGGAGAAACTCCATTTTATGCAGACAGTTTACTTGGGACTTATAATAACATAATGTACCATGAAAGTAATCTAACCTTTCCAGATGAGGTGGATATTTCAAGTGAAGCAAAGTCTCTCATTCAGGGCTTGTTATGTGACCGAACTAAACGTTTGGGTCGCAACAGTGTACAGGAAATTAAAAATCATCCATTTTTCAACAATAATGAAGGGTGGACTTTTGAAAATTTGCGAGATGCTGCGCCTCCTGTTGTACCTGAATTGACTGGAGATGATGACACCAGTAACTTTGATGACTATGAGAAAGACGAAGCTCCTGAAGAGGTACTTTAATAAAACAAAAATATATGTTTTGTATGCAATATTATTTATTTATTTAATGATGACTAAAGCCCAATTACAATATGCAATAAACTTCGACACACAACAAATACACAAGAGAATTATTAAGAATAACTAAGTTATAACATAACATAAGTTATACATAAAAAATATTTTTTATCTGATATTTTGATAGATTTGATTAATTTCAGTTCAATTTATTTCATTTATGCAGAGGATTGCTATTTAGATGTGTCAATCAATTTTAACTTGGGCTTCTAACGGTAAATTTGTAAGTGTGAAGGAGAAATAAACAAGATTGCTTTCGCAATCTGGTCGTTGTCGCAGTCCGCAAAGTTTATACCTGACACACCTTGTACATAATAGAAAAAATGTCTGAAGTAAAGGTTATAGCCCTGGATCTCGAGCGTTTCCTGGTCCCTGAATTTTTCCAATAAGATAAATGATTTTGGAGAAAATATTTTATTTCGGGAGCTGAGTAGTGCATATTGTAAAAGTAAATGATGTCATCGCGTCCAGTTTGCTCGGGGAAAATAGCGATTTTCCCATTAGTGGAACCGGAACCGTTCATACAAAAATTGTAGCTTTCAAGGCAGCTGTTTAAACCAAATTGCCTTAGTTTTCACGAATTTTCATTTAGGCAAATAATTTACTCCCGAAAAGAAAAATTTTCAGGGTCTTTTAGATTTTTGTCTTAGAACGAAATATAGTTGGACCGCTTATTGTCATCAACCTCTAAAAAAATTCCCCTTAAAACCGGTTAAATATTATGTATCGCGGTGATTATATATATATATATATATATATATATATATATATATATATATATATATATATATATATATATATATATATATATATATATATATATATATATATATATATATATATATATATATATATATATATATATATATATATATATATATATATATATATACTATATCTATAATTATCTATAAACTTATCTAGATATTTTTAAAAGGAATCGGAATATATTGTGTCGGTTCAATTTTTTAAAATTTTTTCCCAAATAACATTAAGGTACCTTTTGTCCCTTCAAATACAAAAGTTGAAAAATGAAGGTATGATTTCGGAGTTGAGTGCGCAGGCACCCATTATATAGTTTCAATATAAAATTTCCAATTGTGCGTATTGTAGATAATTTTCTTATACTTTTAGGTGTTTCCGATCCCAAATACCTTTGTGGGCAATCATTTGCCTTTCATAGGTTTTACCTATAATTCTGACTATCGTTTGTTATCTGATGATGTAGTGGATGGTGGCGTTAATAACATTTACATCAAACACTCAAATGATCAAACAACCAAATTGGAATCTCTACTGAAACACGAGCGAAGCAACGTCGAAACTCTGGAAGCAAAACAACAAATACTCATTAATCAATTAGATACTCTCGCTCAACGTGAGAGCGATTTGAGGGATGAGATTTCTACATATGAGAAGGAAGTAGCTGTGCTGAAACACAGTTGCAAGGAGTTTCAACGCAAGGCAGAGTGCGAAACTGACTTGCGAAAAAGTACTGAAAATTATTTAGCTGATCTCAAGAGGAAAATGGAAGAGGACCAGACGAAACGTACGAGAGAAATGAACAATAACCAGCAACATAACGTGAGGATGTTGGAAAAGCAAATATCAGAGATGCAGGAGAAGCTAAAGATTGAAACGGAAACCTCACAGAAAATGAGGAAACAAGTGGCTGAATTGACCATTGCCAAAACGAACATGGAGATGAAAGTGACTGAATATCAGACACTTTTGCAGACTGTTCAGTCGCAGAAGGATAGTTTGCAGGGGGAGGTCACGTCATTGCAAGAGCAGTTACATCAGGAACGGAATTCCAGGTCCAAGGCATCCGATAATCAACTCCTTTTGGAAAATAAATTGTCCTTGTTAAATAAGGAATTTGAAAATGTGAGGCACAAGGAATTAAAAACTGCCGCTGATAACATACAGCTTAGCGAGAAGGTTTCGTTTTTGGAAAAGGAAAATGCTGGGTTGTCGGCTGAGCTTAAAACCGCCCAGAATAGATATCAACAAGAAGTGAGGGCTCATGAGGAAACAGAGAGGAGTCGGATGTTAAATAAAGAAGAAGCTAACATTGAAGTTGTTAAAGGTACCAATTTTACACTTAAAAAAAAAGACTTCTCATAGCACTGATTATTTAGATGGGTATCTGAATCACCAACAAATTTTCTTGTTCATGTGTTGAAGTACATAAGTGCAAAAAACACACTAACACAGAATCACCCATTGGCAATAACAAAATGTATTTTTATGTTTGATGTTTTTTATGTTGTTTAAACGATAATTTTTTAAATTAAACATCCCATATGTTATATCGTTTAGTTTATTACACCTACGGAATAAGCAAAAGAGAGGAAAGAAAAGCAAAAAGCAGATTCCGGCGATTTTTGTTATCCTTACCACTTTTAAAAAAAATTAAGATACAAATTTGACATTTCTAACTCTTCTCTTCTCTTCCACAACTCATGTGATATATTGATTCTAAAAAATTCCTGATTGTCTGTAGAAGTATGGTTTATGTTTTGATATAATTAACAGACTGCATTCTGTTCAATGTGTTTTAAGAACTAATATTCTAAATATTTCACGCAGACCTGGTTGAGAGGATTGCGTCTGGTAAAAAGTGCTGTTATTTAGAACGGTAGTAATATTAACATAATTATTTCAGCTCTGCAAACAAAATTGAATGAAGAGAAGAGCGCGCGGCAGAAGGCTGATTTAAACTCGCAGGAAAAAGAGCGGCAAATTTCCATGTTGTCGGTTGATTATCGGCAAATACAGCAAAGATTGCAAAAACTGGAAGGCGAATATAGGCACGAAGTCGAGAAAAGTAAAGCATTACAAAGCCAAATTGAACAGGAACAGCAGAAAAAGACAATCCTCCAGTCTGAACTGACTCAAAACTTAAACGAACTCGCCAAAATAAAGGCAAAGGAAAATCAGTTGGGCATCGACTTAACTCAGTTGCAGGTATTTTTTGTTTTGTATTTTTACCTTTGAAGAATGCACGAACGATTTCTTTATGCATCGAAACGAAAGATAATACATATTTTGAATATATCATCTATTTTAGGAATCCAAAAAGGTTCTGGAAGAGGAACTATTTAAAGTTAAACGAAACTGGCAAATGGATCAGTTGCAAATGAAGGAACTGCAAGATTCCTTAGAGACAGAACAATATTTTGCAACTCTATATAAAACACAAACTCAGGAGCTGAAAGAAGAACTGGATGAAAAGAGCCGCCTCAATAAAGAATTTGAGGAGGAACGAACTTCTCTTAAGCATCAGTGCCAGTTGGCTTTGGCTCGCGCCGATTCTGAAGCACTTGCTCGTTCTATTGCTGAAGAAACCGTGGCTGATCTAGAAAAAGAGAAAACCATGAAGGAGCTGGAGCTGAAAGACCTTATGAGCAAACACAGGAACGATATTAATACCAAAGAGGCGACACTGAATGGTCTGAAAGACCGTGAGAATGAACTGAAGAAACTGACTGAGCAGCTACAAATGGAGAAGGAGGACCTAGTGAGGCAAATCAAGCAGCTACAAGAGGAAATTAATCGAAAGTCTGATGGCAGTGATGAAATTGAGAAGCTGAGGATTAAGTTGAAGACTGAGTGTCTCCTGAAACAGCAAGCAGTTAATAAATTGCATGAAATTATGAATAGGAAGGATCTTCGAGAGAACAAAGGCAAGAATAAAATTTCGAGCGCAGATCTTAGAAGGAAAGAAAAAGATCTGAAAAAATTACAGCAAGAATTGAGTCAGGAAAAGGATAAATATAATCAGATGATAGCCAATTTCCAAAAGAATATTCAAGATCTAAATGTGAGTTTTCCATTTTTATGTTTTTTGTAGCTGGAGTTCCTTCATACTTCTTTTTGCGACTAAAACTAATTTTTATATTTCGTTTTTTTTTAATTTAGTTATTCAGAATTAACCTTGAACATTATATCTCACTTAACCACATTATAACTTTTTCAAGTTAAAAATTGTGGTCATGAAATTTACGATTTTATTGTAGTTGTTCAAATATAAACAGAAATCAAATACAACAGTCTCGAGGCAGACAGAATTGATAATTTTTCACCTAAATGCTGAGCTGAGTGAGATTAATCGATGACCCAAGGATGCACCTTGTAATGAATTGCTTAAACTGTTTTAAAATGAATATTACATAAAATTGTAATTTCCCCTAATAACTAACTCAAAATGTATATTAACACATTAGTGCCCGTTGACGTATTAATACGTTTTTTTCATCCAAAATCTTGTAGCCGTTGACGTAGTAATACGTCATTAATTGTGACAAATCTAGGTGCCGTGGACGTAGTGGTACGTTATTTTTGGTTGTAAATCTAGGCGCCGTTGACGTAGTAGTACGTTTTTTGTTGTCATAGTAAATGTCACATTATAACTGATAATTTAAGAGTTAGCTTGTGTTCTGCAATAATTAACTTACGAATTGACTGATTAATTAAGTAATTTATATATTAATTTAATTGTTTGCCCTGCGATATCATGGAAGAAGACGACTTTGAATTAATTAATAAATGTAATGAGGTATGTGCCGATATATTATCTGAGTTTGAAAATGATGAAGAATGTAACAGCGACGATACAGATTTAGCAGAAAGTAGCAGAAAAAGAAATGTTTTGCCAATTATAAGTGAATCTGAAAGCAGCGATTCAGAAGACACGATATTGGAAAACGAACAGAACTGTTCAACATCAAATTGGTCCCAAATCGATAACGATATTACAGTAAACCCATTTTTGGGAAATTCTGGGGTTAAAGTGTTCCCAAGAAATGCAGAAAATATTTCAGACGTGGTGGATTTGTTTATAGATGATGATTTTTTTCAATTATTAGTAACAGAGACAAATAGATATTATATGCAAAACATGCATAAATATAAACGTGTAAAAAGCACAAAGCAGTGGCGAGATACCACGATAACAGAAATCAAGAAATTTTTAGCTTTGAATATATTGATGGGACAAGTAAAAAAAAATAATGTTAACGATTATTGGACTACTGATCCGTACATGGAAACACCAATTTTTGGTAAAATCATGACTAGAAATAGATTCAGGCAAATACTACAATCACTACATTTTTGCGATAATAGTGCAATCCCTGATGACGCAAGTCGACTTGTTAAAGTAGAATCAATAATGCAATACTTTATAGAGAAGTTTGATAAAGTCTATAAACCAAAACAAAATCTATCGTTGGATGAAGCCATGATTCCTTGCAGAGGTAGAGTAAGTTTCCGAGTGTACAACCCAGGAAAGATTACAAAGTATGGGTTATTAGTGAGAATGTTGTGTGAATCCGACACTGGATATATATGCAAATTTAAATTATATAGTGGCAATGGAGAAACATTGCAAAACCTGGTCGTAAACCTTTTAGATGGTTATGGAAATATTTGGCACCATGTTTACATGGACAATTACTACAACAGTGTTCAGTTAGCACAGAAGTTACTCTACAAAAAGATAAGAATTTGTGGAACTATAAGAGAGAACCGCGGGCTACCACACGATCTAAAAAAAATTACTTTAAAACAAGGACAACACAACTTCCGTAGAAAAGGTGAAATTCTAATACATATTTGGAAAGATAAAAGAGTTGTAAGAATGATTTCAACAATACACCAGGCTCGAATGATACAAACCCAGAAAATAAATCGAAAAACTGGCGATCTGATACAAAAACCAGAAACAATTTTGGAATATAATAAGTACATGAAGGGAGTTGATATAGCAGACCAATACCTTGCTTATAATCCTATTATAAGAAAAACTGTGAAATGGACAAAGAAGGCTTTTATGTTCATATTAAATACTGCACTGTTCAATTCATTTGTTGTCTTCAAGGTTCTGAATCCAGGAAAAAAAATAAAATTTTCATCTTTTTTGAAAAATATTGCGCAAAACTGGATTGAAAAAGGATATGTTCATTCAGAGAGTCCAGGAAATGTATCCAAGAGAGTTTCTCGCGAAGATGCACCAATGAGACTTTCTGCAGACATGAGACAACATAAAATTGTGAAAATTACTAGTTCAGGCAATAAGAAGTTTCCTCAAAAGCGCTGCAGAGTTTGCAAAAAAAACGGAAAAAGGAAGGAAACCTGTTTCATGTGCTCATATTGTGTAATTCCTTTATGTATGGGAAAATGTTTTGAGGATTATCACACAAAAAAAAATTATTAAATCTAAATAATAAATCAATATATAATAAAAATAATTTTTGTTGGTATTTTTTTCTTGTTTTTTTTA